>NC_090810.1:36540926-36895926 GCF_036512215.1 Solanum lycopersicum | reverse complement strand
AACAACAACAACAACAACAATAATAATAATAATAATAATAATAATAATAATAATAATAAAATAAAAGATTAAAAAAAAACACAACATAACCAAAAAATTAGAACACAGAAAGAGAATGTAAAAAAAAATTAAAAAAAAATATAAAGAGAAAGATCAGAGTGAAAAAATAAATAGGAAAACGTTAAAAAAAAAAGATAAGAAGAATAAGTAGAATGTAAAAATAAAAACTATAATGAAGAATATTAATTGAAAAATAAATAAAAAGCATAAGAAGAAAGAAAGAAATGATAATAATAAAAAAGCAACGTGAATTGAAAAAGAATTAAAAAAAGAAAAAAAAAGGCATAGAAACAAAAAAAATAAAAAGAGTAAAAAGAACAATGAATAAATAAATAATAGAAAGTAATATATACATGAAAGAAAGGAAAATAAAAAAAATAATAAAAAAAAAGTTAACAAAAACGTAAGTTTTCTTTTCTTTTTTAAAAAATAAAGTAAAAAAAAAAGAAGATAAAGAGTGAGTTTAAAAGAATGTCAACCAAAAATTAAAAATTATTACTTTACTATAAAACTTTAAGAAAAAAAAATACAAAAATAAAACCAAAGATAATTAAAAAAAAACTTGTAGCATTAAAAAAAAGAAATAAAAAAAATAAAATTTTTCTTTTTGTAAAATTAATAGTAAATCTTTTAAGATTTTACCTATTATTTAAAAATGTAACTAAAAAAAACAATCCTAAAATTACCCAAACACTAAAATGTCTTTCCTATATAAATTTTACTTCCAAAATATTAGATATTTATATACATTCATTAATGTCACACACACACACGCACGCACGCACGCACGCACGCACGCACGCAGCACACACACGTTAATAAAAATAAACTAAAATAAATGATTTTTTTTCAAGTTTAAAATTAATCGACGTACCCTTAAAAAAATAAGATCATTTAAAATAAATAAGTCAGTTTCAAATAAGTTTAAAATAAATTTGGGTAAATAAAATTTATTATTAAGTTTAAATAATATAATATCCAAAATTAAGTCAAGTCATATCAAAGTTAATAAAGCGACCGTGCTAGAACTACGGGACTCGAGGGGTGCCTAACACCTTTCCCTCGGTCAACATAATTCCTTACCCGAATTTCTAGTTTACAGAACAATAAAAAATAGAGTCAAATTTCCTTTTGATTAGGGATTTAAATAAGGTGACTTGGAACACCAAAACTCGATTCCAAGTGACGACTCTAAATAATAATTATCCCTTTTCAAAACGTCACTTTAATTGGAAAAACTCTTTTTCTTTCAAACAATAAAAATCAAAAAAATTTTGAGAAAAAAATGGGCGTGACACACTTGACTTGATTTCTCATCTTATCATCTCCCCCTCACAGCTAAACCTAACATTTGAAATTTGTGGACCTATTCCAACATCTCTAACTTGTATACATCCTATTTTACTCTAACATTCAGGAGAAACTTATCTCATGACTACAAAACTCTCAATAAACAGGTACTAAGACCTCAATTAACGTGTTTCTCTTAACCTCTTTTGATAACATGACCTATTGGTAATTTTAATGCTCTTGTACTTTTGTGACTTAGCCATACTTTATTTCTCTTATCTAAAGGTTATGCTCTCTCACTTGTACTGCTCACATTCATTGCAGAAGACATCTCAATTACGATCATCATGATCCTTTCAAACATATCATATGCTGAGCTTAGATCTATCACTTTATGAATACTTTTGCTCTTTTATTCAACACTTACACTAGGTCATTAACTACAGAATACACTTAATCACAATTTTCTTTCTAGCTAAAATACTCTCTACCTCCTACAATGGAAATCATCACAACCTTAACAAAACAAGATTTAGAAAATGAACTTCAAAAACACCTATCAAGAACTCATCAAGAACTCTAATATTTCTACTTTAAGAATGAAATTGCGCTGAAAATAACATGATTGAAGTTACGTCAAATTTATAGGGTGTTACAAAAACCATCTTTACTGGCTTAACATTTACCATTATGCTTCCTTCCACATCTTGTACAAGTAGGCAGTGAAGATCCACTATTATTTCCTTCTTCAGGATTAGAATTGGACACCTTATATTTGTTAAAATTTGAAATAAGTATTAGAGGAGCCTTGACCAGATAATTTTTGTCGGAATCTTGAATTATCATGTGCACCAGACCTTGATTCTGAAAAGTTACAACAATTATTTTTTCCTTCTTTCCCTCCCTATATCTTTCCTTAAGATTTTACTATTCAACTCGCTTAACATGTATCATCAAATGAGAAGTATCCATATCCTTAATGAGCGTGGTGGTATGACATTCCTTAAGCACCATTTCAGACACAATAGAATAAAACTTACTCATCCTTTCCCTAGAATAGGCAATCGTAGAAGGAACATATTTGGACAATTAATTGAATTTCAAAGCATAGTCCTTCACACTAACATTTTCTTGGCGAATGTTAATGAACTCAAGTACTTTTACCTATATCATCTCAAGGGGAACAAACCTAGCAATGAAAGCAATTTTAAACTTCTCCAATCACGAAGATCCATATCAACCACCCTTGCTTCCTTTCATTGGTTGAACCAAACTTGAGCAACACCTTTAACTTGAGCAACACCTCATCAATAAACTCTTGAGGATCTTCCTCAACCTCAGAACCATGAAACTTTGGGGGATTCATTCTAGTAAAGCCCCTCACTGTAGTTTACTTCGTACCCATATTTGGTTTCACAAGACAATAGTATCCATCTTGGCTTGAGCTCTCATAGATTGATCCAGCACATGAAAATTGGCTCAGAGCTCAGCATTAGCCACTTGTTCGGCCAAAGGGTCGAGCAAAACCTGAGCAACTTCTCGTTCATATTATTACCCATATTCTTCATAAAGTATGCTACGCAAGGGGGAATATCCTTAAAAGCGTCATACTAAGGATTAGGAGAGAGACATAGAGTTACTCATCTCAAATTCAAGCTTAATGTTCATTGCTAAACTAGAATATCAATACCATCGCTCATCTAATATGCTATACCTCATTGCTTGATCAATTTATAACCTTAAAATCATCATGGCCCTCTCAATCATATCATAAGCCGAGCTCAGATCTATCACTTTATGAATACTTTTTCTCTTTTATTCAACACTTACACTTGTTCATTACCTATACAATACACTTAATCACAATTTTCTTTCTAGATAAAATACTCTCTACCTCCTATGATGGAAATCATCAAAACCCTAACAAAACAAGATTTAGAAAATGAATTTCAAGAACACCTATCAAGAACTCTAATATTTCTACTTTAAGAATGAAATTGCGCTGAAAATAACATGATTGAAGTTACGACAAAAATTTATGGGGTGTTACAGAAACCATCTTTACTGGCTAAGCATTTACCGTTATTGTCACGCCCCGAGCTATCCCTGAGACGCGGACACGGAACCTAGGACCAGAAGTGATCCCAAGCTAACCCTGCTGGCATGATCATGAGCATACTAAAGATAATAAATTGTTGTGGAAGATAAATCATACCTAAAATTAAAAGATGGGGAATACCCATATTCTATAACTGAGATATTTGAAAACAATGAGTTTAATACAAAAGAAATATTCACTCAATACTAAGATGAATCTAACTATGTCTTAAAAAAGCCTCTAAACTAGACTAGGAATACTGGGACAGGCCCCAGCTAAATCTAGCAAACACTGAAGCTAAATGACTAGACTGAAATGAAACTCATGACTGTTGTCCTCGGAGAATAGGACTCACCACTGAATCTGCTGAACTGGAGATCGGAAAATCGATCTATGCGTGATTTGGATGCTGAGAACCTGAACATACATCACGAGAAGATGTAGCGCAAGTATGCATCAGTACTTGAAAGGTACTGAGCATGTAGGATAGAGTACAACTGAAATAAAACATAACTAAACAAGCACAAAACAAGTATAATAATCTGAACCTGATGTGCTGATTTCTTAGCTAACTGGATGCAATGACCAATTTATAACATGTTGAAACTGAATACTGAATATACTGATAACAAAGAAGGGTCTAAAATATCCTTATAGTATTAGAATTGGTACAAAAATACCCCTCGTTTATCTTTTGGCCTTAAAATACCCTTGGAGTTAACCTTTAGGGACCTATTTTGCCCTTTTGGCCAACAGACTACTAAGTCAATATATTTAATTATTTCATTTATTACGTGATATGTTGTAATTGGTTAAAAATTTACTTAATTAAAATCTAATTAATTTGACCCAAACCACCCTATCCACCCGGATCGACTCGACCCATCTTTCAAAATACCCAACCCATCCAAATAAAATAACCATTACCCATTTCTTTAAAAAAAAATTCCCCCAACATCATCAGTTTTTGGAGCTCTCTTGGAGTTCATCTTCTTCATCAGATTTGTTAAGTTTTCTGGGAGGCTTTGCAGGATATCATTCTCATTATCCTCATGATTTGTGTTGTTGTCTCCATTAGTGTGGAATTTTCCACGGAAGGCTGGCCAAAAGGAACAATCATAGGAGCAACATATTGTGGTTGTAGAACAATAGCTGGCATTGTTGGACCATGAGCATAGGATGGGGAAAGCTCAAATGAGTAGTTCTGTAAGATTTTAGCCAAAACAAGCTTTCCTTGAATCATTGAAACATTCATTCCAAGGCATATCCGAGAACCCCAACCAAATGGGAAGTACATCAAGTCCTTTGATGCTTTTGATACCCCTTCTGAGAGTATACTATCTGATGAAGAAGATGAACTTCAAGAGAGCTCCAAGAACGGATGATGTTGGGTGAATTTTTTTTTTAAAGAAATGGGTAATGGATATTTTATTTGGATGGGTTGGGTATTTTGAAAGATAGGTCGGGTCGATCTTGGTGGATAGGGTGGTTTGGATCAAACTAATTAGATTTTAATTAATTAAATTTTTAACCAATTACAACATGCCACGTAATAAATGAAATAATTAAATATATTGACATAGTAGTCTGTTAGCCAAAAGGGCAAAATAGGTCCCTAAAGGTTAACTCTAAGGGTATTTTAAGGCCAAAAGATAAACGAGGGGTATTTTTGTACCAATTCTAATACTATAAGGGTATTTTAGACCCTTCTCCGTACTGATAAATGATCAATGCAGAGATTCTGGCTAAAATGTGGGAGCTACTAATAACCGATAATAAAACCAAATGAGCTAAATGTGGAGTTTGATGTATACTCCCCATCGAGAGGACCCAATATACCCTGCTAAAGGTATAAAGGCATGCTGGGGTGATCACTAAACTGATTTCCCACAGAGGGGACTTACAACCTACTCGACTAGTAGTTTTGGGACTATTGGTTACGCTAAACCCTAGTCTAAATCGGTATTATGCTACTTCCAATGAATTCTATAAATTAACTGATTGTATCTGAATTTCTATAAATACTGGATAGATCGAAACTGAACATGCAAATTGAGAATGCAATAATTAATCTTGTAATTATGCATTTATAATTGAGGCATGTATATCTGAAGTGTCTGAAATATATGCCCTAGCATGTTTAATTCAAGAACTAAAGAAATACAAAGCTATGGTTTTGAAATTCATGCAATAATCTGAGTAATAACATGATAATCTGATTTAGAACATATATCGAATAAATTCATGAAGTTATATCAAAGTTCTATAAACCCTAGGTTTAATCATGATAAGAGAATCAAGAACTGACGGAAACTAAGGACCCAATGGGTGAAAAGAACCCATTAGTGAAATCCCACATAACTGGTGATGAAATCCACGGAAAAATACTTAAGTTTCGGGGCTAGAACTGCTGGAGCTGGTGGCGTTCTTTAACTAGGGTTCTTGAGCTTTTTTCTCCTCTCTTGCATCTAATTTTCTACGTTTTGATTTAATGATTTGACTTGGACATGTTTTAATTATGTTTCTAGGCTTAAACTGAATTAAATATGATGATTTAGGGTCAAAATGACGTAACTTAGAGTTTAAACAGAGTGGAAAAGGTAAAAAAGATCCCTGTGAAAGTTGCTGTCGGGCCTCACGGCGGCCAGGACTGACGGTCCGTCGTGCGCCCGACGCCCCGTCGTGAGGGCCTGTTCTATAGGCCTTTACTAAAATGGGCATAACTCTTTACTCGGAGGTCTGATTTTAGAAAGGTCGGTGTCTATGGAAATATAATTTAATTATTAATGTGTGGGTAGGTCATGGGAGACCTAATTCATTTGGTGCTAAGAGTTATAATCATTTTAAGTTGACCCAACAACATTTTCCCTTAACTGGCTGCAAATTTTCTACCTACGGACCGTAGGTCCACCTACGAACCATGCTGGTCATCCATAGCTCTTGTTAGAGAGTGGTTGAAGGGAGTCTTGATCGATGGTCACGGACTACGGACCGTCGTTTGACCTACGGACCGTATGTCCGTTTGTCGTCCAAGACTTAACCAATTTTTCTAGGGTGAAATTTTTGGGAGTTTCTGATCCCATCAACGGTTGTGCAGGGCGAACCTTGGTTCAGGCTATGGTCCATCGAAGCCACCATTGTTAGCACCTGCAGATTTTTCTGTAAAACTAATTTTTGGTATGTTTTGACTACGGGGTGTTACATTATCTCCCCCTTGGGAACATTCATCCTCAAATGAAGACTAAACTAGCTGAAATAAAGGGAGAGAGATGCAAACCCCATTACTAAACAATGAGAACTGAGTTCTGACTGAATTGAGTTCTGAGTACATGCAATTAAACTAAATATTAAAGTACAAAATGAGGGAACATGATTGTAAAACTGAATTTACGCATGAATGACTGTAAAACTTAAGAGGAACTATTACCTCAAGCTGGAGTTTAATCGGAAGGAAAAATGTAAGGATACTTGGCTTTTATGGCTGCTTCTGCTTCCAAAGTAGCTCCAACTACGGACTGACTCCTCTATAAAACCTTGACTGAAGCGACTTCTTTGTTTCTCAACCTTCTAACCTGACGGTTAAGAATCTCAACTGGTACATCCTCATAATACAGACTATTTTTCACCGCCACACTCTCTATTGGCAGTATAGAGGCTGGGTCATCCACGCACTTCTTCAAGAGCGAGATGTGGAAGACTGGATGCATTGCTACTAATTTTGCTGGAAACTCTAACTCATATGCCACCTTTCCAATACTTTTCAAGATTTTGTAAGGGCCTACATATCTAGGACTGAGATTCCCTTTCTTTCCGAATCTCATCACCCCTATCATAGGTAAAACTTTCAGAAAAACTCAATCATCAACTTGGAACTCTAGTTCCCTTCTCCTTACATCTGCATAAGATTTCTGACAACTTTGGGATGTCTTAAGTCTATCTCTAATAGTTGCACTTTCTCCATGGCATAAAGGACTGAATTTGGCCCTATCAAAGCTGCTTCACCTACTTCAAACCAACCAACAGGTGATCTACATATACGCCCATATAAAGCTTCATAAGGAGCCATCTGAATGCTGGAATGGTAGCTATTTTATTGTAGGCAAACTCAATAAGAGGAAGGTGATCATCCCAACTACCTTTGAAATCGGTCACACAAGGTCTCAACATATCCTTTAAGGTTTGAATGATACGCTCTGCCTGCCCATCAGTTTGTGGATGAAATGCTGTACTAAGGTTAACTTGAGTACCAAGACCTTTTTTTAAATGACTTCTAGAAATGAGAGGTAAACTGAGGACCTCTATCTGATATGATAGACAAAGGAACCCCATGTAACCTCACAATTTCAGTAAGGTAAAGCTTGGCATAGTCCTCTTTCGAATATGTAGTCTTGACCGCCAAATAGCGAGAAGACTTAGTCATCCTATCAACTATCACCCAAACTGAGTCATGCTGTCTGCGATTACGAGGTAACCCTGTGATGAAATCCATATTGATCACATCCCACTTCCAAGTAGGAATATCGATCTCTTTAGTCAAACCTCCTGGTCTTATCTTCTACCTTGACTTGCTGGCAATTGGGGCACTTACTCACAAAGTCTGCTATATCTCTCTTCATGCCATTCCACCAATAGACTTCCCGCAGATTGCGGTACATCTTAGTGGCACCTAGATGAATAGAATACCTGGAGTTATGAGCTTCTGCAAGAATATGCTGCCTCAACTCTCCCACATCCGGAACACACAATCTACCTTTGTAGAGAAGTACACCATATCCCACTTGGGAGGAAACCTCCACTCTCTGATTGTTGACTGCACCCTTTAGTTCAAGCAAGATCGGATAACTCTCTTGCTTTTCCTTAACCTCCACTACCAAAGACGATTTTTCCCCATTATGAACTGTTACACCACTGTCTGATATGCTCGTAAGGCGAACTCCCAAGCGAGCAAGCCTGTGAACATCCTTCACTAGCTCCTTTCTTTTTTCCTCAACATGGGCTACACTACCCATAGATAATCTACTAAGAGCATCGGCCACTACATTCGCCTTTCCAGGATGATAATGCACACTCATATCATAATCCTTAAGGAACTCAAGACATCGCCTCTGGCGAAGATTCAACTCTTTCTGGGTGAACACATACTGAAGACTCTTATGATCGGTGAACACACTACATGAACACCATACAAGTAGTGTCTCCATATATTGAGTGCAAACACCGCTGCTACGAGCTCGAGGTCATGAGTTAGACAGTTCTTCTCATGCACCTTAAGCTTTCTAGAGGCATAAGATATAACCTCATCTCTTTGCATCAACACACAACCAAGGCCAACTCTGGATGCATCGCAATAGATTACATAACCATCTGAACCCTCTGGTAGAGTCAAGACAGGAGCTGTAGTCAATCTAATTTTCAATTCTGTGAAGCTTTTCTCACAATCATCTGACCATTGGAACTTGACCATATTCCGAGTCAACCTAGTCAATGGTGAGGCTATGGATGCAACTCCTTCCACGAACCTTCTGTAATAACCGGCTATACCTAAGAATCTTCTAATATCTATAGCAGAGGTAGGTCTGGGCCATTGTTTCACTGCTTCTATCTTTTTGTGAATCTACACGGATCCTTTCGCTAGATACAATGTGACCAAGGAAAGCAACAGATTGCAAGCAAAACTCACATTTACTAAACTTAGCGAATAACTGGAGATCTTTGAGTGTCTGCATAATAACTCTCAAATGACTTGCATATTCTTCCTCACTCCTAGTGTAAATGAGGATATCATCAATGAAGATGATAACGAACAAGTCTAAGTACTGTTTGAACACTCTTTTCATCAAATCCATAAAATCTGCAGGAGAATCGGTTAGTCCAAATGACATAACTACAAATTCATAATGACCATACCGAGTTTTGAAGGCTATTTTTGGAATGTCACTGTCTTTGACTCTGAGCTGTTGATAACCCGATTTGAGGTCTATCTTTGAGAAATGACTAGCACCCTGAAGTTGGTCAAAAAAGTCATCAATCCTGGGGATGGGATACTTATTCTTGATTGTGACCTTGTTACACTGTCTAAAGTCAATGCACATTCTGAGAGAACCATCTTTCTTCTTTACGAATAATACTGGTGCACTCCATGGTGAAATACTAGGTCTGATGAAACCCTTATCTAGAAAGTCAATGCACATTTATAATTGAGGCATGTATATATGAAGTGTTTGAAATATATGAACTAACATATGTAATTCAAGAACTAAATAAGTACAAAGCTAGGGTTTTGAAATTCATGCGATAATCTGAGTAATAACATGATTATCTGATTTGGAATATATATTTAATAAATTCATGATGTTATATCAAAGTTCTATAAACCCTAGGTTTAATCATGATAAGGGAATTAATAACTGATTGAAACTAAGGACCCAATGGGTGAAAGGAACCCACTAGTGAAATCCCACATACCTAGTGATGAAAATCCACGGAAAAATACTTACGTTTTGGGGCTGGAACTTCTTGAGCTTGTGGCTTTCTTGAACTAGGATTCTTGAGCTTTTTTCTCCTCTCTTGCTTCTAATTTTCTAAGTTTTGATTTAATGATTTGTCTTGGATATGTTTTAATTATGTTTCTAGGCTTAAACTAACTAAAATATGATGATTTAGGGTTAAAACGACGTAACTTAGGGTTTAAACAGAGTGAAAAAGGTCAAAAAGGCCCCTTGGAAGGTTGTTGTCGGTCCTCACGACGGCCAGGACTGACGGTCTGTCATGCGCCTGACGCCCCGTCATTGGGTCCGTCATGAGGGCTTGTTCGACAGGCCTTTACTAAATGGGGATAAGTTTTTACCCGCAGGTCTGATTTTAGCAAGGTTGGTGGATATGAAAATATAATTCAATTATCTATCTTTGGGTAGGTAATGGGAGACCTAATTCATTTGGTGCTAAGATTTATGATCATTTTAAGTTTACCCACCTGCATTTCCCCTTAACTAGCTGCAAATTTTCCATCTATGGACCGTAGGTCCACCTACAAACCATGCTGGTCATCCGTGGTTCTTGTCAGAGAGTGGTTGAAGGAAGTCTTGATCGACGGTCACGGACTACGGACCGTCGTTTGACCTACAGACCATAAGTCCGTCCATCGTCCAAGACTTAACCAATTTTTCTAGGCTGAAATTTTTGGGAGTTTCTAATCCCATCGACGGTTGTGAAGGACGGACCGCGGTTCAGGCTACGGTCCATCGATGCCACCGTTGGTAGCACCTGCAGATTTTTTTGAAAAAATAATTTTTGGTCTGTTTTGGCTACGGGGTGTTAGAATTGTGCTTCCTTCCACATCTTGTACAAGTAAGCAATGAAGATCTACCATTATTTTCTTTTTTGAGGCTTAGGATTAGAAACCTTATATTTGTTAAAATTTGAAATATAACTATTAGAGGAACCTTGACCAGAGAATTTTTTTCGGAATCTTGAATTACCATGTCCATCATACCTTGAATCTAAAAAGTTACGACAACTATTTTTTCCTTCTTTCCCTCCCTATATCTTTCCTTAAGATTTTCCTATTCAACTCTCTTAACATGTATCATCAAATGAGAAGTATCCATATCCTTAATGAGCGTGGTAGTATGACATTCCTTAAGCACCATTTCGGACACAACCGAATAAAACTTACTCATCCTTTCCCTAGAATAGGCAACCAAAGAAGGAACATATTTGGACAATTAATTGAATTTCAAAGCATAGTCCTTCACACTAATATTTTCTTGGCGAATGTTAATGAACTCAAGTGCTTTTACCTATATCATCTCAAGGAGAAAGAACCTACCAAGGAAAGCAATTTTGAACTTCTCCAATCACGAAGACCCACATCAACCACCCTTGCTTCCTTCCATTGGTTTTAACAAACTTGAGCAACAACTTTAAGCTTATAAGCGACCAATTTTTCCTTTTCCTCCAGTGTCACTCCCATGATAGTCAAAACCATATGCACCTCATCAATTAACTCTTGAGGATCTTCCTCAACCTTAGAACCATGAAACTTTGGGGGATTCATTCTAGTAAAGCCCCTCACTGTAGTTTACTCCGTAGCCATTTTTGGTTTCACAAGAAAATAGTATCCCTATTGGCTTGACCTCTCATAGAATGATTCAATACATGAAAAATGGCTCGTAATTTTGCATTAGTCACTTGTTCGGCCAAAGGGTCGACCAAAACTTTAGCAACTTCTTGTTCATATTCTCACCCGTATTCTTCATAACGTATGCTATGCAAGGGGAAATATCCTTAATAGCATCATACTAATGATTCGGAGAGAGACATAGAGTTACACCCCATTGGACGACTTTAGAATAATGAAAGAAGTGAAATTTAATAGACATCTTATAGCCTATTATTCATAAGTGAGGCACACTTCACATTCATTAACAAGACTCTACTCGATGTTGCTTGTGAGACATCCTTGGACTTTTTTAAACCTTGTGCTCTCAATATCAAGTTTTTCACGATCCAAAGTATACCCTAAACATAACATGACATATATAACCTTAAAGTACTATACAAAAGCCACTTAGCATAATCATAACAATAGAAATAAAGATTTCAAAGATACAATTTTATATCCTAAAAGAGTTTAAGAAAGTGGAAGTCTAAAATAGGCTCACAAAAATAACTATTATATAAAAATTATGTGGTTTGTACGTAACCCATACACCACATACAAATACTTAAAAACTAGATTAAAGAAAGCTATATAGTATCTCATTCCTCATACATGACGACATTCCAATATTTGAATGCCAAGAGATCAACTAGCCACGAGTATGAGAGGTAGGAGCGGCATACCCTACATTAATGAGACAATGTAGGAATAGGTATGCATTAATAAATATAATGTACTAAATATGGTATTGATATATAAGATTTATGAAATCATGCTAAAAAGACTTTAAATGACATGCAATGACAAGGCTTAAATATATGATAAAAAGGCTTAAAACATAAGTCATAATCATGGTCAATGCAAGCTTAATATCATTAATACACTATTTGATATATTTAGAAAGTAACCTTTGTCCATTATTCTGGATTTTCACCATTAACGACATAGACCATGTGAGCTATAATATGAAATCTGTTGTTTATTCCATATCGAAAAGAGATGTCTTGGCCAAGGTAAGAACAACTAAAGTGAATCCACTAGATAATATCTATTTGAGACAAAATCCTATGGTGACACCTAATTCTAGGACTTAAGGCTTGTTATTAAAAGTCCACGGACCCTAAACATAAACTGTCACCCCGAAAGCCCACTCGGTCCTAAGTAAAATCCCATGGAATAGTCATTAATCATATTCATATTATCATCCATTGAAAGGCATAATTAGGTAACTAAGCCAAACTATAGTTTATTTATAATAACTCCTAAAACTTGATTTACCTTAGATAAGAAAAACTTTCAACCATATGCATCCTAATGTGAGAGAACCTTTCACAATCATGATCTTACTTATATATGAGAAAACCTTTCATAACAACAATATTGATACTTTTTTCTAAAAGCATTTTAAAAATAATTTACATTTCTTTCATAAAATCATGCCTATGTCCATAAAAGTCATATTTCATAGTTCATAAGCTAAATCATGTTTTCATTGTCACGGCCCGAGCCTACACTCTGGACGTAACTACACTCAAGAACCGTTGTTGATACCCAAGAGAAATCTTGGCTTGGATACATGTCTTAGATGACCCTATACATTATGCGGAAGCTTAAAATAGATGAACACTTAGATATTCAAGAAAGTCTTAAGATATTGTTTTTGAAAATATTTAACATGAATCATAGCTTAAATAAAACATCTTGAGAAAACAAAGAAACATCTAACTTTTTCTGTCTATGAAGCCTCTAATAATGTAATATAGATATTGGGACAAGCCCACGACACCTCCAAAACTACTAAACTAAAAGAAATAGAGTCTTTAGAAAACAAGAATGCCTCACCAAATATTGTCTACGAGCGAATAGTGATCTCAATACAACGTCTGTGGATAATCTTTGGCACATGTATCTGCGTCATAATATGATGCAGGTTGAATGATGTCAGTACATTGATTGTACTGGTAAGTGATCAGGTTAGAGTAAACAATTAACTGGCTTGAATGATTGAAAACAACAATATTGGATCAAGACATGAACATGAGGTTAAAATCGTGTAAGATTTACAATAAGATATACAATGAAAGCAGCATGAAAATAATATACTTTAACAGTGAGGAGTTTCTCTAATCGATAACTATTACCATGAGCCTATCATTGATACAACTTTTATCCCATATTGTAAGGATCACCCTATACTTTGTTGGGGTATAGGATGATATCATGACTATAGATCTATCAAATTGTACTTCTCATAGGCAGTGAGGATTCGCATGAAAAATCAATATCTTTTGCTCGATACGTAGTTTTATGGGACTACTGAGTTATAATAAAACTCTAACCTAATCCAGTGCTCGATAATATTCCCAAAATAATTGATATAACCTTATGATCGATTCACCCATTACAAAGAATAGACTTCTTACTTTATTGAAATACTTTTCAAAACATTACACAAGTTTGTAGTCTCCAAATCATGCACTTATGAACATATCTTTCAAGTCTAATATCAATTCATAATAGGTAACTCTCATGCGTTTATGAAAATAATACTTTAAAATCTCCTCTTAACTTACGTTAATTCAAAATGTAAATAAAGACATGTGAGTATGACATGTAGAGCTTCTTAAGGATTAACGAATACTTTAGAAGTTAATACCAAGAAGACAACAAGGGCATGATTTGAAAGAACACAGACAAAATGAAAGACATAAAAGAAATGAACCAGGCGACCCTACAAAGCGCACTGAGTAGTACGTGGCGCAAACCCCAGAACTACTGGCTAGTGTTTGGGGTGTACTATTAGTGCACGGTTTTCAAGACCTAAACTAGTGGACAATAGTTCTGGTGCTATGGTGGTGAGCTGCCCTGAGTCCCTCCCCATAGTTTTGACAAATTTGTTGCTCGATTTCAAGTCCTAACTCATCTAGAACCAATTAGATTCTTCCAAACTCTCTTTTTACTCATAAACCCAACATAATTTATTTTAATCCAACACAAAATCAACTAGGTAAAAACACTCATTCGCAAGACCCTCACCTGAAGAACATAAAAAAAACCATCATAGTCAAAGAATGAGGCTAAAACTTAAGAACTTTTCACAAATATTTACATGGATGATTTCATGAAAGGAATACACGATTGAAGCGAGGATGAACAAGTCCATAACTATGAAAAACCTCACATACCCCGAAAGAATGATGTTTTTGGTGAAATTCCTCAACTATTAATGAACGCTTGAACTTAGCCCTTTCCCTTTTCTGTAAACTTAACCCTAAAACCCCTAATTGTTTTTAATGTGAATAGGGAATTAAGAGTCTGATTAAACACTTGATTTGGATTAGGAAAATGTGCTAAGACAAGTGGGGAAAATAAAAAACCAAAATATCCTTTCCTAAAATGGATAGAATGCCTTAAATGGTGAGGCATCACTCAAACATAAATACTTTTTATCGGAGCTCAGAATTTAGCATAATTGGTGGCATTGGATAGAGAATTCAAATACATTTGATTTGATAACTCATTGTCCACCTAACTCTTTACGTGCTAAAAGATATGATTGGTTAAAGTTGAACCAAAACATAAAAATCGATCAAAGCTGAGGTGTTACATTCATAGTCTAAAATCATGGATCATGCATAGGTTCATATGAATTCAACTCAAAATAATATACGGACAAGGGCCTAAAATACCCATAAAGTATTGAAAATGGTACAAAATTACCCTTCATCCGCCTATTGGTTCCAAAATGCCCTTTTCATCCACCTATTGGCTCCAAAATACCCTTGTCATCCACCTTTGGGTTCAAAATTGACCATTTTTAGTTGTTTTAAAATTAAACTCTTTAATTTTTTTTAAATACTGGGCGTTCAACTATTAATTAAAAATTTAATTTATTAATATAATTTATAAACCAATCCACTACCCACTCATTACTAACTAAACCTCACTCAATTGATAATTCAATTATAATATCAGAATCGTCATAAATACTACTAAAACACGATGAAATTATAGATTACTGAAAATGACATTCAAAATATTCGAGTCCAAATTGAAGCCCCAATTAAATTTAGGTTGAGTCGCTTATTTAAGAGGACACTTTCTTTCAAAATTGAATTAGAAATTTATAATTAAAGGTAAAGAAATAATACATCCCGAATTAATTCATGCACTTTTTTTAAAATATAATTTTATAATATTTATGATTTATTTTAAAACCTTTAATATATTATTTTGAAAAAAAGTTACCTATGAAGTAACATCACATAATTGAGACGTAAGAATAATTAAGATGAACATAGTCAGACTTTTAAGTTTATCGGTGATTTTTATGTAGCCACTTGAAGGTTTGATAATTTACTTTTATATTTTTTAAAAACACTCAATTGGCAGTAGATTGCATTAATAATGTGACGGGTTTATTAATTTAGAGGGATTTAATTAGTAATGGGTGGGTAGTGGATTGATTTATAAATTACACTAATAAGTTAAATTATAACAAATAGTTGAGCATCACGTATTTTAAAAATATTTAAATAGTTTAAATATAAAACCGTTAAATATGTGGTCAATTTTGAACCAAAAGGTGGATGACAAGGGTATTTTGGACCCAATAGGTGGGTGGGAAGGACATTTTTGAGCCAATAGGTGGATGAAGGGTAATATTGTACCATTTTCGAGGGTATTTTAGGCCCCTTTCCGAATAATATAAATACTTCAAATCATGCATGAAAAAGAGAGAAAACAATCAATTGAATCGAAATTGTGAAGAACCCATGTATATTGAACAAAACAGTAACTTCAAATTGAGAATCCAGCTTGTAAAATAGGAGGATCTCGAGAACCCTAAGGAGGAAAGGACTCCATAGGTGAATACTAACATACCTTAGTGATCAAGACCCAATAACGATGGTGATTGAAGATCTTGAAGTGAAACCCTAGCTTTACTTCTTCCTTAGCCTATAGAGAGGATTTTGGGGATGAACTTGGAGGGAAATTTATTGGGACTTGAATCACTTGCTTAGGTCTTAGAATGGGGGTTAAAATGAAGCCCGCAAGGATCATTTATCCCTTCACAGTTCTTGAAGGGGGTCATACACATGGCCTCTATTTCTTGGTTTACTTAAATGACCATCCCATTTTCCTAAACGGGTTGTGGACCCTTTCATCCATTTAGACTTCAAATAAAAGTTCACGGTTGAGAAAGGGTTGATAGACCTTCTTGTTTAACCCACACTAATCTTTTCAAACTCCAAGGTGTTACAGAAGTCCGTTCAATGGTGTTCTGATGCACATACTATTGACAAAATCAGGTCAAAATTTACTAATAAAATTACCTCCATTTTTAAGAAGGCATGTTCGATTTCATCTTGATCGAAATTTATCCATATCACAATGAAAAAGAAAAGCAAACACAAAAATAAAAATTAAAAACAATTCATATAAAACTCTTGATAATTAACCATGGAATGTATCATAAATTCACAAGACAATGCAACATCTTAGCTCAATAACAAAAGAGAATTTTCATAGAAGACACAAGTTAAATTCTTGATAATTACATTTTGTCTGATATTTTTAGCTTTAGGTATTTTTAAAGTTTTATATAAAATCCCCTTGAATTTTTTTCTCACTATTGCACATAATATCTCATTCAAATTTTAATGTACCCTGTAAGAGGTCGAGAAAAAAAGTCATGTTTACAGATTAAGCTATATATAAAAGAATAAAAATTCAAAACAATTCAACATAAAATCTATTTTCAAGTATTATAAAGAACTCCTAGAAAATTTGTTTTCCACCACTGCACATAATATCTCATTCAAATTTAAATGTACCATGTAGTAGGTCGACATAAAAAAAAGTTAACCGATTGAACATTATATAAAAGATCGACTATGTTGAATCCAAAATAACAAGTTTGACATGATTATTCTTATCCCATATGTTTTTTTATATAGGTCTCTAAAATTTGTTCAACTTCCTATTGCAATATGAATTCAAATTAATCGAATTTAATGCGTGTATCGGATAAGAAATCCAGTAAAAAACATTTTATATTGAAGCACTTGGTATCATGTATTTTGCATTGAAGGTTGATATGTTAAGTTGAACTATTCAAATAAATTGAACGCCTGACATCATAATAATAATATTTATATTCACAGATGATGATTAAATAAATGTTCGTTTACTTTTAAATATGTCCTCAATTTCTATACTTGTTACTCAATGTCGAAAACTTTGAAATTTAAACTTTCTTTTTTTGTTTAATCCGCATCTATCATCTCAAAGCATCGTAATGTTATAATAATACTTGATTCATCAAAGACAATATAAGTCATCAATTTTGACTTTTTTTAATGACTTATCTGAGTACAACAAAAATAACACATTTGATCTGATTCTACGAATGTACGTAGATCTTGCTCTTATCATGAAAAGGTAGAGAGGTTATTCCATACACATTCTCAACTCAAATAAAGCATTTCAATAAAATTTTTAAGAAAAGTATAATAATAGTAAAGAAGAAAGTGAAACAAAAAAATATAAAATATTATAAACATGACTTTATATATAATAAAATATCAATACTCTTATATCTCAATAGTGAAATATATGAATCAACTTATTAATTATTGCCACTTGACGAACAAATTACAATTGGTCCCAACAATAAAACACAACCCTCCATCCCGTATCTCCCAATGACAATTACTTGTACCTTCACAAGTATTTTTATCTCTATCATAGTCAAAAATTTCAAAATGTCCATGTCGTTTAGTACCTGTTAAAACATTAAAGTCACAAAAGACACGATTGTCACCTTTGACAACTATAGGAACATCAATATTATATGAATCTCTTGGATTCATTGGATGATCACCAAGACCTTGTCCTCTCAAAGTGCATTTCACATCCACTTTTGATGAAGCAACATTAACGATGATTACATTGTAGTCAAACAAGATCAATGAATTGACAGAAGTTGAGAATAAACTAATTACAAAACAAAGTATTAAGACTTTAGACAATGGCATAGACATATTTTTTTTTATTGTGTGTATTTTTCTATAGTGTTGATGTGAGTCCAATTTATAGCATTAATATATGATGATATTTTTTTCTCTTTTGACTAAATATAGTAGTTTAATTAATTTTAATTCATAAAAGTAAAATTCTAAGAAAAAAAGAGATCAAACATACATATTAGGGAGAAAAACAAATTGTTCAAATAAAAAAATAGTTACTTCAAAATAAATTCCATTTGTATCAGTTTATGTGATTTATTTTCTTAATTTGTTGTCTTAAAAAGAATGATATCTTTCTATATATAGAAATAATTAAATTTTTATACTTTCATTAATTAGAAAGTCTAAAAAAAAGAGACTAACCATACATATTAGGGAGAAAAATAAAATTTTCAACTAAAAAAATAAAAGAAATAACAATTAGTACATTTATTAAATTAAAAAATTTTCCTTTTGAATCAGTTTATGCAATGTATTTTCTTTAAGTTTATCTTAAAAAGAATGATATCATTTTATATTTAGAAAATAAATAATTTTTATATTTTCATATATTATTCATTAATTAGAAAGTCTACAAAGAAAGAGACTAAACATACATATTAGGGAGAAAAACAAATTGTTTAAACAAAAATATAAAAGATGTAACAGTAAGTACAATTCTTAAACTATAAAATATTCATTTTGTATCAATTTATGTGATGTTTTTTAATTATATTGTCTTAAAAAATAATATCTTTTTATATTTCAAATTAATTAATTTTTTAATATATTCATATATTATTCATTATGAGATAAATAATTTATAATTATATAAATATCCATGAATAATTCCAAATACAAATAATTCAATATAAATTTCTTTCTTTAAGAACCATTGTACCCAAAAGTAAATCATATTTAAGAAATTGATTATTAAATAAGTTTAATTTAGATTGTAATGGTAATATGTTTATAATAGGTAGATATAATAATCTGACTTAATTAGGGTTTAGTTCTCTCTTCCATGAACACGATAAAAAAAATAATCATGAAGTTGATCTACGGATAAACTTATTTAAATCTCGAAATTCGAAATGCGTCACATATATCCAGACTTGTTCTCAATTGCTTAGCATGAAGATACACGGGGAAATTCGATTATAAAATTAAACATATGCATAAACTTTGTCAAAAAAATTGAAGTGGAAAGAACCCGTAAATCAAACACAAACAAATATGTATGTTAAAAATCCAAGTATCCAAACGAACCAAAAGTTGATACAAATGTCTATCAAATTCAATTAGCAATACTTGCATGAATTAAATAAACAATGAAGGAAGAAGAATTCCTCACAATAGAGGCAAATAAGAAACACAAAGAAAATCACGAATTAAATAAATCTCAAAAATATAATTAGGTTAAATAAAGAGAATAAGTAAATTCAAGTTTAGGATAGAAAGGACACGTACAATAGACGTGTGTATTTGTTAATAAGCTATAATTAATTTTATAGTACTATTTGGAATGCATTTTGTACATATTTGTTGTGCGTTGTTCGTCCAACAAAGTTCCATTTCTACATAAAGAGGATAAGTAAGTTCAAGTTCAGGATGATCAACACCCTTACCAGAACAAACGTGACCATGAAAAGCCATGAATTAAACCAAATATTGAATTTACTAAGATTTTCAAATAGTTATCGGTCCTTAAGTACTTGGTATAAAATCCTATAATGATCAATATGTTCATCCCCACTTCATGAATAAATCACGATGTCATAGATAAACACAATCACAAACATATTAAGATATTATAAATCATTTTATTAATCAATTTCAAGAATACGGCCAGAGCGTTAGTCGAATTAAATGACATTACCAAAAACTCATAATGATCAATACTGAGTTCAAAATACTATCTTTAGAATGTCACCTTCTTTCACCTTGAATTGATGATAACCCGATTGAGGGTTTATCTTAGAGAAGTATATTGCTCCTTGGAGTTCATCAAAAAAGTCATCTATCCTCGAAAAAGTATACTTATTATTAATTGTAACCTTTTTCAATTGTAGTAAGTCAATACACATGCAAAGTGAATTATCTTTTTTACGAACAAACAAAACTGGAGTATAGTCAATCGGATGAAATCCTTATCAAAATATTCTTTCAAATACTTCTTTAATTCCTTAAGTTCTTTCAAAGCCACATGGTAGGGAGAAAGAGCGATAGGTTTCATATTTGGGAGAAGGTTAATACTAAATTCTATTTCCCTTTCGAGAGAAACATTGGGTAGACCATCATGAAATACTTTCGTAAACTCATTTACAACAAGGAACAACTCAAGTTTAGGTATTTTAGAATATGTATCCTTAAACCAAACAAGATGATATATGAATCCCTTAGAAATTATTTTTCTGGATTTAAGACGAGAAACAACGTTACCCTTAGGCATAGAATTTTGCTTTTCCCACTCTAGAATGAGCTTCTTTTGAGACTAAAACTTAACCACTTGAGTTCTACAATCAACAAAAGCAGAACAAGAATGAAGTCAATCCATACCAATAATAACATTAAAATTCAACATTTCAAGCTCTACAAGATCGACATAAGTGACTCTATGGGATAAGGAGACATGAAAATTTCTATAGACTCTGTTAGCCACAATAGATTCACCGATAGGATTAGATACAGTAAAAACGTCTAACAACACATCTGGAGATACATCAAATCTCTTAGCCACAAATGACATTAAAAAATACAAAGCAACGACAAGATCAAGTAAATAATAGTATCAAGATTAAAGACTTACAACATACCGGTAACCAAATCGGGAGAACCCTCTTGATCATGTAAATTTGAAGAGCATAGAATTGATTATACTGTGGAGCACTTAAACCCAAAACGCTAGGTGTAGTCTTCCAACCATATTAAGCCTTAGTAGAACGTGATGGTGAATACATTATCTTGTGTCAACTCTTACCAAAACAAAAGCAACTATCACCACATGAGCCTGCACCCTGAACATGACTGACACTTGAGAACTATTTCTAGTCCCAAAGTGAACCTTCATTCTGGAAGACTACAAACGGAATACTAAATCAAGCATACAAAGTTAAAAAATTGAATAAAAATTCATGAAACCGTAAATATAAAGATTTCAATCAAAAGAATGCACTGAATAAAATAATTAATTCAACTCGCCCTAAAATAAGCAATTTAAATCTTTATATGATGCATCTAAATGAGAAAGAGGGAAGTTGGGACAAGACTCACAACCTTCTAACAATTGATATAATTGAAATTAAAAGTTGAACTTTTCTCAACTCAACTCAACACAAAGAAAAATGGTTCAACTCAGCTCAAAGAATACGTAAGGGTACTCAAAACTAATCAAACATACTAAACTCAAAAGTAGTCATGGATAAGATATTCAAATCATCAATAAGGTTCTCAATTGAGTCAAACTTAACAATAAGGTACTCGACACAATGAATCACATATTAACTTAAAATACTCAACTCAAGATACTCAACTCATGATACTCACGGATAAAACAATAGTAAAAGATGCAATCTATGTGGAAAGTTGTAAGACTATAGATACAAACTCAATGTATTAAAAAAATACAATAATACTAAATAAGTATTTAAAAATACAATATAACTATGTGGTAGTTTCGCTAACAGAAAACCATCACTCCGAGCCTAAGTGCTGATAAAACATCTTGTCCATGCCGCCAGAACTGTACTATACTTTGTTTTCATATCGAATGCCTTAACTAAGTGGATCCACTAGTCTATGCGAAAAATCACTAAGGAATCATCTAAAAAGTATTGATCCTTTTCTACTCGTGATTACTACATGGTTTATGGAGACTCGAGTGATTATGAACTCGCGACCCCATATCGGTGCTAAATACTACTCTCAAAATATACTCAACTCATATATTTTTAAAAACAAAACTCTTTCTTTGGTTTGAGATATTTACTCAAAACTTAGCTTAAAATCTCTCTTGAAAAATAGTGTTTTCTTTCTTGCTCAAATGTGGAAGTATTTTAACTCTTGGGAATACTTAGACCCCGTTTAATCATTAAAGAAATGAAATTTACTTTTACTCTTTAACCAACTGAAAACTTAAGTCTTAAAGCGAAGTTTAAATTTTTTAAAATGACTTCTTAAAATATGGTTCATGCCGAATTATGGTCTGAACAACGCAATTCAAGAGGTTCCATATCCATATATATGAAACTCAATATTTGGAACTCAAGAACTTCAATGATAATACTCATTTCAAGAATTAACTCAGAGGTTTCATTTGAAATAATGAGCGTGAACTACTCAACTCAAGGACTTAAAGATACTTCTTATCTCAAGACTGTTCGACTTATAGGGTCCATGCAAAACTATGGGCATAAAATACTCAACTCAAAGAATTCATGGGTAAACTGCAATAGCCTCATCATTAGAAATATAACCTCAAAGGCTATTAGGAACTCAATACTTAGAACATGAAGACACTACTCCTCTCAATGATACTCTATTTATGGAGTCCATGTGAAATTTATGGGCATGAACCACTCGACTCGAATGTCTAACAACTACATCAAACTCACGTATATGAATCTTCTCATTCTCCTACTTACTTACTCAAAACATGGTTCAAATCAATGATGGATCTCAAAGGATTCTTAATTAAACTCAAAGGCTTTCTTGACTTCTACTCTTAACTCTCTCTTGAATGTGAATTATGAATTCAAGAGTTTTCGTTCATGATATGGAGGATATCATGACGACAAGGTAGAATCATGATACATTCTCTTCATCCTCATACCTAATTTCTCGAGTCTTGAAACAAGTTACTAGAAGTTGTAGAAGGCTCCTGAAAAGAAGTCGAATGGACTTTCTTAGAATGTTTGAAAGAATTTTCAAAACTTAATTCTTAACTCTACCTTGAATATGAATTATGAGTTCAAGGTTAAGATCATGTTATCATTGATTTCTAGGTTTTTAGAAGTAGCTTAGAGTAGTTAGAATCGAAAAGGAGTGAAGGTACCCTTAGAAAGAACTCAAATGAAGCAATCGATTAAAAACTGGACGGGGCAAGCAACTTTGGGGCTCTGAGTGCCTCAAGGCTCCAGACCCTAAATTTCATAGCGTACTTTGTGTCAGTGTGGCTGGCGAGACGCTCCAGTCCCCAACCTAAAAGACCCGACGAAATGTTTTGCTCGTTTTCTCACCCCAACTTACCTAGAATCGAACGATTTCTTCTACAATCACTTCAATTAGATTGATTAACATAATTAAACTTTAATATACTCAATAAGTCCCTTAAACACACTATATATAACCTCAAGAAATTATCAAACCCCCTAAAACAAGATTTTAGATGAACTTCAATAACACATATCAAGAACTCATCAAGAACTCTAATCTTTAAACTTTAAGAATGAAGTTTTGCTGAAAAAAACATGATTGGCGTGTGGGTGAACAAAACCAACACTATGTAAGCTTACATACCGCTTAGGATTAAACCCAAGTCGAAAATATGCAACAACACGCAAGAATCTCGATGAACGGTTGATCCATTCCTCTTTTCTCTTCTTCAACTCTCAACTAAAACCTTAGGCATATTTTAAGATTATAAATCTGAAACTAATAGGATTAAACCCCTAAAATATTATAAAAATAATTAAATCTGATTGGGTAAGGAAAAAACCAAAATACCCCTTACTATTTTTGGGTAACTTTCCTTAACTAGATAGTCTGACTTGAAAAGGCATATATCACTCATCCTAACTCAAAAACATAGTGAACGGCGTTGGATGTATAATCTGAAGAACTCTCATTGGGTACCCTTATTCCAGCTAACACATTCTATACATAAAGTTATGCTCATTTGAATTTGACCAAAAACTTAAAGGTACTTAGGAATGACTTGAATAAAGTCTCTTTAATTAACCTTGGCACTCAAGGTTCTTCGTATAGTGACCTTAACACTTAACAAATTTTTACTTCCTTGGTAAAGTCACACTCACTAAGAAGAATGGTTTGAGTATTAGTTTGAAAAGAGAAATATGGGGTTTTACAATATCCATCGTAGGATTATTCGTCTTTGAATGACAGGTGGATTAGGTATGGAATGTGTTACTCTTACTAAGATCTGTGCTTTATGGTATGCTCTTACTATATTCAAACTTAGTACTTTAACAACTCCATTACTAAAAGGACCTCTAAAAATATATCCCCCAAACTCTTTACTATCTTACTCTTAAACACTTGACTTGATTTCTCATCTTATCATCTCCCCCTCACGTCTAAAGCTAACACTTGAAAGTTGTGGACCTATTCCAACATCTCTAACTGGTATACATCCTATTTTACTCAAACATTCAGGAGAAACTTAGCTCATGACTACCGAACTCTCAATAAGCAGGTACTAAGACCTCATTCTAACGTGTTTCTCTTAACCTCTTTTGATTACATGCCCTATTGGTACAATTTTAATGCTCTTGTACTCTAGTGACTTAGCCACACTTCATTGGTCTTATTTAAAGGTTAGGGTCTCTCACTTGTACTGCTCACAATCATTGCAGAAGACATCTCAATTCCTCGCCTAATCTATATCAAGTCTACAAGATCAAATCTAAAGACTAACATCATCACCCTCATGTTACCATTATTTGGATTATGATACTCATCACAAATCCAAGCTTAATGTTCATTGCTAAACCCGAATATTAATACGATCGCTCGCCTAATATGCTATACCTCATTGCTTGATCAATATTATAACCTTACGATCATCATGGCCCTCTCAAACATATCATATGTCGAGCTTAGATCTATCACTTTATGAATACTTCTGCTCTTTTATCAACACTTACACTTGGTCATTACCCACACAATACACTTAATCACAATTTTCTTTCTAGCTAAAGTACTCTCTACCTCCTATTATGGAAATCATCAAAACCTTAACAAAACAAGTTTTATAAAATGAACTTCAAGAACACCTATAAAGAACTCATCAAGAACTCTAATATTTCTACCTTAAGAATGAAATTTGAGCTGAAAATAACATGATTGATGTTACGACAAATTTATGGGGTGTTACAAAAACCATCTTTACTGGCTAAGCATTTACCATTATGCTTCCTTGCACATATTGTACAAGTAGGAAATGAAGATCCACCATTATTTCCTTCTTGAGGCTTAGGATTAGAAACCTTATATTTGTTAAAATTTTAAATATAAGTATTAGAGGAGCCTTGACCAGAGAATTTTTTGTCTTAATATTGAATTACCATGTCCATCAAACCTTGAATCTGAAAAGTTACGACAACTATTTTTTCCTTGATTCCCTCCCTAGATCTTTCATTAAGAATTTCCTATTAAACTCACTTAACATGTATCATAAAATGAGAAACCAATATCCTTAATGACGTGGTGGTACGACAGTCCTTAAGAACCATTTCAGACATAAGCAAATAAAACTTACTCATCCTTTCCCTAGAATAGGCAACCGTAGAAGGAACATATTTGGACAATTAATGGAATTTCAAAGAGTCCTTCACACTAATATTTTATTGGCGAATGTTAATGAACTCAAGTACTTTTATCTATATCATCTCAAGGGAAAAAAACCCACAAGGAAAGCAGTTTTAAACTTCTCCCAATCACGAGGACCCATATCAACCACCTTGCTTCCTTCTATTGGTTGAACCAAACTTGAGAAACACCTTTAAGTTGATAAGTGACCAATTTTTCCTTTTCCTCCAGTGTCAATCCCATGATAATCAAAACCATATGCACCTCATAAACGAACTCTTGAGGATCTTCCTCAACCTTAGAACCATGAAACTTTGGGGGATTCATTCTAGTGAACTCCTTCACTGTAGTTTACTTCGTACCCATATTTGGTTTCACAGGACAATAGTATCCCTATTGGCTTGAGCTCTCATAGATTGATCCAACACATGAAAATTGGCTTAGAACTATGAATTAGTCACTTTTTCAGCCAAAGGGTCGACCAAAACTTTAGTAACTTTTTGTTCATAGTATCACCCATATTCTTCATAACGTATGCTATGCAAGGGGAAATATCCTTAAAAGCATCACACTAAGGATTAGGAGAGAGACATAGAGTTACACTCCATTGCACGACTTTAGAATAATGAAAAAAGTGAAATTTCATAAACATCTTATAGCCTATTATTCGTAAGTGAGGCACACTTCACATTCATTAACAAGACTCTACTCGATGTGGCTTGTGAGACATCCTTGGACCTTTTTAAACATTGTGCTCTCAATATCATGTTTTTCACGATCCAAAGTATACCCTAGGCATAACATGACGTATAGGACCTTAAAGTACTATACAAAAGCCACTTAGCATAATCATACAAAACAATAGAAATAAAGATTTCAAAGATACAGTTTTATATCTAAACGAGTTTTAAGAAGTGAAAGTCTAACGTAGTCTCACAAAAACAACTACTACATCAAAATTATGTGGTTTGTACGTAACCATACACCACATAAAAATATATAAAACTAGATTAAAGAAAGCTATATAGTATCCCATTCCTCATCATGACGACATCCCAATCTTTGAATGCCAAGAGATCAAGTAGCCACGAGTATGAGAGGTAGGAGAGGCATACCCTACACTAATGAGACAATGTAGGAATAGGTAAGCATTAATAAATATAATGTACTAAATATGATATTGATACATAAGATTTATGAAATCATGATAAAAAGACTTTAAATGACATACAATGACCAAGCTTAATTTTAAGATAAAAAGGTTAAAACATCAGTCATAATCATGGTCAATGCAAACTTAATATCATTAAAACACTATTTGAGATATTTAGAAAG
This sequence comes from Solanum lycopersicum, assembly GCF_036512215.1. NCBI lineage: Eukaryota > Viridiplantae > Streptophyta > Magnoliopsida > Solanales > Solanaceae > Solanum > Solanum lycopersicum. The sequence goes on along the minus strand of NC_090810.1, from coordinate 36,868,424 downwards.
TAACCTTAGTTCATTATTGTGGGATTTTCACCATTATTCGACAAAGACCATGTGAGCTATAATATGAAATCTGGTGTTTATTCCACATCGAAAAGAGACGTCTTTGCCAAGGTAAGAACAACTAAAGTGAATCCACTAGTTAATATCTATCTGAGACAAAATCTTATGGTGACACATAGTTCTAGACTTATGGATTGTCATTAAAGGTCCACGGACCCTAAACAGAACTGTCACCCCGAAAGCCCACTCGGTCCTAAGTAAAATCCCATGGAATAGTCATTAATCATATTCATATTATCATCCATTGAAAGTCACAATTAAGTAACTAACCCAAACTACAGTTTATTTATAATAACTCCTAAAACTTGATTTACCTTAGATGAGAAAAACTTTCAACCATATGCATCCTTATGTGAGAAAACATTTAACAATCATGATCTTACTTGTATGTGAGAAAACCTTTCATAACAACAATATTGATACGTTTTTCTCAAAGCATTTTTCAAATAATTTACATCTCTTTCATAAAATCATGCCTATGTTCATAAAAATCATATTTCATAGTTCGTAAGCTTAATGATGTATTCATTGTCACAGCCCGAGCCTACACTCTGGACGTAACTACACTCAAGAACCATTGTTGTTACCCAAGAGAAATCTTGGCTTGGATACATGTCTTCGTAGTGGCTCCCTTAGATGCCTCATTTCAGAGGGAACCTCAAAGTGGCTCTATTTCATTATATTCCATCCATATCCCAATTCGATTCATTTAGTATCCCTTTGGTGTCATTGACATAACAGATTCGTTTCGAGTCTATATCTCTATTTCTTTTCTATATATGGAAAGTTAAAAAATAATCATATAATAATCCAGAAATTGCAATAGAAAAGAAATAAGGGAGGTTTGTGATGATTTTTCAATCTTTTTTAGTAGGTAATCTAGTATCTATACATTATGCGGAAGCTTAAAATAGGTGAACTCTTAGATATTCAAGAAAGTCTTAAGATATTTATTTTGAAAATATTTAACATGAATCATAGCTTAAATAAAACAACCTGAGAAAACAAAGAAACATCTAATTTTTTCTGTCTATGAAGCCTCTAATAATGTAATATAGATATTGGGACAAGCCCACGACACCTCCAAAACTACTAAACTAAAAGAAATAGAAACCCCCGAAAACAAGAATGCCTCACCAATTATTGTCTACGAGCTAATTGTTATCTCAATGTAGGCTAAATGAAGTCAGTACATTGAATGTACCGGTAAGTGATCAGGTTAGAGTAAACAATTAACTGGCTTGAATGATTGAAAACAACAATATTGGATCAAGACATGAACATGAGCCTAGCATTGATACAACGTTTATCCCATATTGCAAGGATCACCCTACACTTCGTTAGGGTATAGGATGATATAATGACTATGGATCTATCAAATTGTCCTTCTCATAGGCAGTGAGGATTCGCATGAAAAATCAATATCTTATGCTCGCTACGTAGTTTTATGGGACTTCTGAGTTTACGTTTTATGGGACTTCTGAGTTATAAAAAAAACTCTAACCCAATCCAGTGCTCGATACTACTCCCAAAATAATTGATATAACCTTATGATGGATTCCACCCATTACAAAGAATAGACTTCTTACTTTATTGAAATACTTTTCAAAACATTACACAAGTTTGTAGTCTCCAAATCATGCACTTATGAACTTATCTTTCATGTCTAATATCAAGCCATAATAGGTAACTCTCATGTGTTTATGAAACAAATACTTTAAAATCTCCTCTCAGCTTACGTTAATTCAAAATGTAAATAAAGACATTTGAGTATAACATGTATACCTTCTCAAGGATTAATGAAGACTTCAGAAGTTAATACCAAGAAGACAACAAGGGCATGATTTGAAAGAACACAGAAAAAATGAAAGACATAAAGGAAATGGACCAGGCGACCCTGCAAAGCGCACTGAGTAGTACGTGGCGCAACCCCAGAACTACTGACCAGTGTTTGGGGCGTACTCTTAGTGCACGGCGTCAAGCCCTAAACTAGTGGACAATTATTCTGGCGCTATGGTTGTGCGCTGCCCATAGTCCCTCCCCATAGTTTTGAGAAATTTGTTACTCGACTTCAAGTCCTAACTAATCTAGAACCTATTGGATTCTTCCAAACTCTCTTTTAACTCATAAAACCAAAATAAATTTATTGTAATCCAACACAAAATCCACTAAGTAAAAACACTCATTCGCAAGACCCTCACCTGAAGATCTCAAAACCTCCATAGTCAAAGAATGAGGCTAAAACTCAAGAACTCTTCACGAATATTTACATAGATGATTTCATGGATTATTTAATGAACGAAATACATGATTTAAGAGAGGAGGAACAAGTCCATCACTATAAAAACCTCACATACCCGGAAAGAATGATGTTTTTGGTGAAATTTCTCAACTATTGGTGAACACTTGAACTTAGCCATTTCCCTCTTCTGTAAACTTAACCCTAAAACCCCTAATTGTTTTTAATGTGAATAGGGAATTTAGAGTCTGACTAAAAACTTGATTTGGATTAGGAATATGTGCTAAGATAAGTCGGGAAAACAAAAAACCAAAATACCCTCTCGTAATACGAATAGAATGCCTTAAATGGCGAGGCATCACTTAAACATCCATACTTTTTATCGGAGCTCAGAATTTAGCATAATTGGAGGCATTGGAAAGAGAATAAAGACCTTTGATTTGATAACTCATTGCCCACCTAATTCTTTACGTTCTAAAAGATATGATTGTTTAAAGTTGAACCAAAACATAAAAAATTGATCAAAGCCGAGGTGTTACATTCATAGTCTAAAATCATGGATCATGCATAGGTTCATATGAATTAAACTCAAAATAATATAAATATTTTAAATCATATATGAAAAAGAGAGAAAACAATCAATTGAATTGAAATTGAGCAGAACCCATGAAGATTGAACAAAACACTAACTTCAAATTGAGAATCCAACTTGTAAAATAGGAGGATCTCGAGAACCCTAAGGAGGGAAGGACTCCATAGGTGAATACTAACATACCTTAGTGATCAAGACCCAGTAGCGATGGTGATTGAAGATAATGAAGTGAAACCCTAGCTTCATTTCTTCCTTAGCCTATAGAGAGGATTTTTGAGGATGAACTTGGAGGGAAATTTATGATTTAGGAGTATGATTTAGTAGGGGTAGTTTTGGGACTTGAATCACTTGCTTAGGTCTTAGAATGGGGGTTAAAATGAAGCCTTCACGGACCATTTATCCCTTCACAGTTCTTGAAGTGGATCATAGACGTGGCCTCTATTTCTTGGTTTACTTACACGACCATCCCATTTTCCTAAGTGGGTTGTGGATGCTTTCATCCATTTAGACTTTAGTTAAAGGTTCACAGTTGAGAAAGGGTTGATAGACCTTCTTGTTATCCCACACTAATCTTTTCAAACTCCAAGGTGTTACAGAAGTCCTTCCAATGGTGTTCTGATGCACATACTATTGACAAAATCAGGTCAAAATTTACTAATAACATTACCTCCATTTTATAAGAAGGCCTGTTCGATTTCATCTTGATAGAAATTTATCCATATAACAATGAAAAAGAAAAGGAAACACAAAAATAAAAATTAAAAACAATTCATATAAAACTCTTGATAATTAACCAATGGAATGTATCATAAATTCACAAGACATTCCAGCATCTTAGCTCAATAACAAAAGATATTCAAATTTTCATAGAAGACATAAGTTAAATTCTTGCTAATTACATTTTGTCTGATATTTTTAGCTTTAGGTATTTTTCAAGTTTTATATAGAATCCCCTTGAATTTTTTTCTCACTATTGCACAAAATATCTCATTCAAATTTAAATGTACCCTGTAAGAGGTCGAGAAAAAAAGTCATGTTTACAGATTAAGCTATATATAAAAGAATAAAAATTCAAAACAATTCAACATAAAATCTATTTTCAAGTTTTATAAAGAAATCCTAGAAAATTTTTTTTCCACCACTGCACATAACATCTCATTCAAATTTTAATGTACCATGTAGTAGGTCGACAAAAAAATAAAGTTAACCGATTGAACAATATATAAAAGATCGACTATGTTGAATCCAAAATAACAAGTTTGACATGATTATTCTTATCCCAAATGTTTTGTTATATAGAAGTCTCTAAAATTTGATCAACTTCTTATTGCAATATGAATTCAAATTAATCGAATTTAATGTGTGTATCGGATAAGAAATCCAGTAAAAAACATTTTATATAGAAGCACTTGGTATCATGTATTTTGCATTGAAGGTTGATATGTTAAGTTGAACTATTCAAATAAATTGAATGCCTGGCATCATAATAATAATATTTATATTCACATATGATAATTAAATAAATGTTCGTTTACTTTTAAATATGTCCTCCATTTCTATACTTGTTACTCAATGTCGAAAACTTTAAAATTTAAGCTTTTCTTTTGTTTAAATTCTGAATCCGTATCAAAGACAATATAAGTCATCAATTTTGACTTTTCTTAATGACTTATCTGAGTACAACAAAAATAGCACATTTGATCTGATTCTACGAATGTACGTAGATCTTGATCTTATCATTAGAAGGTAGAGAGGTTATTCCATAAACATTCTCAACTCAAATAAAGCATTTCAATAAAAATTTTAAGAAAAGATACAATAATAGTAAAGAAGAAAGTGAAATTAAAAAGATATAAAATATTATAAACATGACTGTATATATATTGAAATATCAATACTCTTATATCTCAATAGTAAAATATATGAATCAACTTATTAATTATTGCCACTTGAAGAACAAATTACAATTGGTCCCAACAATAAAACACAACCCTCCATCCCGTATCTCCCAATGACAATTACTAGTTCCTTCACAAGTATTTTTATCCCTATCATAGTCAAAAATCTCAAAATGTCCATGTCGTTTAGTACCTGTCAAAACATTAAAGTCACAAAAGACACGATTGTCACCTTTGACAACTATAGGAACATCAATATTATATGAATCTCTTGGATTCATTGGATGATCACCAAGACCTTGTCCTCTCAAAGTGCATTTCACATCCACTTTTGATGAAGCAACATTAACGATGATTACATTGTAGTCAAACAAGATTAATGAATTAACAGAAGTTGAGAATAGACTAATTACAAAACAAAGTATTAAGACTTGAGACAATGGGCTAGACATATTTTTTTTATTGTGTGTGTTTTTCTTCTGTGTTGATGTGACTCCAATTTATAGCATTAATATATGATGATATTTTTTCTCTTTTGACTAAATATAGTAGTTTAATTAATTTTAATTCATAAAAGTGAAATTCTAAGGAAAAAAAAATCAAACTTACATGTTAGGTACAAAAACAATTTGTTCAAATAAAAAAAAAAGTTCCTACAAAAAAAATTCCATTTGTATTAGTTAATGTGATGTATTTTCTTAATTAATTTGTCTTAAAAAGAATGATATCTTTGTATATTTAGAAATATTTAAATTTTTATACTTTCATTAATTAGAAAGTCTAAAAAAAAAGAGACCAAACATACATATTAGGGAGAAAAATAATTTTTTCAAACAAGAAAATAAAATAAAAGAAATAACAGTTAGTACATTTCTTAAATTAAAAAATATTCCTTCTGAATCATTTTATGCAATGTATTTTCTTTAAGTTTGTCTTAAAAAGAATGATATCATGTTATATTTAGAAAGTAAATAATTTTTTATATTTTCATATATTATTCATTAATTTGAAAGTCTACAAAGAAAGAGACCAAACATACATATAAGGGAGAAAAACAAATTGTTTTAAAAAAATATAAAAGAAGTAACAGTAAGTACAATTCTTAAACTATAAAATATTCATTTTGCATCAATTTATGTGATGTTTTTTAATTAATTTTTCTTAATAAATTATATCTTTTTAAATTTCAATATGATTAAATTTTTTTATATTTTCATATATTATTCATAAATGAGATACAAAATTTATAATTATATAAATACCAGGAATTATTTCAAATACAAATAATTCAATATAAATTTCTTTCTTTAAGAAACATTGTACCCAAAAGTAAATCACATTTAAGAAATTGATTATTAAATAAGTATAATTTAGATTGTATTGGTAATATGTTTATAATAGGAAGATATAATGTTTTGACTTAATTAGGATTTAGTTCTCTCTTCCACGAACATGATAAAAAAAATAATCATGAAGTTGATATACGGATAAACTTATTTAAATCTCGAAATTCAAAATGTTTCACATATATCAAGACTTCTTCTTAATTGCTTAGCTTGAAGATACAATGGGAAATTCAATTATAAAATTGAACATATGCATAAACTTTGTCGAAAAAATTTGAAGTGGAAAGAACCCGTAAATCAAACACAAACAAATATGTATATAAAAAATCCAAGTATCCAAACGAACCGAAAGTTGATACAAATGTCCATCAAATTCAATTAGCAATACTTGCATGCATTACATAAACAATGAAGGAAGAAGAATTCATCACACTTGAGGCAGATAAGAAAAACAAAGAAAATCACGAATTAAATAAATCTCAAAAATATAATTATGTTAAATAAAGAGAATAAGTAAATTCAAGTTCAGGATAGAATGGACACGTACAAATAGACGTGTGTATTTGTTAATAAGCCACAATTAATTTTATAGTACTATTTGGAATGCATTTTGTACATATTTGTTGTGTGTTGTTCGTCCAACAAAGTTCCATTTCTACATAAAGAGAATGAGTAAGTTCAAGTTCAGGATGATCAATTTGTGCAAACACAAATGTGATACTAACATCATCAAATTTATTGAAAACAGACAAAACTTCCAAGTAGGTATACTAATATCTTGGGACAAACCTTCCTGATTTGGATGCTCAACTTTTACATGTTGGTAATCAAGACACTACGCCACAAATTCTGCAATATTTCTCTTCATCCTATTTTACCAATAAAACTCCCACAAGTTACAGTACATTTTGATGGATCTGGGTGAATGAAATATTGACAAATATGGGGTTTTGATAAAAATTTTCTATCAAGTTACCAGTAGTGAAAACACACAAATAACCTTGAAATCGAAGCACAACATTTCCCACTTAGGAGAAATACTCAATAGTCTTTTAAACACTGCTTCCTTCAACTCAACAAATATCAGACCAAAACCTTGATTGTCTTTCAGATACGACATAAAAGATGATGTTGGATTATTTTGGATAACAACACCACTCACAACAAAATCTACCAAATGAACACCTATCCAAGCTAGTCTATGAACATCACGAACCAATTCCTTTTATCATATTACACATGTGCAACACTACTCATAGAAACCAAACTTAAGGCATCGACCGTCACGATTTTTCCTGGGAGTAAAGGACACACGTAGCTGGACCAAGGTGCGGAGTGAGATTTTCTAGATGCCGGACCAAGGATTTAGAAATACATAACTTATCACTTTTCATGCAAGATACTAGGAAAGAATTGTTATAGTTAGAACTATCAAGTTATGAACCTATGGGGAACACGTAAACCCCAGTTACTTTGATTAATTGATTAAAACCCAAAATTAAAAGCTGTTAAGTGTCTCTTTCAAGTTCGTTAGTTATTTTTACTCATTAGGAAATAAAAACCCCCCTTTTTATGTTTTTACTTTCTAAGGAAGTCATCAACCAAACAATAGTAATAACAAGTTGAAGTTAAGTCTAGACTATTTTCCTCGTGGGAACGATCCTAACCTCACTAGTTGGGTTATTTACTTGACGCGACCGCTTTACTTCTTATTTGAGAAGTAAGTTTGAGCGTATCAACCGACACGTAGTATTAGGGGATCGGGTGTCACAAACCGACACGTAGTATTAGGGGATCGGATGTCACGAACCTACATGCAGTATTAAGGGATCGAGTGGCACGTACCGACATGTTGTATTAGGAGATCGGGTGCCACAAACCGACACATAGTATTAGGGGATCGGAGTGTCACGTTCCAACACAAGGGGAATAAAGAGAATGAATCTTGAATTACGGTAATATACTCAAACTTAAAGAACCTTTTTCCCAAATGAGTATGGTGTGGAGGCGTGAGTCCTCATAGGTGTGCTTGGTGTTGTTGCCAATGGTTCTTGTACTTGTTGTTGCCACCTGTTGAGTATTGTAGTTGATTTTATATTATTGCTCAATGTATATTGCTTTCTATTTTGAGTTGGCCGATGATACCTACTCAGTACGTGTTCCTTGTACTGACCCCTACTTGTATTTTTCTTTTGTTATCTGTGGAGTGCAGCAAACGTGCCATCAACTTCAACTCGTCCGCAACTCTAGCCAGTCTTCAGCATATCAGATTTCAGGGTGAGCTATTATTCCTAGCTCGTGCTGGATTCTCTCCTTCACGTCTTGATGTCTAGAAGTTCGAACATGGACATCCTTTTACTTATTTTAGCTTCTTAATACTCTTAGATTTAGAAACTTAAGGATAGATGTTCTTGATGTGATGACTTCCAGATTCTGGGAATAATAAGTATTGAGTTTTAAGTCTTCCGCATTATATTTTGTTTATTATGCTTGAAATGGTGGTAAATGTTGGGGTTTAGATTTTTTGGTTCGATCACATAGTAGGATAAGTGTGGGTGCCACTCGCGGCTCGTTTTTGGTCGTGACAAACTTGGTATCAGAGCATTAGGTTCGTTGGTCTCATCACACAAGAACGAGTCTAGTAGAGTCTTGAGGAATGGTAGGGGGACACCTTTACTTTTCTTTGAGAGGCTATAAGATTTTAGGAAAATTCCATTCTTTCTTTCTTTCGTTCTATTACTTGGATCCAATTGGTATCTAGGTGGTACAAATTGGTATCTGACCATATTCACTCAATTTTGCAGATGGTTAGAACTAGAGCAACAACTGCGCCAACACCAACACCGGCAAGACAAGATGCGTCTGAGCCAGCCACTGGGGCTGTAGCTCAAACAGGAGCAGTGGCAAGAGGTCGTGGTAAAGGTCGCGGGAGGACGTCCTCTAGAGGAAGAGGACAAGCACCTGGCCCAGCTAGTACTAGGGCGGTGACTCCTCCACCGACTGAGGAAGTAGTAAGAGAGGGTGAGGAAGGGGAGAATGAGCAAGTGCAGGTTGTGATTGCATGGCTTCTGTATTATTTGATCCTGGATCCACATCTTCATATGTATCTTCCTCATTTGCTACTGGTCTTGATTTACATTGTGATTTGCTTGACATGCCTATTCGTGTTTCTACTCCGGTGGGTGAGTCTGTGATAGTTGAGAAGGTGTATAGGTCTTGTCTTCTGACTTTTGTGGGGAGCAATACTCATGTAGACTTGGTTATCCTAGAAATGGTTGATCTCGATGTAATTCTGGGTATGACTTGGCTTCTCCAAATTTTGCAATCTTAGATTGTAATGCTAAAACTGTAACATTGGCCAAGCCTGGGACAGATCCGTTAGTGTGGGAGGGTGACTACACTTCCACTCCAGTTTGTATCATCTCCTTTATTCGTGCTAAGAGAATGGTTATTAAGGGTGTTTAGCTTTCTTGGCACATCTTATGGATGATACTTCCCAAGTACCTTCGATGGAGTCTGTTTTGATAGTCCGTGAGTTTCTGGATGTGTTTCCTGCAGACCTTCCTAGTATGCCACCGGATAGAGATATTGATTTCTGTATTGATCTGGAGCCGGGTACTCGCCCCATTTCCATACCCCCTTATAGAATGGCTCCCGCTGAGTTAAGGGAGTTAAAGGCCCAACTTCAAGAGTTGTTAGGTAAAGGCTTTATTAGACCAAGTACATCCCCTTGGGGTGCTCCTTTTTTATTTGTGAAGAAGAAGGATGGAATTTTTCGGATGTGCATAGACTACAGGCAACTGAATAAGGTAACTATTAAGAACAAGTATCCTCTTCCTCGCATCGATGATTTGTTTGATCAGTTACAAGGTGCTTGTACCTTCTAAAAAATTGATTTGAGATATGGTTACTATCAATTGAAAATACGGGCAACGGATGTGCCCAAGACTGATTTTCGGACCAGGTATAGGCATTATGAGTTCTTAGTAATGTCTTTTGGGCTTACGAATGCCCCTCCTGCTTTCACGAGCTTGATGAATGGGATTTTTAAGCCATATCTGGATCTCTTTGTCATTGTATTCATTGATGATATACTGGTATATTCAAAGAGTAGGAAAGAACATGAGGAGCACTTGAGAATTGTATTGGAAATGTTGAGGGAGAAAAAGCTTTATGCCAAATTCTCCAAGTGTGAGTTTTGGCTAGATTCAGTGTCCTTCTTGGGGCATGTGGTTTCTAAGGATGGAGTGATGGTGGATCCTTCTAAGATTGAAGCAGTGATGAGTTGGGTAAGACCTACTAATGTTACAGAGGTAAGGAGCTTCGTTGGTTTAGCTAGCTACTACCGTCGATTTGTCAAGGGATTTTCTTCTGTTGCATCCCAATTGACAAGTTTGACTAAGCAGAGTGTTCCATTTGTATGGTCGGACGAATGTGAAGAAAGCTTTTAGAAACTCAAGACGTTGTTGACTACTGCACCAATTCTTACCCTGCCAGTGGAAGGTAAGAATTTCATTGTTTATTGTGATGCATCCTATTCAGGTTTGGGTGCAATGCTAATGCAAGAGAAGAATGTAATTGTTTATGCCTCGAGGCAATTAAAGGTGCATGAACGTAATTATCCGACCCATGATTTGGAGTTGGCTGCAGTAGTGTTTGCATTAAAGCAATGGAGACATTATCTATATGGGGTTAAGTGTAAGTCTATATGGATCATCGTAGTTTACAGTATGTCTTTACTCGAAAAGATTTGAATTTGAGACAGAGGAGGTGGATGGAACTACTGAAGGACTATGATATCACTATCTTGTATCATCCGGGAAAAGCTAATGTTGTGGCAGATGCTTTAAGTAGAAAGGCAGGGAGCATGGGAAGTCTAGCTCACTTGCAGGTTTTTTGACGCCCATTGGCTAGAGAAGTTCAGACTCTGGCTAATGACTTTATGAGGCTGGAAGTATTAGAGAAGGGAGGATTTTTGGCGTGTGTGGAGGCAAGACCTTCCTTTCTTGACAAGATTAAGGGAAAGCAGTTTACTGATGAGAAACTGATCCGGATTCGAGATAAGGTAGTGCGAGGAGAGGCTAAAGAAGCAAAAAAATCAATGAGGAAGGTGTTTTGAGAATTAAAAGAAGGGTATGTGTACCCCGCGTCGATGATTTGATTCACACTATTCTTACAGAGGCTCATAGTTCAAGGTATTCTATACATCCTGGTGCAACCAAGATGTATCGTGACCTAAAGCAACATTTTTGGTGGAGTAGGATGAAGCGTGACATTGTCGATTTTGTTGCTCAATGCCCGAATTGTCAGCAGGTAAAGTATGAACACTAGAGGCCTGGAGGGACACTTCAGAGAATGCCCATTCCCGAAAGGAAGTGGGAGAATTGCAATGGACTTCGTTGTTGGTCTTCCAAATACATTGGGTAAGTTTGATTCTATTTGGGTAATTGTTGACAGATTAACTAAGTCTGCTCACTTCATTCCAGTTAAGGTGACTTACAATGCAGAGAAGTTAGCCAGGCTCTATATCACAGAAGTCGTTCGGTTGCATGGAGTTCCACTTTCCATCATATCAGATAGAGGTACACAATTTACTTCTAAGTTTTGGAGAACATTGCATGCCGAGTTAGGTACTAGGTTGGATCTTAGTACTGCATTTCACCCTCAGACCGATGGTCAGTCTGAGCGAACGATTCAGGTTTTGGAGGATATGCTTCGTGCATGTGTGATAGAGTTTGGTGGTCATTGGGATAACTTCTTACCCTTAGCAGAGTTCTCATACAACAATAGCTATCACTCAAGTATTGATATGACCCTATTTGAGGCACTGTATGGGAGAAGATGTAGGTCTCCCATTGGGTGGTTTGATGCATTTGAGGTTAGACCTTGGGGTACTGACCTTCTGAGGGAATCGTTAGATAAAGTGAAATGCATTAAAGAAAAGCTTTTAGAGTCTCAAAGTAGACAGAAGGAATATGCAGATCGAAAGGTTAGAGAGTTGAATTTTATGGAGGGTGAAGAAGTCTTGCTGAAGGTTTCACCCATGAAAGGGTGATGCGGTTCGGTAAGCGAGGTAAGCTTAGTCCGAGGTACATTGGTCCATTTGAAGTTCTGAAGCGCGTGGGGGAGGTAGCTTATGAATCAGCCTTGCCTCCAGGACTCTCAGGAGTGCACCCGGTATTTCATGTGTCTATGCTGAAGAGATACCATGGAGATGGAAACTACATTATTCATTTGGATTCAGTTCTTCTTGATGAGAACTTGTCTTATAAGGAGGAGCCTGTTGCCATTTTAGATAGAGAAGTCCGCAAGTTGATATCAAGGGAGATTGCATCCATCAAGGTTCAATGGAAGAATCGGCCAGTTGAAGAGTCCACTTGGGAGAAGGAGGCTGATATGCAAGAAAGATATCCACACCTTTTTACAGATACAGGTACTCTTTCTCGTCCTTGTTTTTCTTCTTGTGATCGTTCGAGGACGAACGATGGGTAAATTGGTATCTATTGTAAAGACCCGTTCAGTCGTTTTGAGCAGTAGAATTACTTTTGATAAAAACTGACTGGGTCGACGGATCACGCGACGGACCGTCATGGTCACGACGGACCGTCATGGACTCCGTCATCCCACACTTGTATAATTCTCCTGCTGCTCTCTTCATTACCCTCGACGACAAGTAGGAAGAATCGTCATAGGAACGACGATCCGTCGAGTGTCTTCGTGCCAAAATACTTAAACTCTGAAATTTGGGTACGGGGAATCAACTCTCTGAACTTCGCTACGGAAGTGCAGCACGGACCGTCGTAGACACGACGGACCGTCACAAGCATCTTCGCTAAAACTGACTCTCTGAACTTTGTGACGACCCTGCAGGACGGACCATCGCAGGAACGACGGGCCGTAACGAGTTGCGTAAGCTTGACTGGGTCGGATTTCTGCTAAAAGTTTTAAGGGGCGTTTTGGACTATTTATGACAAGCTGTATGAAATTAGTGGGTAAGTTTAATAACTTATTTACTTCAGGGTTAAAGGAGAAAACCTTAAAATAAATAGTGGGTTACTTTTATCATTTTTAATACTTAATTATATGATAATTAGGGTAAAAGAAAAAGAGTTTGAATAAGGAAAAATAGAAAGAACAGAGAGAAGAGGGGAGAACGAACGAGAGAGGGAGAAGTGAAAATAAAGCAAAGGCTTTGAGAAGTAGCTTGCTTGATCACGATTCTTCGGTGGAGGTAGGTTATGGTTTATGCTATTTCATAGTAAACTCTAAATAGCGATTGATATGTATTGGGCGGTATTGTAAAGTCTTCTATATGCTTAATTGTGTTGTTGCATGTTGTGATTATGTAAATGGTGATAGATTATAATGATGATACTGTGGAATCTTAAAAACCTTAAATCCACTCTATTAATGATGATGCCTTGATATAAAAGAAGGCTTGATGAACTAAAAGAATGAGGTTAATGGATCGGGTGTCACGAACCGACACGTAGTATTAGGGGATCGGGTGTCACAAACTGACATGTAGTATTAGGGGATCGGGTGTCACGAACCGGTTGATATACCGTGGTTTCACGGTATAATTAATACTTTTTCCTTAAGTTTAGTGTGTCTGAAAAGCCTTTTTGTGCTAATTTTGATATAATTTTATCTTTGTTTTGCAGGAAATCTGTCCAAAGCTGAATGCGGAGATTTTGAGCGAAAAAATACAGAAGAGACCACCTACGGAGCTTATGACGGTCCGTCGTGCCTGTGACGGTCCGTAGGTGGCAGCGTAGTGCAGCTGCTGAAGGAAGATGGGGAAGTCTGACCAAGTGTGGGATTACGAAACTTGTGACGGTCCGTCATGTCTATAACGGTCCGTCCTGCAGGTTCGTCGTGAAGATCAGAGAAGTGACCCCAGGACCGTTGTGACTATGACGGTCCGTCACACTTGCCGTCGAGGGGAATGAAGAAAGCAGCAGAAGAAATTGCACCAAGTATGGGACGACGGAGTCCACGACGGTCCGTTATGACCACGACGGTCCGTCGCGTGGTCCGTCGACCCAGCCGCGTTTTGGCAGATTTCCAGTAATTAGAATCCTTGTTTAATTTTATTTTTTATAAATAGTTCGAAAAACCTCGTTTTTGAGGTTAGTCTCTGCTAGATTAGACATCATATTATTAGACTTTGTGTATTAGTGTTTGATTTTTGGAGATTCTTACAAGTGTTTTTTGGTGATTAATCAAGCAAACTTTCGGACTTTATTCTTTCTCATTGAAGTAAGTACATGAATTATTATTTAATATATTTGAATATTGTGTTTATGGCTATGAGTAACTAAACTCCATAACTAGGGTTGTGGGAACCATAGGCATATAATGAGATAAACCCTAGCTAAAATAACAATTCTAGAATAGTGTCTTGCATGTATTAATAATTCTTTTGCTTAGAAGTCTTTTTAACGGATGATCAATGTTAGAACTCGCCTTAATGCTACTTGCCGGACCAAGGAGGTAGATAATAGGAAAAGAATTATTAACATAGATCTAGTGTATACTATCTAATAGGCTAGTATTGATTGGTACGAGGTAATAACTTAGTCAAATATCGAATACGATGCTTAATATGAGGTAAAGATAAGGGTTAGGAAAGCAACACACGTAGCCAGAACAAGGTGTGGAGTGAGATTTTCTAGATGCCGGACCAAGGATTTAGAAATACATAACTTATCACTTTGCATGCAAGATACTAGGAAAGAATTGTTATAGTTAGAATTATCAAGTTATGAACCTGTGGGGAACACGTAAACCCTAGTTACTTTGATTAATTGATTAAAACCCAAAATTAAAAGCTGTTAAGTGTCTCTTTCAAGTTCATTAGTTATTTTTACTCATTAGGAAATACAAACCCCCTTTTTTATGTTTTTACTTTCTAAGGAAGTCATCAACCGAACAATAGTAATAACAAGTTCAAGTTAAGTCTAGACTATTTTCCTCGTGGGAACGATCCCAACCTCACTAGTTGGGTTATTTACTTGACGCGACCGCTTTACTTCTCATTTGAGAAATAAGTTTGAGCGTATAATAATTTTGGCGCCGTTGCCGGGGAATTTAGCTTTTAGATTAACTTGAACTTATTACTAAAGTTTAGTTGATATTTTCTTGATTTTACTTTGTTTTATTGTTTTTGATTTCCTTTCAGAACTATCCTCCTTGTATGCCAAATACACGGAGAGGAAGAGCATACACTGCGCTATATGAATCGAAACTTGGGAATAAATGATGAGGATCCAAACCTGAACATCCCAGATCCAGTGGATGTTCATGGTCATATGTTACCCGACGCTCCGGGTGAATATCAACAGAGGGGACAAAATCCCGTTCCACGGCCCGAAGCATACTACAGAGGGTATGATAACATAGCAGACTCGAATGGGCCACTTGTCTTGCCCCTCTACTCACAGGCCACACTTTTGTGGTGACTAGTAGCCTGATGCAAATGCTCAGTGCCAGAGGTTTGTTTTTCAGGGCTACCTTCTGAGGATCCACATGCCCATATAGCTAAGGTAAGAGCAGTGTGTAAAAGTTGTGTGGGGAGGCCTGATTTAGATCTAAATGTAATAGGTCTCAGAGTGTTTCCTCTCTCACAGACGGGAGAGGCTGCTATGTGGTTTACTGAGCTCCCATACAACTCCATGTTCACTTGGAACCAACTACGGGATGTCTTCTTAGCACGCTACTATCCGGTCTCCAAGAAATTAAACCACAAAGACAGGGTGAACAACTTTGTGGAACTACCAGGAGAGTCAATTAGTATTTCTTGGGATAGATTCACCTACTTCTTCAGAAGTGTTCCAAATCACCGTATTGATGATGAGTCACTGAAGGAATTCTTCTATCGGGGACAGGATGATAACAATAAAGCGGTGTTGGACACTATAGCAGGTGGATCTTATGGAGAATGCCCTTATGCTGAGATTGCTGAGAAATTAGAGAAAATCTCCCGTAACAACAAATCTTGGAGTACTAGGAAGTCCGATACAGGGAGAAACACCTTCGCAGTGTAGTCCACTCACAACCCATCCATAGATGATATTCGTGAAGAAATGGCTCAGATGAGAACTGAGCTTGGGTTAGTACTAAAACATGTCACTGGGGGTGCAGAAAAGATTAATGCAGTCAACTACTTGGCTAAACCACCACCTCCAAATGATGAGTGCTATTATGCGTAGGACACTTATGCGGTAAATGAGCAGATGGGGGGTTTCCGACCAAGCGCCAATGTCTCGCATCAGGATAATTGGCGCCAAGGTCAAGGGAACCAAGGTTGGAACTATGGTAACTACAACCGTGAGGGTCATTATATCCGAGATGGAAACTACAACCGCGACAATAACTTGTGAACACACGACAACCAGGCACTCTTCCTAGCAACACTGTCCAAAATCCAAAGAATGATGCGCACTGCATGGCAATCACTACACGGGGTGGTTGACAAACCATTGACCCACCTATGCCATCTACTGAGGAAAATATGGTAAAGGGTAGTAGTGAAGCAGAGGGAAGTAATGGAAAAGATGCAGTAGTACCTATCAAGGTAATTCCCATGACTAGTCCACCACCACCCTTCCCTCAGAGATTAGTGAAAAAGATTGAGGATGGTAAATACCAGCTCTTCATAACAATGTTGAAGCAGCACTCTATCAATGTCCCTTTGGTAGAAGCGCTAGAACAAATGCCCGGTTATGCCAAATTTAAGAAACGATCGGTCACTTTTGAGGATGATGATACATTGCAGCAGTGTAGTGCTATTGCTACGAGATCCCTAGTACAAAAGAAAGATGATCCGGGTGCGTTCACTATTCCTTGTACAGTTGGGTCATTACATTTTGCGGAAGCATTATGTGATCTGGAGGCAAGCATAAATCTAATGCCCCTCTCAATTTACAAGAATTTGGGTTTGGGGGATCCAAAACCCACTACAATGCGACTACTGATGGCCGATCGGACAGTGAAAAAGCCCATAGGGATACTCCATGATGTGCTAGTAAAAGTGGAGTCATTCATCTTTCCAGAAGATTTTGTTATTCTTGATTGTGAAGTCGATTTTGAGGTGCCCATCATTCTTGGGAGGCCATTCCTTGCTAGAGGTAGAGCCTTAGTTGATATGGAGAAGGTACAGATGACATTTCCGTTGAATAATGAAGAAGCAACCTTCAACATTTGTAGGACCATGAGGCAGAGTGGTGAGCTCCAATCGGTATCTGCCATATCCCACAAAGAAAAGATGAAGAAGGGGACTGAACAGAAAATTGCAAAACAAGAGTTTATGGTTGTGGATTTGGTGCTTGTAGACAGTTCTGGGGTGCCTTGTCTTTCGGGCAAGCTCAAGTCCAAATGGACTGGCCCTTACTTTATTACCCAAGTATTCCCTCATTGGGCAGTTGAGTTAAAAGCCAAGGAGGGAGTGCGGTTTAAGAGGAATATAGATAGAATAAAACTCTATTTTGGGCATAAAGCATCGAGGAATAAAGTGATAGAGGCATACCATCTTGATGAAGTCTGATTATACAATGTCCCCAGTCGTGCCGCGACATTTAATCAGGCGCTTGTTGGGAGGCAACCCAATACTTATCGTCTTTTTAATAATTGTAGCATTTTTATATTAATGGGTTTTAAATTTGCAGGCACATCACCAGGAAATTCTTCAGAAAACTACTCCACAGCAGCCACTGACGGATACATCGACAGACCGTTGCGCATGCGACGGACCGTCGTATGCATCCGTCATCCAGGTACATTTTTCTACTACGTTGAAATTAGGGCACACAAGACGAAACCTACGACGGGCCGTCACAGCTGCGACGGACCGTCATATGGGAACCGTCGCGTGATTAATGAATTATACCCGACCCGACCCGGCTGGACCCTTTTTCACAATCTGACCGTTTAAACCCCCCAACCCCTCATTTTCACCCCATTCATTCCTTATTCCTCTCATCTCCCCTTTCTTTTCAACTTCCACATTTCCCCCTCACTGATCATTACCCCCAAAATTCTCAAAAGCCTTAAAACTATCATCTACTAGTCGGAGCTGCTGCTGTAGGTGTCTACCCTGCCAACTGTGTTATTGTCCATTTGCTTTTTCTCCATTTCTAAGGTATGTGTCTCTAAATTTATACTCATTTATCTTGTATTTTTGTTTATTAGTTAGTATTAGCTTAGTTCTTAGTCGTATATTGTTTCCTTTAAATGATTGTGTCTAAACCTAGGCTCAAAATGTTCGAATTTGCCATGTTAACAACCCTAGACATAGGTGATTTTGCATTAATAGTTTCCTAGGTAGTTGGGATAGACACATATAGGTCCACAACACTAGAAGACCATGTGGGTTCATCGGGGTTGCTTAGGGTACCTACATTTCTGTCTCTGTCATTCAGAACGAGACCCCGATGACGGACGGTCATAGCCACGACGGACCGTCGTAGGGTTTGTTTCACAAGCCCTAGCACCCCTGTCCTACTGGACACATGTGACGGATCGTCGCCCTCACGACGGTCCGTCCTGCATAACCGTCATGCTAGACAGAGACCCTGTTTCCAGGGGTCTCTCATCTTTTTCAAAGTGTCCTTCTACGGACACATGTGATGGACCGTTGTACCCACGACGATCCGTCCTGCATGACCGTCATACCGGTCAGAGACCCCTCTCCTAAGGATCTCCATTTTTTTTCCAAGTGTCCTTCTACGGACACTTGTGACGGACCGTCGTACCCCCGACGGTCCATCCTGCATGACCGTCATAACAGTCAGAGACCCCTCTCCTAACGGTCTCCATATTATTTTTTTCAAGTGTTCTACGATGGACATCTACAACGGACCTTCGTAACTGTGACGGTCCGTCCTGCACACACCGTCATACTAGTCAGAGACTCTCCTTCAGGGTTCTCTATTTATACAGAGTCCAAGTACAACACGACGGAACTCGTGACGGTCCGTCATATTCACGACGAGCCGTCACCAGGCCCGTCGTGTGTCACTATTTCTACAGCAATTGCATATTATTTTCACTAGTTTATTTAGTATGGTTTCGCTTGTCTTGATTGCCACTACTCGTATTAATAGGATCCTTTGCAGGTACTATCTACTATGGCACCCAAGCAAGATCAAACCTACGCACACGGGCAATCAAAGTCTATTGCCTCGTCTGCATGCTTAATCATCGGCTTTGAGGATGAGCGGGACCCTGAATATGTGCCCCCAGGCATTTCTGCACCTACCCGTGCTGCACGTGCTCCCAGAGCCACACCCAAAACGGTGGCGTCCGGCGTAGTCACTGCCTCCCAGTCTGATGAGAAGCGCAAACTGACCGGCACACCCTCTGCGTCAGCCAAAAATGAGGAAGGTGCGTCTGGCTCCTTAGGAGTATCATGGTCCGAGAAAGCTTCGGGCTCTGCTGAGGTTCCCGCACCCGCCACTGCTGCAGCGTCGGCCTCATATCATGAGGCTGACAGTTCAGACTCTACATCCGGCGCACCAGCTTATGTCCCCACCCTATCCTCTGACCAGCCAAATCGGTGGTGTGTTGACGACCAGTTTCAAGTTTACTCCGACGCCAAGTTCCTGACTGATAAAGGATTAATGACTCGGACACTCACCTTGGAGCGGCGGGTACTTACAGTGAGTCTCCCATAGATGCTGAAGATCCACAACCTCTTCACAAGGCATCGCTTAGAGTGGACAACACGTCCGTTGGGACGATACAGCGAGGAAATGGTCCGAGAGTTCTACGCATCTTACGTAGCGACTCTCTGGTCACAGATCGATAGGCGGGCTGCTCCCGCTAAACAGGCCCTACTGGAGCAGGTTCGAGTTCGGGGCGTGCAGGTTGACATTTCCCTGCCAGCCATCCGCCGGTTTCTATACGGCGAGAGTGCAGATGATACTCGGACCTCCGTCACTGCCGAGTTTGACTACCGCTAGCAGATAGTAAAGGATGGACAGTTCTTGCGCGAGCCAGCACTGAGAGAGACCACCAAGAGGTGGATGGCCCTGCACCTGTCAGTAGATGGAGAGGGTGCCGATTGGGTCACTGAGCCGAAGGGGGCCATCAAGAAGGACAACCTCACGTTCGTCGCAAAGTTCTTGTGGCTGCTCGTCCGTCACTGCCTTTCCCCCACAGCTGCTGATAACATCGCCACCTGGGATCGAGCAGTGTTGATGGCGGCGATGATAGCTGGATTTGAGGTGGACTTCACATGGCTTCTCCAGGCAGTCATGCACGAGAGGGCATTCAAGGTCACTACGACCAACCCCTTCCCGTGTATGATCTTTGCCCTTTGCAGGTCCGAAGGTGTGCCTATATGGCACATAGATCAGTTGAAGACCCCGTAGGGAACCGTTGACGTCGGCCTCATCAGAGATGAGGCCAATGAGTTGGCCCCACGTAGAGGGCCCCGTCCAGAGCTGCCACCACTTGCTGATGATCTTGCGGATATGGTAGCCCAGGCCCGCGCAGCTACACAGGCGTCCACTGACACTACCCCGATCGAGTCTATCCCGGGTAGTAACCTAGCCCCGAGCTCCTCTCGCACAGCCCCTCTACCGGTACTGGTCCCGCTTGCTAGGGTCTAAAAACTGGAGGCTCAAATGGCCACTCTTCTGCATCATATCCAGCCGTGGATGCAGAAGTCAATTACTGAGTCTGAAGCGCCTCTAGAGAGGAAGATGTAGCAGTTTACCGAGCGGAAGATTGCTGAGGTTAACCAGCGCCTAGATGCCTTTGAGTTGAGAGTGTTAGCTTGACCAGCCCCTTCGGTAGATGTGTCGACTCTTCAGGCTACAATCGACAGTCTTCGTGCAGACATCGACACAATACTAGAGGCGAGGGTGCCGTATTCTGAGGCCCCTTCTATCGAGCCTGCTGAGGACACAGTATTGGCGGCCCTGTTTACTACTTCTGAAATTCCACCACCTTCCCCTCGAGAGAGTGTCAAGACGCGTAGGGGTCAAGCAGAGGATAAGGAGCGAGAAAGGAAGAAGGAGCACCGAGAGATGGAGGCTACAAGGAGAGCCTCACTTGCTGAGGTGGAGGCACACCAAATCAGAGCATCGTAGATAGCGGCTAGGGCGTCTAGCTCCCACACTGTAGAGACAGCAGGAGGCACTACTGATGGTGCGGTTGCTGCTGAGGACACCACTGAGGGTGTCCAGATTGCAGAGGATGTGGGTTCCGGGGAACCGGACCCACCAGCTTGTTGAATCGACGGCGCTTTGCGCCAAAGGTTTGCTTTACTTACCACTCTAATATTTAGATTTTTTTTATGCATTGGGGACAATTGCATGCTTTTTTGTTGGGGGTGGGGTAAATGGAAAGTGAGTGTTAGGGTGAAGTCTGAGTAGCCCGACTCACTATCCTCTTTTGGGGTTTTCTTGCCTGTGTTCTTTTTCCCTAAAAGACTGATTACTTTTTCTGTTTAACAGGCACGTTATATCTTTTGTACATAGTTTAACTCTGAAGCATGATGGCTAAAATGATATCCTGATAAAACATGAAAATGTTGCATAACTAGGCGTAGTAACTGATAATTGTGTGGCTCTAAACATGAAATAGAGTTACACCATTTCATTACCCTTAATCTTTAAGTCGAACTAGGTGTCTGATAATATGGTATAGTGATGTGATGTCAAGTGAGTCTGAGGAAATTGGTACTATGCTAGAACTTGCCTGGTTAGTCCTGCTAAAAGTAAGCTGTAACTGACAATTAGGAAAGGATCATAGGACCTTATTCAAGATAGCCCATTTCTAGCCTAAATAAAAGAAACCAAATGAAAGTTATCCTTCTTTGATCCAAATAATTTGAGCTTAAAATTAGACCTTTCTTTTTCACCCCAACTGATCTTTTCTGGGAACAATATGTTGGCCCTGGTCCCTCCTTGGACATGTGCACCTCAGCTTATGCCAAAAGCATAAGTTCAGGGTGGCTAATGCATAGAAAACCTTCGTTATTGCCCTGACCCAACTTTGGGTATTGTGTACCTTGACTCATGGCAAAGCCATGAGTTGAGGGTGGCTGTTTTGAGGAATACTCCGGAAAGTGCGGTTGAAAGAACAAAGAGAGAGAAAGAACAAAAGTAAAGTGAGTCAAGAACTCGTTGAAAGAAAAGTAAAGAAAAAGAGAAATATACAAGAATTACAAACAAGAAAAGAAAAGAGTTACTTTCACAAATGAAGAAAGAAGGGAAATAGCAAGGTGAAAGAATAGGAGAAACTGGGTGAGATAAAGTGATAGAAAGTGGAAGGTTTAGACGATATGTCAAGGAGGGCAAAAAGTCACTAAAGTACCTAAATATACCCTACCTGACTCTGAGCCTATGTTACAAGATAAAAAAGTCCTATCGTGATCCTAAGGGTTGTATAGCGAACTTAAGGCAGTGAAAATAAGGGCAAGCTTATGTCAATAGGTATGAATGAGTGTGACTTTGTTCTGAGAGCGAGTGTTGAAATGTAATCCTTATACTCAAACTGAAATCATTGTGTGAAAAATGAGGATTTTGTTCTTAAGTGAGGATATTAGTTGCACCAGAATTGTTAGCACCTCGGTGAAAAATTTAAGAGGATAGGTGTTAATGCATGGTGAGTCTGTGTCATGTTCTCATCCCAAATAAAATTCAAGCCTAATAGTGATAGCATGCATAGATTTGATGAGATTAATTGGGATTGATAGCCAAATGATTGCAAAGGATAAAACATGGATACTATTGTACAAAGATTGTGTAGTGAGTCATTGTGCATCGCTTGAGGACAAACAACGAATTTAAGTTGAGGGTGTTGATATACCGTGGTTTCATGGTATAATTAATACTTTTTCCTTAAGTTTAGTGTGTCCGAAAAGCCTTTTTATGCTAATTTTGATATAAGTTTCTCTTTGTTTTGCAGGAAATCTGTACAAAGCTGAATGCGGTGATTTTGAGCGAAAAAATGCAGAAGAAACCACCTACGGAGCTTATGACGGTCCGTCATGCCTGTGACGGTCCGTAGGTGGCAGTGTAGTGCAGCTGCGGAAGGAAGATGGGGAAGTCTGACCAAGTATGGGATTGCGAAGCTTGTGACGGTCTGTCATGTCTATGACGGTCCGTCCTGTAGATTCGTCGTGAAGATCAGAGAAGTGATCCCAATACCCAGATTTCGAGAGTTGAAGTATTTTTGAACGAAGACCCTCGACGGACCGTTGTGACTATGAGGGTCCGTCACACTTGCCGTCGAGGGGAATGAAGAAAGTAGCAGAAGAAATTGCACCAAGTATGGGACGACAGAGTCCACGACGGTCCGTTGTGACCACGACGGTCCGTCGCGTGGTCCGTCAACCCAGCCGCGTTTTGGCAGATTTCCAGTAATTAGAATCCTTGTTTAATTAGGTTTTTATTTTTTATAAATAGTTCATAAAGCCTCATTTTTGAGGTTAGACTATGCTAGATTGGACATCATATTATAAGACTTTGTGTATTAGTGTTTGACTTTTCAAGATTCTTACAAGTGATTTATGGTGATTAATCAAGAAAACTTTCGGACTTTATTCTTTCTCATTGACATAAGTACATGAATTCTTATTTAATATATTTGAATATTGTGTTTATGGCTATGAGTAACTAAACTCCATAACTAGGGTTGTGGGAACTATATGCAAATAATGAGATAAACCCTAGCTAAAATAACAATTCTAGAATAGTGTCTTGCATGTATTAATAATTCTTTTGCTTAGAAGTCTTTTTAACGGATGATCAATATTAGAACTCATCTTAATGCTACTTGCCGGACCAAGGAGGTAGATAATAGGAAAAGAATTATTAACATAGATCTAGTGTATACTATCTAATAGGCTAGTATTGATTGGTACGAGGTAATAACTTAGTAAAATATCGAATACGATGCTTAATATGAGGTAAAGATAAGGGTTAGGAAAGCAACACACTTAGCCAGACCAAGGTGCGGAGTGAGATTTTCTAGATGCCGGACAAAGGATTTAGAAATACATAACTTATCACTTTGCATGCAAGATACTAGGAAAGAATTATTATAGTTAGAATTATCAAGTTATGAACCTGTGGTAAACACGTAAACCCTAGTTACTTTGATTAATTGATTAAAACCCAAAATTAAAAGCTGTTATGTGTCTCTTTCAAGTTTGTTAGTTATTTTTACTCATTAGGAAATACAAACCCCCCTTTTATGTTTTTACTTTCTAAGGAAGTCATCAACCGAAGAATAGTAATAACAAGTTGAAGTTAAGTCTAGACTATTTTCCTCGTGGGAACGATCCCAACCTCATTAGTTGGGTTATTTACTTGACGCGACCGCTTTACTTCTCATTTGAGAAGTAAGTTTGAGCATATCAAATTTGGCGCCGTTGCCGGGGAATTTAGCTTTTAGATTAACTTGAACTTATTACTAAAGTTTAGTTGATATTTTCTTGATTGTACTTTGTTTTATTGTTTTTGATTTCCTTTCAGAACTATCCTCCTTGTATGCCAAATACACGGAGAGGAAGAGAACCCTTGTTTCCCTACGATCACGAGCTAGAGCGTACACTGCGCAATATGAATCGAAACTTGGGAATAAATGATGAGGATCCAAATTAGAACATCCCAGATCCAGTGGATGTTCATGGTCAGATGTTACCCGATGCTCCGGGTGAACATCAACAGAGGGGACAAAATCCCGTTCCACGGCTCCAAGCATACTATAGAGGGTATGATAACATAGCAGACTCGGATGGGCCACTTGTCTTGCCCCCTCTACCCACAGGCCACACTTTTGTGGTGACTAGTAGCCTGATGCAAATGCTCACTACCAGAGGTTTTTTTCAGGGCTACCTTCTGAGGATCCACATGCCCATATAGCTAAGGTAAGGGCAGTGTGTAAAAGTTTTGTGGGGAGGCCTGATTTGGATCTAGATGTAATAGGTCTCAGAGTGTTTCCTCTCTCACTGAAAGGAGAGGCTGCTATGTGGTTTACTGAGCTCCTATACAACTCCATCTTCACTTAGAACCAACTACGGGATATCTTTTTAGCACGCTACTATCCGGTCTCCAAGAAATTAAACCACAAAGACAGGGTGAACAACGTTGTGGCACTACCCGGAGAGTCAGTTAGTAGTTCTTGGGATGGATTCACCTCATTCTTGAGAAGTGTTCCAAATCACCGTATTGATGATGAGTCACTGAAGGAATACTTCTATCGGGGACAGGATGATAACAATAAAGCGGTGTTGGACACTATAGCAGGTGGATCTTATAGAGAATGCCCTTATGCTGAGGTTGCTGAGAAATAAGAAAAAAATCTCCCGCAACAACAAACCTTGGAGTACTAGGAAGTCCGATACAGGGAGAAACACCTTCGCAGTGCAGTCCAGTCACAACCCAGCCACAGACGATATTCGTGAAAAAATGGCTCAGATGAGAACTGAGCTTGGGTTGGTACTAAAACATGTCACTAGGGGTGCAGAAAAGTTTAATGCAGTCAATTAATTGGCTAAACCACCACCTCCAAATGATGAGTGCTATTATGCGGAGGACACTTATGCGGTAAATGAGCAGATGGGGGGTTTCCGACCAAGCGCCAATGTCTCGCATCAGGATAATTGGCGCCAAGGTCAAGGGAACCAAGGTTGGAACTATGGTAACTACAACCGTGAGGGTCATTATATCCGAGATGGAAACTACAACCGCGACAATAACTTTAACAGGGGTAACTATGCTAATAGAAACGACAGGAATGGGACCTATGTCCCTCCTCAAAATCGTGAAGTTACTCCAAGGGATGGTGGAGATAGTATGGCGCGAGTTGAGGATATGTTGCATAAAATGATGAGGAGGTTCGACACTAGTGATGAACACATTAAAGAGTTGAGGTGTGATTTAGCTAGTATTGGGCAAAAAGTTGATAAACATGCAATTTCGATTAAACAGATCGAATTGCAAGTGGCCCAATTATCTGCGATAGTAAACACACGACAACCAAGCACTCTTCCTAGCAACACTGTCCAAAATCCAAAGAATGATGCGCACTGCATGGCAATCACTACACGGGGTGGTAGACAAACCATTGACCCACCTATGCCATCTACTGAGGAAAATGTGGTAAAGGGTAGTAGTGAAGCAGAGGGAAGTAATGGAAAAGATGCAGAAGTACCTATCAAGGTAATTCCCATGCCTAGGCCACCACCACCCTTCCCTCAGAGATTAGTGAAAAAGACTGAGGATGGTAAATACCGGCGCTTCATAACAATGTTGAAGCAGCTCTCTATCAATGTCCCTTTGGTAGAAGCACTAGAAGAAATGCCCGGTTATGCCAAATTTAAGAAAAGATCGGTCACTTTTGAGGATGATGATAGATTGCAGCATTGTAGTGTTATTGCTACTAGATCCTTAGTACAAAAGAAAGAAGATCCGGGTGCGTTCACTATTCCTTGTATAGTTGGGTTATTACATTTTGCGAAAGCATTATGTGATCTGGGGGCAAGCATAAATCTAATGCCCCTCTCAATTTACAAGAAGTTGGGTTTGGGGGATCCAAAACCCAATGTGATGCGACTACTGATGGCCGAGCGGACAGTGAAAAAGCCCATAGGGATACTCCATGATGTGCTAGTAAAAGTGGAGTCATTCATCTTTCCAGCAGATTTTGTTATTCTTGATTGCGAAGTCGATTTTGAGGTGCCCATCACTCTTGGGAGGCCATTCCTTGCTACAGGTAGAGCCTTAGTTGATATGGAGAAGGGACAGATGACATTTCGGTTGAATAATGAAGAAGCAACCTTCAACATTCGTAGGACCATGAGGCAGAGTGGTGAACTCCAATCGGTATCTGCCATATCCCACAAAGAAAAGATGAAGAAGAGGACTGAACAGAAAATTGCAAAACAAAAGTTTATGGTTAGGGATTTGGTGCTTGTAGACAGTTCTGGGGTGCCTTGTCTTCTGGGCAAGCTCAAGTCCAAATGGACTGGCCTTTACTTGATTACCCAAGTATTCCCTCAAGGGACAGTTGAGTTAAAAGCCAAGGAGGGAGTGTGGTTTAAGAGGAATAGAGATTGAATAAAACTCTATTTTGGGCATAAAGCATCAGGGAATAAAGTGATAGAGGCATACCATCTTGATGAAGTCTGAGTAATCGAGTGTCCCCAGTCGTGCCGCGACATTAAATCAGGCGCTTGTTGGGAGGCAACCCAATACTTATCATCTCTTTAATAATGGTAGCATTTTTATATTAATGGGTTTTAAATTTGCAGGCACATCACCAGGAAATTCTGCAGAAAACTACTCTGCAGCAACCACTGACGGATATATCGACCCATCGTTGCGCATGCGATGGACCGTCGTATGCATCCGTCGTCCAGGTACATTTTTCTGCTACGTTGAAATTAGGGTACACACGATGGAACCTACGATGGGCCGTCACAGCTGCGACGGACAGTCGTCTGGGAACCTTCGCGTGATTAATGAATTATACCCGACCCGACCCGGCTTGACCCTTTTTTACAATCTGACCGTTTAAACCGCCCAACCCCTCATTTTCACCCCATTAATTCCTTATTCCTCTCATCTCCCCTCTCGTTTCAACTTCCATATTTCCCCCTCACTGATCATTACCCCCACAATTCTCCAAAGCCTTGAAACTATCATCTACTAGTCGGAGCTGCTGCTGTAGGTGTCTACCCTGCCAACTGAGTTATTGTTCATTTGCTTTTTCTCCATTTCTAAGGTACGTGTCTCTAAATTTATACTCATTTATCTTGTATTTTTGTTTATTAGTTAGTATTAGCTTAGTTATTAGTCGTATATTGTTTCCTTTAAATGATTATGTCTAAACCTAGGCTCAAAATGTTCGAATATTCCATGTTGACAACCCTAGACATAGGTGATTTTGCATTAATAGTTTCCTAGGTAGTTGGGATAGACACATATAGGTCCACAACACTAGAAGACCATGTGGGTTCATCGTGGTTGCTTAGGGTACCTACAGTTCTATCTCTGTCATTCAGAACAAGACCCCAATGACGGACCATCGTAGCCACGACGGACCGTCGTAGGGTCCGTTGAACAAGCCCTAGCACCCCTGTCCTACTGGACACATGTGACGGATCGTCGCCCCCGCGACGGTCCGTCCTGCATAACCGTCATGCTAGACAGAGACCCTGTTTCCAGGGGTCTCTCATTTTTTTCCAAGTGTCCTTCAACGGACACATGTGACTGACCGTCGTACCCACGACAGTCCGTCCTGCATGACCGTCATACCGGTTAGAGACCCCTCTCCTAAGGATCTCCATTTTTTTCCAAGCGTCCTTCTACGGACACTTGTGACGGACCGTCGTACCCACGACGGTCCGTCCTGCATGACCGTCATAACAGTCAAAGACCCCTCTCCTAAGGGTCTCCATATATTTTTTTCAAGTGGTCTACGACGGACATCTACAACGGACCTTCGTAACTGTGACGGTCCGTCCTGCACACACCATCATACTAGTTAGAGACTCTCCTTCAGGGTTCTCTATTTATACAGAGTCCAAGTACAACATGGCAGACCTCGCGAGGGTCCATCATAGTCACGACGAGCCGTCACCAGGCCCGTCGTGTGTCACTGTTTCTACAACAATTGCATATTATTTTCACTGTTTTATTTCGTATGGTTTCGCTTGTCTTGATTGCCACTACTCGTACTAGTAGGATCCTTTGCAGGTACTATCTACTATGGCACCCAAGCAAGACCGAACCTACGCACGTGGGCGATCAAAGTCTGTTGCCCCATCTGCACGCTTGATCATCGGCTCTGATGATGAGCGGGACCCTGAATATGTGCCCCCAGGCACTTCCGCACCTTCCCATGCTGCACGTGCTCCCAGAGCCACACCCAAAATGGTGGCGTCCGGCGTAATCACTGCCTCCCAGTCTGATGAAGAGCGCACACTGAACGGCACACACTCTCCGTCAGCCAAAAATGAGGAAGGAGCGTCTGGCTCCTTAGGAGTATCATGGTCCGAAGAAGCTTCAGGCTTTGCTGAGGTTCCCGCACCCGCCACTGTTGCAGCGTCGGCCTCGTCTGATAAGGCTGAAAGTTCAGACTCTACATCCGATGCACCAGCTCAGGTCCCCACCCCAGCCTCTAACCAGCTAAACCGGTTGTGTGTCGACGGCCAGTTTTAAGTTTACTCCGATGCCAAGTTCCTGACTGATAAAGGAGTAATGACTCGGACACTCATCTTGGAGCGGCGGGTACTCACAGGGAGTCTCCCATCGATGCCGGAGATCCACAACCTCTTCACCAGGGATTGCTTAGAGTGGACAGCACGTCCGTTGGGACGATACAACGAGGAAATGGTCCGAGAGTTCTACGCATCTTACGTAGAAAGTCTCCGGTCACAGATCGATAGGTGGGCTTCTCCCGCTAAACAGGCCCCACTGGAGCAGGTTCGAGTCCGGGGCGTGCAGGTTGACATTTCTATGCCAGCCATCCGCCGGTTTCTATACGGCGAGAGTGCAGATGTTACTCGGACCCCCGTCACTGCCAAGTTTGACTACCGCTGGCAGATAGTAAAGGATGGACAGTTCTTGCGCGAGCCAGCACTGAGAGAGACCACCAAGAGGTGGATGGCCCTGCACCTATCAGTAGATAGAGAGGGTGCCGATTGGGTTACTGAGCCGAAGGGGGCCATCAAGAAGGCCAACCTCACGTTCGTCGCAATGTTCTTGTGGCTGCGCGTCTGTCACTGCCTTTCCCCCACAGCTGCATATAACATCGTCACCTGGGATCGAGCAGTGTTGATGGCGGCGATGAAAGCCGAATTCGAGGTGGACTTCGCATGGCTTCTCCAGGCAGTCATGCACGAGAGGGAATTCAAGGTCACTACTACCTACTCCTTCCCGTGTATAATCTTTGCCCTTTGCAGGTCCGCAGGTGTGCCCATATGGCACATAGATCAGTTGAAGACCCCGCAGGGCACCGTTGACGTCGGCCTCATCAGAGACGAGGACAATGAGTTGGCCCCACGTAAAGGGACCTGTCCAGAGCTGCCACCACTTGCTGATGATCTTGCGGATATGGTAGCCCAGGCCTGCGCAGCTACACAGGCGTCCACTGACACTACCCCGGTCGAGTCTATCCTGGGTAGTAGCCCAGCCCCGAGCTCCTCTCGCACAGCCCCTCTACCGGTACTGCTCCCGCTTGCTAGGGTCCAAAAATAGGAGGCACAAATGGACACTCTTCTGCATCATATCCAGCCGTGGATGCAGAAGTCGATTACTGAGTCTGAAGCGCGTCTAGAGAGGAAGATGCAGCAGTTTACCGTGTGGAAGATTGCTGAGGTTAACCAGCGCCTAGATGCCTTTGAGTTGAGAGTGTTAGCTCGACCATCTCCTCCGGTAGATGTGTCGACTCTTCAGGCTGCAGTTGACAGTCTTCGTGCAGACATCGACACGATACTAGAGGCGAGGGTGCCGGATTCTTAGGCCCGTTCTGTCGAGCCTACTGAGGACACAGTATTGGCGGCCCTGTTTACTACTTCTGAAATTCCACCACCTTCCTCTCGAGAGAGTGCCAAGAGGCGTAGGGGTCGAGCAGAGGATGAGGCGCGAGCATGGAAGAAGGAGCGCCGAGAGATGGAGGCTGCGAGGAGAGCCTCACTTGCTGAGGCGGAGGCACACCAAATCAGAGCATCGCAGATAGCGGCTGGGGCGTCTAGATCCCGCACTGTAGAGACAGCAGGAGGCACTAACGATGGTGCGGTTGCTGCTGAGGACACCACTGAGGGTGTCCAGATTGCACAGGATGTGGGTTCCGGGGAACCGGACCCACAACTTGTTTAATCGACGGCGCTTTGCGCCACAGGTTTGCTTCACCTACCACTCTAATATTTAGATTTTTTATGCATTGGGGAAAATTTCATGATTTTTTGTTGGGGGTGGGGTAAATGGAAAGTAAGTTTTAGGGTGAATTCTGAGTAGCCCAACTCACTATCCTCTTTTGGGGTTTTCTTGCCTGTGTTCTTTTTCCCCAAAAGACTGATTACTTTTTCTGTTGAACCGGCACTGTTGTGAGGAATTTGATATAATACGAGAAAATATAAACGTGAAAAACAAGACAACAAATTTACGTGGTTCACCAATAAATTGGCTACGTCCACGGGAAGAGGGGGAGCAGTTTTATTATGGAGAGGCAAGAACAGAATTACAGAATAGGGTTTGCCATAGCGTCTATATATAGTGCTAAGCTACGCCCTAACAGGCTTGGGCCCAAAATACAGAATTGACAGATAATTAAGGGCCCAATTCAAGGCATTCAACAAATCTCCACCTTGACTTGAATTCTCTGAACAGATTCTTCAGACGCACTATGATAGTGCCAGGCCTCGCCCTCTTCCTCAGAATTGCCCCGTAGGGCAATTAACAGCTTCTGATGTTGAGCAAGTCCAAACAGTGTTGAAACTTGCTCTGTGGAACCGGCTTTGTGAACATATCAGCAGGATTATCAGCAGTTCCTACTTTCTTCACCTTGATTCTCTTCTCACTTCTCAGAAAATGATACCTCACGTCAATATGCTTGGTTCTCTCATGATGGACTTGATCCTTGGCTAGACAAATTGCGCTCAAACTGTCACAATACACCATAGCCTGATCATGATGCAATAACTTAGTCATATCCTTCTGGTGAACTTTTGACGATGCAACATGGACCGAACCTGTAACCGTGGAACCTTGTAGAAAATACAAAGTACCACGCATGACACCTTTCAGAATCAGATTTGAACCCTTCCAGACCCGCAAGACTCCATCTTTTCCCGACCAGCTGAATCCCTTGCTGTCCAAAAGACTGAGAGATATCAAATTTTTTGTCATCAATGGAACGTGCCTGACCTCGTTCAATGTGCAGAAGCTACCGTCATGTGTCCTTATCTTGATCGAGCCTGTCCCAACCACCTTGCAGACAGAACTGTTGGCCATCGAGATGCTGCCTCCGTCTACCTGCTCATAAGTCGTGAACCACTCTCTCTTAGGACAGATGTGATAGGATGCCCCAGAATCGAGAACCCACACATCTGAATGATGAGTGTGCTCATCCGCAACTAGGGCAATGTCTTCTTCAGAATTGGTGTCTTCTTCAGCAACAGCAGCAGAAATTGATTGTTTTTCCGATTGCTTCTTCTTTTTCGGACAATCAAATTTCCAATGTCCCTTCTCCTTGCAGTAATTACAAACATCATCCGGCTTTGCACCCTTTGACATCGACTTATTTTTCTTTCCGCCGTTTTTCCTTCCCTTTCCGCTACTGGTGAACAGACCGGAAGGCTGTATGTCCGTACTTGTGCCGTTAGCCTTATGCCGTAATTCCCTGCTATGAAGGGCCGATCTGACTTCTTCCAGCGACACAGTATCTTTCCCAATAATGAACGATTGAACAAAATTCTCAAACGACATTGGGAGAGATACTAACAGAATTAGGGCAGCATCTTCATCCTCGATCTTCACATCAATATTACGCAATTCTAATAACAAAGTATTCAATTGCTCTAAATGTTCCCTGAGTTGTGCACCTTCAGCTATTCGTAAACCGAATAGACGTTGTTTCAGAAGCAGCTTGTTGGTTAGAGATTTTGTCATGTACAAACTCTCCAGCTTCAACCACAGACCAGCAGCAGTCTCTTCATCTGAGACCTCCGTGATGACGTCATCCGCGAGACACAGCATGATCGTCGAGTGCGCCTTTTCCTCAAGAATCGCCATCTCAGGAGTAACGACGACGTTCTTGCTTTCGACAACGGCGCCCAGAAACCTTGTTATTTCAACAAAGCCCGCATCTTGATCTGCCATAAACTGAAACTGTTCCTCCCTGTGAATTTGTCGATTTTCACGTTCAAAGCAGACATCTCGAATTATCCAAAAAACACCGATTAACCGAGAGGCTCTGATACCAATTTGTTGTGCGGAATTTGATATAATACGAGAAAATATAAACACAAAAAACAAGACAACAGATTTACGTGGTTCACCAATAAATTGGCTACGTCCATGGGAAGAGGAAGAGCAGTTTTATTATGGAGAGGCAAGAATAGAATTACAGAATAGGGTTTGCCATAGCGTCTATATATAGTGCTAAGCTACGCCCTAACAGGCTTGGGCCCAAAATACAGAATTGACAGATAATTAAGGGCCCAATTCAAGGCATTCAACCGACACGTTATATGTTTTGTACATAGTTTAACTCTGAAGCATGATGGCTAAAATGATATCCTGATAAAACTGGAAAATGTTGCATGACTAGGCGTAGTAACTGATAATTGTGTGGCTCTAAACATGAAATAGAGTTACACCAATGCATTACCCTAAATCTTCAAGTCGAACTAGGTGTCTGATAATCTGGTATAGCAATTAGATGTCAAGTGAGTGTGAGGAAATTTGAATAGTCCACTACTGGTACTGAGCTAGAACTTGCCTGGTTAGTCCTGCTAAAAGTAAGCTGTAACAGACAATTAGGAAAGGATCATAGGCCCTTATTCAAGATAGCCCATTTCTAGCCTAAATAAAAGAAACCAAATGAAAGTTATCCTTCTTTGATCCAAATATTTTGAGCTTAAAATTAGACCTTTCTTTTTCACCCCAACTGATCTTTTCTGGGAACAATATGTTACCCTGGTCCCTCCTTGGACATGTGCACCTCAGCTTATGCCAAAAGCATAAGTTGAGAGTGGCTAATGCATAGACAACCTTTGTTATGGACCTGACCCAACTTTGGGTATTGTGTACCTTGACTCATGGCAAAGCCATGAGTTGAGGGTGCCTGTCTTGAGGAATGCTCCGAAAAGTGGGGTTGAAAGAACAAAGAGAGAGAAAGAACAAAAGTAAAGTGACTCAAGAACTCGTTGAAAGAAAAGTAAAGAAAAAGAGAAATATACAAGAGTTACAAACAAGAAAAGAAAAGAGTCACTTACACAAATGAAGTAAGAAGGGAAATAGCAAGGTGAAAGAATAGGAGAAACTGGGCGAGATAAAGTGATAGAAAGTGGAAGGTTTAGCCGATATGTCAAGGAGCGTAAAAAGTCACTAAAGTATACCTAAATATACCCTACCTGACTCTGAGCCTATGTTACAAGCCAAAAAAGTCCTATCGTGATCCTAAAGGTTGTATAGCAAACTTAAGGCAGTGAAAATAAGGGCAAGCTTATGGCAATAGGTATGAATGAGTGTGACTTTGTTCTGAGAGCGAGTGTTGAAATGTAATCCTTATACTCAAACTGAAATCATTGTGTGAAAAATGAGGATTTTGTTCTAAAGTGAGGACATTAGTTGCAATACCAGAATTGTTAGCACCTCAGTGAGAAATTGAAGAGGATAGGTGTTAATGCATTGTGAGTCTGTGTCATGTTCTGATCCCACAAAAATTCAAGCCTAATAGTGATAGCATGCATAGATTTGATGAGATTAATCGGGATTGATAGCCAAATGATTGCAAAGGATAAAACATGGATACTATTGTACAAAGATTGTGTAGTGAGTCATAGTGCGTCGCTTGAGGACAAACAACGAATTTAAGTTGAGGGTGTTGATATACCGTGGTTTCACGGTATAATTAATATTTTTTCCTTAACATTAGTGTGTCCGAAAAGCCTTTTTGTGCTAATTTTGATATAAGTTTCTCTTTGTTTTGCAGGAAATCTGTCCAAAGCTGAATGCGGAGATTTTGAGCGAAAAAATGCAGAAGAGACCACCTACAGAGCTTATGACGGTCCGTCGTGCCTGTGACGGTCCATAGGTGGAAGCGTAGTGCAGCTGCTGAAGGAAGATGGGGAAGTCTGACCAAGTGTGGGATTACGAAGCTTGTGACGGTCCGTCATGTCTATGACGGTCCGTCCTACAGGTTCTTCGTGAAGATCAGAGAAGTGATCCCAGTACCCAGATTCCGAGATTTGAAGTATTTTGGAACGAAGACCCTCGACGGACCGTTGTGACTATGACGGTCCGTCACACTTGCCGTCGAGTGGAATGAAGAAAGCAGCAGAAGAAATTTCACCAAGTATGGGACGACGGAGTCCACGACGGTCTGTTGTGACCACGACGGTCTGTCGCGTGGTCCGTCGACCCAGCCGCGTTTTGGCAGATTTCCAGTAATTAGAATCCTTGTTTATTTAGGTTTTTATTTTTTATAAATAGTTCGAAAAACCTCATTTTTGAGGTTAGAGTCTGCTAGATTAGACATCATATTATTAGACTTTGTGTATTAGTGTTTGATTTTTGGAGATTCTTACAAGTGATTTTTGGTGATTAATCAAGCAAACTTTCGGACTTTATTTTTTCTCATTGAAGTAAGTACATGAATTCTTATTTAATATATTTTGAATATTGTGTTTATGGCTATGAGTAACTAAACTCCATAACTAGGGTTGTGGGAACCATAGAAAAATAATGAGATAAACCCTAGCTAAAATAACAATTCTAGAATAGTGTCTTGCATGTATTAATAATTCTTTCGCTTAGAAGTCTTTTTAACGGATGATCAACGTTAGAACTCGCCTTAATGCTACTTGCCGAACCAAGGAGGTAGATAATAGGAAAAGAATTATTAACATAGATCTACTGTATACTATCTAATAGGCTAGTATTGATTGGAACGAGGTAATAACTTAGTCAAATATCGAATACGATGCTTCATATGAGGTAAAGATAAGGGTTAGGAAAGCAACACACTTAGCCGGACCAAGGTGCGGAGTGAGATTTTCTAGATGCCGGACCAAGGATTTAGAAATACATAACTTATCACTTTGCATGCAAGATACTAGGAAAGAATTGTTATAGTTAGAATTATCAAGTTATGAACCTGTAGGGAAAACGTAAACCCTAGTTACTTTGATTAATTGATTAAAACCCAAAATTAAAAGCTGCTAAGTGTCTCTTTCAAGTTCGTTATTTATTTTTACTCATTACGAAATACAAACCCCCCTTTTATGTTTTTACTTTCTAAGGAAGTCATCAACCGATTAATAGTAATAACAAGTTGAAGTTAAGTCTAGACTATTTTCCTCGTGGGAACGATCCCAACCTCACTAGTTGGGTTATTTACTTTACGCGACCGCTTTACTTCTCATTTGAGAAGTATGTTTGAGCGTATCAACCGACACGTAGTATTAGGGGATCGGGTGTCACGAACCGACGCGTAGTATTAGGGGATCGGGTATCACGAACCGACACGTAGTATTAGGGAATCGGGTGTCACGAACCGACACGTAGTATTAGGGGATCGGGTTTCACGAACCGACACGTAGTATTAGGGGATCAGAGTGTCACATTCCGACACAAGGGGAATAAAGAGAATGAATCTTGAATTATGGTAATATACTCAAACATAAAGAACCTTTTTCCCAAATGAGTATGGTGTGGAGGCGTGAGTCCTCATAGGTGTGCTTGGTGTTGTTGCCAATGGTTCTTGTACTTGTTGTTGCCACCTGTTGAGTATTCTAGTTGATTTTATGTTATTGCTCAATGTATATTGCTTTCTATTTTGAGTTGGCCGATGATACCTACTCAGTACGTGTTCCTTGTACTGTCCCCTACTTGTATTTTTCTTTTGTTATCTGTGGAGTGCAGCAAACGTGCCATCAACTTCAACTCGTCCGCAACTCTAGCCAGTCTTCAACATATCAGATTTCAGGGTGAGCTATTATTCCTAGCTCGTGCTGGATTCTTTCCTTCACGTCTTGATGTCTAGAAGTTCGGACATGGACATCCTTTTACTTATTTTAGCTTCTTAATACTCTTAGATTTAGAAACTTGAGGATAGATGTTCTTGATGTGATGACTTCCAGATTTTGGGAATAATAAGTATTGAGTTTTAAGTCTTCCGCATTATATTTTGTTTATTATGCTTGAAATGGTGGTAAATGTTGGGGTTTAAATTTGTTGGTTCGCTCACATAGTAGGATAAGTGTGGGTGCCACTCGCGTCTCGTTTTGGGTCGTGACATTTTCAATTGCCGTCAGTCAATACACATGCCAAGTGAATCATCTTTTTTACGAACAAACAAAACTTGAGCATAGTCGATCAGATGAAATCCTTATCACAATATTTTTTCAATTACTTCTTTAATTCCTTAAGTTCTTCCAAAGCCATATGGTAGGGAGAAATAACGATAGTTTTCATATTTGGGAGAAGGTTAATACTAAATTCTATTTCCCTTTCGAGAGAAACACTGGGTTGACCATCATGAAGTACTTTCAGAAACTCATTTACAACAGGGAACAACTCAAGTTTAGGTATTTTAGAATATGTATTCTTAAACCAAACAAGATGATATATGAAACCCTTAGAAATTATTTTTCTGGATTTAAGACGAGAAACAACGTCACCCTTAGGCATAGAATTTTGCTTTTCCCACTCTAGAATGAGCTTATTTTGAGACTAAAACTTAATCACTTGGGTTCTACAATCAACACATCTGGAGATACATCAAATCTATAGACACAAATGGCATTAAAAATATAAAGCAACGACAAGATCAAGTAAATAATAGTATCAAGATGAAAGACTTACAACATACCGGTAACCAAATCGAGAGAACCCTCTTGATCATGTAAATTTTGAAAAGCATAGAATTGATTATACTTTGGAGCGCTTAAACCCAAAACGCTAGGTGTAGTTTTCCAACCATATTAAGCCTTAGTAGAACGTGATGGTCAATACCTTATCTTGTGACCACTCTTTCCAAAACAAAAGCAACTATCACCACATGAGCCTACACCCTGAACATGACCAACACTTGAGAACTATTTCTAGTCCCAAAGTGAACCCTCATCCTAGAAGACTACAAACGGAATACTAAATCAAGCATACAAAGTTTAAAAATTGAATAAAAATTCATGAAAACGTAAATACAAAGATTTCAATAAAAAGAATGCTCTGAATAAAATAATCAACTCAACTCGCCCCAAAATAAGCAAATTAAATCTTTAAAACATATAACAAAATAAATGAACAGACTCCTGAAACTCCATTGTCTATATATGATGCATCTAAATGAGAAAGAGGGAAGTCGGGACAAGACTCACAACCTTCTAACAATTGATATAATTGAAATTAAAAATTGGAACTTTTCGGAAGCTAGGAGGCTCATAATATCTAACTCCAGCTCAATGTGGTATCACCAAAGCTCCTGTTGATAATCCTGAATACCTAAATCTGCATCATGAAAGGGTGCAAGACAAATGACTACACACATGGAATGTACGAGTATGTAAGTGGAACTCTAAAGCATAAACATAAGCTTGAACGTAATAAAAAGGAAACATACTTACCTTTCTCAACTCAACTCAACACAAAGAAAAATGGTTCAACTTAGCTCAAAGAATACTTAAGGGTACTCAAAACTAATTGAACATACTAAACTTAGAAGTACTCATGGATAAGATACTCAACTCATTAATAAGGTTCTCAATTCAGTCAAACTTAACAATAAGGTACTCGACACAATGAAGCACAAATAAACTTAACAATACTTAACTCAAGATACTCAACTCATGATACTCAAAGATAAAACAATAGTAAAAGATGCAATCTATGTGGAAAGTTGTAAGACTGTAGATAGAAACTCAATGTATTGAAAAATACAATAATACTAAATAAGTATTTAAAAATACAATATAACTATGTGGTAGTTTCGCTAACCGACAACCATCACTCTGAGCCTAAGTGATGATAAAACATCTTGCCCATGCCGCCCGAACTGTACTATAGTTTGTTTTCATATCAAATGCCTTGACTAAGTGGATCCACTAGTCTATGCTAAAAATCACTAAGCAATCATCTAAAAAGTATTGATCCTTTTCTACTCGTGATTACTACATGGTTTATGGAGACTCGACTCATTATGGACTCGAGACCCCATATCGGTGCTAAATACTACTCTCAAAATATACTCAAATCATATATTTTTAAAAACAAAACTCTTTCTTTGGTTTGAGATAATTACTCAAAACTTAGCTTAAATCTCTCTTGAAAAATAGTGTTTTCTTTCTTTCTCAAATGTGAAAATATTTTAACTCTTGGGAATACTTAGACCCCGTTTAATCACTAAAGAAATGAAATTTAATTTTACTCTTTAACCAACACAATACTTAAGTCTTAAAGCGAAGTTTAAATTTTTGAAACATAACTTCTTAAAATATGGTTCATGCAGAATTATGATCGGAACAACTCAATTCAAGAGGTTCAATATCCATAGATTAAACTTAATATTTGGAACTCAACCACTTCAATGATAATCCTCATTTCAAGAATTCTCAACTCAGAGGGTTCATTTGAAATTATGAGCGTGAACTACTCAACTCAAGGACTTAAAGATACTTCTCATCTCAAGACTGTTCGACTTATAGGGTCCATCAAAAACTATGGGCATAAAATACTCAACTCAAAAAATAATAGTCTCATCATTATAAATATAACCTCAAAGGGTATTAGGAACTCAATACTTAGAACTTGAAGACACTACTCCTCTCAATGATACTCAATTGATGGAGTCCATGTGAAATTTATGGGCATGAACCACTCGACTCGAAGGTCTAATAACTACATCGAACTCATGTATATGATTCTTCTCATTCTCCTACTTACTTACTCAAAACTTGGTTCAAATCAATGATGGATGTCAAAGGATTCATAATTAAACTCAAAGGCTTTCTTGACTTCTACTCTTAACTCTCTCTTGAATGTGAATTATGAATTCAAGAGTTTTGGTTCATGATATGGAGGATATCATGACGACAAGGTAGAATCGTGATACATTCTCTTCATCCTCATACTTAATTTCTCGAGTCTTGAAACAAGTTACTAGAAGTTGTAGAAGGCTCCTTAAAAGGAGTCAAATGGACTTTCTTAGAATGTTTGAAAGAATTTTAAAAACTTAATTCTTAACTCTACCTTGAATATTAATTATGAGTTCAAGGTTAAGATCATTTTATGATTGATTTCTAGGTTTTTAGAAGTAGCTTAGAGTAGTTAGAATCGAAAAAGAGTGAAGGTACCTTTAGAAAGAACTCAAATGAGGCAATCGATTAAAAACTGGACGGGGCAAGAAACTCTGGGGCTATGAGTGCCTCAGGGTGCCAGACCCTAAAATTCATAGCATACTTTGTGTCAGTGTGGCTGACGCGACGCTCCAGTCCCCAACCTAAAAGACACGACGAAATGTTTTGCTCGTTTTCTCACCCCAACTTACCTAGAATCGAACGATTTCTTCTACAATCACTTCAATTAGATTGATTAACATAATTAAACTTTAATATACTCAATAAGTCCCTTAAAAACACTATATATAATCTCAAGAAATTATTAAACCCCCAAAAACAGGATTTTAGATGAACTTTAATAACACATATCAAGAACTCATCAAGAACTCTAATCTTTAAACTTTAAGAATGAAGTTTTGCTGAAAATAAAATGATTGGCGTGTGGGTGAACAAACCTTGCACTATGTAAGCTTACATACCTCTGAGGATTAAACCCATGTTGAAAATATGCAAACATGCAAGAATCTCGATGAACGGTTGATCCTTTCCTCTATTCTCTTCTTCAACCCTCAACTAAAACCTTAGGCATATTTTAAGATTATAAATCTGAAACTAATAGGATTGTACCCCTAAAATATTATAAAAAATAATTAAATCTAATTGGGTAAGGAAAAAACCAAAATACCCCTTACTATATTTGGGTAACTTTCCTTAACTAGATAGTCTTACTTGAAAAGGCATATATCAATCATCCTAACTCAAAAACATAGCAAACGCGGCGTTGGAAGTATAATTTGAAGAACTTTCATTGGGTACCGTTATTCCAGCTAACACATTCTATACTAAAAGTTATGGTCATTTGAATTTGACCGAAAACTTAAAGGTACTTAAGAATGACTTGAATAAAGTCTCTTTAATTAACCTTGGCACTCAAGGTTCTTCGTATAGTGACCTTAACACTTAACAAATTTTTACTTCCTTGGTAAAGTCACACTCACTAAGAAGAATGGTTTGAGTATTAGTTTTGAAAAGAGAAATATGGGGTTTTACAATATCCACCGTAGGATTATTCGTCTTTGAATGACAGGTGGATTAGGTATGGAATGTGTTACTCTTACTAAGATCTATGCTTTATGGTATGCTCTTACTATATTCAAACTTAGTACTTTAACAGCTCCATTACTAAAAGGACCTCTAAAAATATATCCCCCAAACTCTTTACTATCTTACTCTTAAACACTTTACTTGATTTCTCATCTTATCATCTCCCCCTCACGTCTAAAGCTAACACTTGAAAGTTGTGGACCTATTCCAACATCTCTAACTGGTATACATCCTATTTTACTCAAACATTCAGGAGAAACTTAGCTCATGACTACCGGACTCTTAATAAGCAGGTACTAAGACCTCATTCTAACGTGTTTCTCTTAACCTCTTTTAATTACATGCCCTATTGGTACAATTTTAATGCTTTTGTACTCTAGTGACTTAGCCACACTTCTTTGGTCTTATTTAAAGGTTAGGGTCTCTCTCTTGTACTGCTCACATTCATTGCAGAAGACATCTCAATTCCTCGCCTTATCTATGTCAAGTTTACAAGATCAAATCTAAAGACTAACATCATCGCCCTCATGTTACCATTATTTGGATTATGATACTCATCTAAAATCCAAGCTTAATGTTCATTTCTAAACCCGAATATTAATACGATCGCCTGCCTAATATTCTATACATCATTGCTTGATCAATATTATAACCTTACGATCATCATGGCCCTCTCAAACATATCATATGTCGAGCTTAGATCTATCACTTTATGAATAATTTTGCTCTTTTATTCAACACTTACACTTGGTCATTACCCACACAATACACTTAATCACAATTTTCTTTCTAGCTAAAATACTCTTTACCTCCCATGATGGAAATCATCAAAACATTAACAAAACAAGTTTTATAAAATGAACTTCAAGAACACCTACAAAGAACTCATCAAGAACTCTAATATTTCTACCTTAAGAATTAAATTTGTGCTGAAAATAACATGATTGATGTTACGAAAAATTTATGGGGTGTTACAAAAACCATCTTTACTGGCTAAGCATTTACCATTATGCTTCCTTGTACATATTGTACAAGTAGGCAATGAAGATCCACCATTATTTCCTTCTTGAGGCTTAGGATTAGAAACCTTATATTTGTTAAAATTTTAAATAAGTATTAGAGGAGCCTTGACCAGAGAATTTTTTGTCTTAATATTGAATTACCATGTCCATCATACCTTGAATCTGAAAAGTTACGACAACTATTTTTTCCTTGATTCCCTCCCTAGATCTTTCCTTAAGATTTTCCTATTAAACTCACTTAACATGTATCATCAAGAAAAAAATATCCTTAATGACGTGGTGGTACGATAGTCCTTAAGAACCATTTGAGACAGAACCGAATAAAACTTACTCATCCTTTCTCTAGAATAGGCAACCGTAGAAGGAACATATTTGGACAATTAATGGAATTTCAAAGAGTAGTCCTTCACACTAATATTTTCTTGGCGAATGTTAATGAACTCAAGTAATTTTATCTATATCATCTCAAGGGGAAAAAACCCACAAGGAAAGCAGTTTAAAACTTCTCCCAATCACGAGGACCCATATCAACCACCTTGCTTCCATCCATTGGTTGAACCAAACTTGAGCAACACCTTTAAGTTGATAAGCGACCAATTTTTCCATTTCCTCCAGTGTCACTCCCATGATAATCAAAACCATATGCACCTCATAAACGAACTCTTGAGAATCTTCCTCCACTTTAGAACCATGAAACTTTAGGGGATTCATTCTAGTGAACTCCCTCACTGTAATTTACTTCGTACCCATATTTGGTTTCACAGGACAATAGTATCCCTATTGGCTTGAGCTCTCATAGATTGATCCAACACATGAAAATTGGCTCAGAACTCTGAATTAGTCACTTGTTCAGCTAAAGTGTCGATTAAAACTTTAACAACTTCTTGTTCATATTATCACCCGTATTCTTCATAACGTATGTTATGCAAGGGGAAATATCCTTAAAAGCGTCATACTAAGGATTAGGAGAGAGACATAGAGTTACACTCCATTGCACGACTTTAGAATAATAAAAAAAGTGAAATTTCGTAAATATCTTATAGCCTATTATTCGTAAGTGAGGCACACTTCACATTCATTAACAAGACTCTACTCGATGTGTCTTGTGAGACATCCTTGGACCTTTTTAAATCTTGTGCTCTTAATATCAAGTTTTTCATGATCCAAAGTATACCCTAGGCATAACATGACGTATAGGATCATAAAGTACTATAAAAAACCCACTTAGCATAATCATACAAAACAATAGAAATAAAGATTTCAAAGATACAGTTTTATATCTAAACGAGTTTTAGAATGTGGAAGTCTAACGTAGTCTCACAAAAACAACTGCCACATACAAATACTTAAAACTAGATTAAAGAAAGCTATATAGTATATCACTCCTCATACATGACGACATCCCAATCTTTGAATGCCAAGAGATCAACTAGCCACGAGTATGAGAGGTAGGAGAGGCATACCCTACACTAATGAGACAATGTAGTAATAGGTATGCATTAATAAATATAATGTACTAGATATGATATTGATACATAATATTTATGAAATCATGCTAAAATGACTTTAAATGACATGCAATGACCAAGCTTAATTATAAGATAAAAAGGTTAAAATATAAGTCATAATCATGGTCAATAGAAGCTTAATATCATTAAAACACTATTTGAGATATTTAGAAAGTAACCTTAGTTCATTATTGTGGGATTTTAACCATCAACCGACATAGACCATGTGAGCTATAATATGAAATCTGGTGTTTATTCCACATCGAAAAGAGATGTCTTTGCCAAGGTAAGAACAACTAATGTGAATCCACTAGTTAATATCTATCTGAGACAAAATCCTATGTTGACACGTAATTCTAGGACTTAAGGATGGTTATTAAAGGTCCACGAACCCTAAACAGAAACTGTCACCCCGAAAGCCCACTCGGTCCTAAGTAAAATCCAATGGAATAGTCATTAATCATATTCATATTATCATCCATTGAAGGCACAATTAAGTAACTAACCTAAACTACAGTTTATTTATAATAACTCCTAAAACTTGATTTA
Organism: Solanum lycopersicum; assembly: GCF_036512215.1. NCBI lineage: Eukaryota > Viridiplantae > Streptophyta > Magnoliopsida > Solanales > Solanaceae > Solanum > Solanum lycopersicum. The sequence continues at coordinate 36,824,082 of NC_090810.1, read as the reverse complement.
CCTTAGATGAGAATAACTTTCAACCATATGCATCCTTATGTGAGAAAATCTTTCACAATCATGATCTTACTTGTATGTGAGAAAACCATTCATAACAACAATATTGATACGTTTTTCTCAAAGCATTTTTCAAATAATTTACATCTCTTTCATAAAATCATGCCTATGTTCATAAAAATCATATTTCATAGTTCGTAAGCTTAATCATGTATTCATTGTCATAGCCCGAGCCTACACTCTGGACGTAACTACACTCAAGAACCATTGTTGATACCCAAGAGAAATCTTGGCTTGGATACATGTCTTCGTAGTGTCTCCCTTAGATACCTCATTTCAGAGAGAACCTCAAAGTGGCTCTATTTCATTATATTCCATCCATATCCCAATTCGATTCATTTAATAACCCTTTGGTGTCATTGACATAACAGATGTCGTTTCTAGTCTATAGCTTTCTATTTCTTTTCTATATATGTAAAGTTAAAAAATCATCATATAATAATCCAGAAATTGCAATAGAAAAGAAATAAGGGAGGTTTGTGATGATTTTTCAATCTTTTTTACTAGGTAATCTTGTATCTATACATTATGCGGAAGCTTAAAATAGTTGAACTCTTAGATATTCAAGAATGTCTTAAGATATTTATTTTGAAAATATTTAACATGAATCATAGCTTAAATAAAACATCATGAGAAAACAAAGAAACATCTAATTTTTTCTGTCTATGAAGCCTCTAATAATGTAATATAGATATTGGGACAAGCCCACGACACCTCCAAAACTACTAAACTAAAAGAAATAGAGTCCCACAAAAACAAGAATGCCTCACCAATTATTGTCTACGTGCGAATAGTTATCTCAATGTAGGCTGAATGATGTCAGTACATTGAATGTACCGGTAAGTGATCAGGTTAGAGTAAACAATTAACTGGATTGAATGATTGAAAACAACAATATAGGATCAAGACATGAACATGAGCCTAGCATTGATAGAACGTTTATCCCATATTGCAAGGATCACCCTACACTTTGTTGGGGTATAGGATGATATCATGACTATGGATCTATCAAATTGTCCTTCTCATAGGCAGTGAGGATTCGCATGAAAAATCAATATCTTATGCTCGCTACGTAGTTTTATGGGACTTCTAAGTTATAAAAAAAGCTCTAACACAATCCAGTGCTCGATACTACTCCCAAAATAATTGATATAACCTTATGATAGATTCACTCAATACAAAGAATATACTTCTTACTTTATTGAAATACTTTTCAAAACATTACACAAGTTTGTAGTCTCCAAATCATGCACTTATGAACTTATCTTTCAAGTCTAATATCAAGTCATAATAGGTAACTCTCATGTGTTTATGAAACAAATACTTTAAAATCTCCTCTTAGCTTACGTTAATTCAAAATGTAAATTAAGACATTTGAGTATGACATGTATACATTCTCAAGGATTAATGAAGACTTCAGAAGTTAATACCAAGAAGACAACAAGGGCATGATTTCAAAGAACACAGACAAATGAAAAACATAAAGGAAATGGACCAGGCGACCCTGCAAAGCGCACTGAGTAGTTGCACAGAACAATCTGAACTGAGGCAATCTTTGGCACAAACCCCAGAACTACTGACCAGTGTTTGGGGCGTACTCTTAGTGCACGGCGTCAAGCCCTAAACTAGTGGACAATTGTTCTGGTGTTATGGTGGTGCGCTGCCCTATGTCCCTCCCCATAGTTTTGAGAAATTTATTGCTCGACTTCAAGTCCTAACTAATCTAGAACCTATTGGATTCTTCCAAACTCTCTTTTAACTCATAAACCCAACATAAATTTATTTTAATCAAACACAAAATCCACTAAGTAAAAACAGTCATTCGCAAGACCCTCACCTGAAGAACTCAAAACCTCCATAGTCAAAGAATGAGGCTAAAACTCAAGAACTCTTCACGAATATTTACATAGATGATTTCATGGATGATTTAATGAACGGAATAGATGATTGAAGAGAGGAGGAAAAAGTCCATCACTATAAAAACCTCACATACCCGGAAAGAATGATGTTTTTGGTGAAATTTCTCAACTATTGATGAACGCTTGAACTTAGCCCTTTCCCTCTTCTGTAAACTTAACCCTAAAACCCCTAATTGTTTTTAATCTGAATAGGGAATTTAGAGTCTGATTAAACACTTGATTTTGATCAAGAAAATGTGCTAAGACAAGTGGGGAAAACAAAAAACCAAAATACCCTTTCATAATACGGATAGAATGCCTTAAATGGCGAGGCATCAGTCAAACATCCATACTTTTTATCGGAGCTCAGAATTTAGCATAATTGGTGGCATTGGAAAGAGAATTTAAAGACCTTTGATTTGATAACTCATTTTCCACCTAATTCTTAACGTTCCAAAAGATATGATTGTTTAATGTTAAACCAAAACATAAAAATTGATCAAAGCCGAGGTGTTACATTGATAGTCTAAAATCATGGATCATGCATAGGTTCATATGAATTCAACTCAAAATAATACAAACACTTTAAATCATGCATGAATAATAGAGAAAACATTCAATTGAATAGAAATTGAGAAGAACCTATGAAGATTGAACAAAACACTAACTTCAAATTGAGAATCCAACTTGTAAAATAGGAGGATCTCGAGAACCCTAAGGAGGAAAGGACTCCATAGGTGAATACTAACATACCTTAGTGATCAAGACCCAATAGCGATGGTGATTGAAGATCTTGAAGCGAAACCCTAGCTTCACTTCTTCCTTAGCCTATAGAAAGGATTTTGGGGATGAACTTGGAGGGAAATTTATGATTTAGGAGTATGATTTAGTAGGGGTAGTTTTGGGACTTAAATCACATGCTTAGGTCTTAGAATGAGGGTCATCTTCATCAAGCCTGCACGGAGCATTTATCGCTTCACAGTTCTTGAAGGGGATCATATACGTGGCCTCTATTTCTTGGTTTACTTAAATGACCATCCCATTTTCCTAAATGGGTTGTGTACCCTTTCATCCATTCAGACTTTAGTTAAAGGTTCACGGTTAAGAAAGGGTTGATAGACCTTCTTGTTAACCCACACTAATCTTTTCCAACTCCAAGGTGTTACAAAAGTCCTTCCAATGGTATTCTGATGCACATACTATTGACAAAATCAGGTCAAAATTTACTAATAACATTACCTCCATTTTTAAGAAGGTCTGTTCGATTTCATCATGATCGAAATTTATCCATATCACAATGAAAAAGAAAAGGAAAAACAAAAATAAAAATTAAAAACAATTCATATAAAACTCTTGATAATTAACCAATGGAATGTATCATAAATTCACAAGACAATCCAACATCTTAGCTCAATAACAAAAGAGATTCAAATCATCATAGAAGACACAAGTTAAATTCTTGCTAATTACATTTTGTCTGATATTTTTAGCTTTAGGTAGTTTTCAAGTTTTATATAGAATCCCCTTGAATTTTTTTCTCAATATAGCACATAATATCTCATTCAAATTTAAATGTACCCTCTAAGAGGTCGAGAAAAAAAAGTCAAGTTTACAGATTAAGCTTTATATACAAGAATAAAAATTCAAAACAATTTAACATAAAATGTATTTTTGTTATAAAACTATAGAAGAAGAAGAAACTACAGAGAAAAGAAGAGAAGACTTGTTATTTCTCTTGATGAATGAATTTACAATGAAGAGGAGCACTCTATTTATAGGAGAAATCTAACTTGGTCCCCAAGTAGGAGGACTCTTTAATCATATCCTAAAAAGGACACCACATGATAGACATTCACTATAATATAAATACTTTATAACACTCCCCCTGAATGTGTAATTCATAGATGATGTGCGTCGTCAAAAACCTTACTAAAAAAACTTTAAGAAAAGAAAAACTCTAGTAAAGAAAAAGAGTACACATATCTATTAATACGCATCTAGGATGCCTCATTAAAAACCTTACAAGGAAAACCCAGTGGGACAAAACCTCGTAAGGGAAAAAGAGTACAGCGAGTATTCACTCCCCCTAATGAGAGCATTAATCCAGAGACTTGAATCTTCGCATTCCAAGCTTGTGCACCATCTTCTTGAAAGTTGCAGTTGGTAGAGACTTGGTGAATAGATCAGACACATTGTCACTTGAACGAATCTGTTGCACATTTATATCACCATTCTTTTGAAGTTCATGTGTATAGAAAAGCTTCGGTGAAATGTGCTTTGTTCTATCTCCTTTTATGAATCCTCCCTTAAGTTGTGCTATGCATGCTGCATTATCTTCATATAAAGTGGTGGGTGCTTTATCACATTTCAAACCACATTTCTCTTGAATGAGATGTATCATAGACCTTAACCACACACATTCTCTACTTGCTTCATTAATAGCTATTATTTCAGCATGATTAGATGAAGTGGCTACGATGGACTACTTTGTAGATCTCCAAGATATGGCAGTCCCCCCACATATAAACACATAGCCTGTTTGGGATCGAGCTTTGTGCGGATAAGATAAATATCCTGCATCAGCATAACCAACAAGATTTGGGCTACAATTAGCAGAATAAAATAAGCCCATATCAGTTGTCCCTTTAAGATATCGCAAAATGTGTTTGATTCCATTCCAATGTCTCTTAGTAGGAGCAGAACTATACCTTGCTAACAAGTTAACAACAAAAGCTATATCAGGCCTTGTAGTATTAGCAAGATACATTAGTGCACCAATTGCACTAAGATATGGTAATTCGGGACCAAGAATTTCTTCATCCTTTTCTTGAGGTCGGAATGGATCCTTATTCACATCAAGTGAACGAACAACCATCGGAGTACTTAATGGATGCGCTTCATCCATACAGAATCTTTTCAACACTTTTTCTGTGTAGGCAGATTGATGAACAAAAATACCATTTGTCAAATGCTCTATTTGCAAACCAAGACATAATTTTGTTTTTCCCAGATCTTTCATCTCAAATTCATTCTTTAAATAATCAATTGCCTTTTGAAGCTCTATTGGAGATCCAATAAGATTTATGTCATCAACATAAATAGCAAGTACAACAAATTCCAATATTGTTTTCTTTAGAAAGACACATGGACAAATTGTGTCATTTGCATAACCTTCCTTAATTAAATACTCACTAAGACGGCTATACCACATGCGCCCAGATTGCTTCAAACCATATAATGATATTTGCAATTTAACTGAATACATTTCTCGAGATTTGTTGAATTACATGATTTAGGCATCGCAAATCCTTCAGGAATTTTCATGTATATCTCATTATCAAGTGATCCATAAAGGTAGGCTGTAACCACATCCATCAAATGCATTTCAAGTTGCTCATGCACTGTGAAACTAATGAGATAACGCAATGTTATTGCATCCATAAGGGGTGAGTATGTCTCTTCATAGTCGGTGCTAGGCCTTTGAAAAAATCCTTGTGCCACAAGGCGTGCTTTATACCTTTGTATATCATTTTTCTCATTTCTTTTTCGCACAAAAATCCATTTGTAACCAACAGGTTTAATCCTATTAGGTGTTTGAACTATAGGTCCAAAAACTTCACGCTTGGCAAGTGAATTCAACTGTGATTGAATTGCTTCTTGCCATTTAGGCCAATTATTTCATTGTCGACATTCTATAAAAGATTGAGGTTCATGATCCTCATTATCTTGCATGATATTTGTTGCAACATTATATGCAAAGACATAATCAACCACTATTTCTAATCGATTCATATTAGTTCAACATCTCTTAAATTTATGGATAGTTCATTATTTTCTTTGGGTTTCAAGTTCATTGATTCTTTTATGAATATCAGACTTATTCAAATTTTGAACTTCCATATTAGATTCTTTCATAGTGTCATCTTGACATTTAATCTTTCTTTTTCTAGGATTTTGATCCTTAGACCCCAATGGTCTACCACGCTTTAGGTGTGTTTTTGACTCTTTAGCTATGACACTAGTGGATGGTCCTTTAGGGACATCAATTCCAATTGGGACATTCTCTGCAGGAATATGTGATTTAGTAATCTTTTTCAAATCTGTTAATGCGTCTGGCATTTGATTTGCAATTTTCTACAGATGAATAGTCTTTTGTACTTCTTGTTCGCAAGTAGAAGAATATGGATCAAGATGGGACAATCATAAATTTTTCCACAAAATTTCTCATTTTATTTCACTATTCTCTCCCTCTAATTTTGGGAAAACTGTCTCATCAAACCGACAATCTGCAAATCTAGCAGTAAACATGTCTCCAATCAACGGTTCAAGATAGCGAATAATGGAGGGTGACTCAAACCCAACAGATATTCCTAACCTTCTTTGAGAGCCCATCTTAGTGTGGTTTAATGGTGCCACAGGCACATGTACTACACTTCCAAAAATTCTTAGATGGGATATATTAGGTTCTTGACCCATAACCAATTGCAATGGAGAAACCTTATGATAACTTGTCAGTCTGAGACGAATAAGTGTTGCAGCATGCAAAATTGCATGTCCGCACACAGAAGTGGGCAACTTAGTTTTCATAAGCAACGGTCTTGCTATTAATTACAAATATTTAATTAATGAATTTGCGAGACCATTTTGAGTATGAACATGAGCAACGGAGTGTTCAACTCTTATCACAATTGCTAAACAATAATCATTAAATGATTGGGATGAAAACTCTGCAGCATCATCAAGACGAATGGACTTAATATGATTATCAGGAAAGTGTGCCCTTAACCTTATTATTTGTGCCAATAATTTTGCAAATGCTAAGTTACGAGATGACAATAGGCACACATGAGACCATCTACGAGAAGCATCTATTAGAACCATAAAATATCTAAATGACCCACTAGGTGGGTGAGTAGGTCCACAAATATTCCCATGTATACGTTCCATGAATGCAGGGGACTCAATCTTAACTTTCATTGGTGATGGTCTCACAATTAACTTGCCTTGATAACAAGCAATACAAGAAAATTCACCATTTAAAAGAACATTTAGGTCTTATAGTGAATGTCCATTCGAATTTTCTATAATTTGTCTCATCATTATTGATCCAGGATGTCCTAGAAGATCATGCCAAAGTACAAATGTATTGGAATCAGTAAACTTCTTATTTACTATAAAATGTGCCTCAATTGCACTAATTTTTGTCCAATACAAGCCAGAAGATAATGTAGAGAACTTTTCTATAACACATTTCTGCCCAGAGACATTCTTGGTGATACCAAGATATTCAAGATTTATTTCATCCATTGATTGGATATGATAACCATTTTCACGGATATCTTTAAAACTCAACTCTTAGATTTTGGAGAAAACATAGCATTATCAATGATGAGTTTAGTTCCTTTGGGCAAAATTACAATGGCTCTTCCGAAATCCTCAATCATATTAGTACTATCAAAAATTGTAGTAACATTTATCTTACTCATACCTAAATGACAAAAATATTTCTTATTTTTTAATATCGTATGTGTTGTACCAGAATCAATCAAACAAATATCTTCATATTTCGATAATATGTTCTTAGAATTATCCATATCTTCAGATGAAATGACATACACAAAATAAATATATATTAAATAGTTGTCAAAAGGGTACAATATATTCAAAGGAATAAATTAATAATTAAATATTAGAAATTAAGCCTTAATTTATTTTTTCCTCTAAGTCAAAAACGAATTTTTAGGAAATTAAAATAAAATCATTATTTAGTCCTAGTTAATAACAGACTGCATGTTTTTAACATTAGATCAAATTAAAGACCTTATATAATACAAACACATGATATATCCTAGTTAATAACAGAATTTATGTTTTTAACATTAGACCAAGTTAAAGACCTAATATAATACAAACACGTGATAAAGTTTAGTATTTGACTAACTCTATCATATTAGAATCATATAAATAAATCAATGAAAAATATATATTATTTTATTAAGAATTAAGGAACAAGCTAATGAACGACTAAACTAATTTAAAATACTAATACTCATGCAAACAACTACCATTACATGAAATTTATTAATAAATACTACCAAAAAAATATCACTCTTCCATGGTCATAGAACCATCACCAATTTAGTGATCTATTTTTCCTTCAGGATGTGCGAAGAAATCTTCTACATCCAAGTACGTGATGTCAACTTGATTTTCAGAGATAAAATTTGCCTCGGGATTTTTCTCTTTCTTCTATAGTGATTCTTGATAAAGCTCAACCAAGTGTTTGGGAGTACGACAATCAAGTGCATAATGACCTCTTCCACCACATCGGAAACAACCTTCCCTAGTTGCTTCACGTTTCTCATCCTTTCTTTATTCCTTTTTATATGATGAATGATTAATGCCAGGAATAGAGTTATGTTCTTGACCATAATTCCGACCACGACCACGTCCACGACCACGAGGACTGCGACCTTTTTCATGCCTAGCATGGTGGGGGTACGCCTCATTCACTTCAGGAAGTGGTTCAGATCCAGTAGGTCAATTTTCATGATTTTTTAATAATAAATCATTATTATCCTTGGCCACAAGAAGATGAGAAATTAGTTCAGAATACTTTTTGAAACCTTTTTCTCGATATTGTTGATGCAAGAGAACATTCGAGGCATGGAAAGTGGAGAACGTCTTTTCCATCATATCAATCTCACTAACCGTTTCTCCACATAATTTCAATTGAGAAGTTATTCTGAACATGGCAGAATTGTACTCATATATAGACTTAAAGTCTTGTAGCCTTAGATGCATCCAATCATATCGTGCTTTAGGATGTATGACCATCTTCAAGTGGTCAAATCTTTCTTTTAGGTTTTTCCACAAAACAAGTGGATCCTTAACTGTCAGATATTCGATTTTTAGAATCTCGTCAAGATGATAAGAAAGAATATCATTGCTCGTGCACAGTTTTGATTTGATGCTTTATTTTCTTCTTTTATGGTGTCTCCAAGACCCATTGCATCAAGGTGGATTTCAGCATCCAACACCCATGAGAGGTAGTTCCTACCCAAACTTTGAAGGGCAGTGAACTCTAGTTTTGTAAGATTGGCCATTAAAATTAAAAACAAAAGAATAAATAATACCTTTATTAGTTCTTCAAATCTAACCTTTACTTTTGAGAAATTAGAGCCTCGTGCTGATAACGTGTTATAAAACAATAGAAGAAGAAGAGACTAGAGAGAAAAGAAGAGAAGACTTGTTATTTCTCTTGATGAATGAATTTACAATGAAGAGGAGCACTCTATTTATAGGAGAAATCTAACTTGGTCCCCAAGTAGTAGAACTCTTTAATCATATCCTAAAAAGGACTCCACATGATAGACATTCACTATAATACAAATACTTTATAACAATTTTCAAGTTTATAAAGAACTCCTAGAAAATTTCTTTTCCACCACTGCACATAATATCTCATTGAAATTTAAATGTACCATGTAGTAGGTCGACAAAAAAATAAAGTTAACCGCTTGAACAATATATAAAAGATCGACTATGTTGAATCCAAAATAACAAGTTTGACATGATTATTCTTATCCCAAATGTTTTGTTATATAGAAGTCTCTAAAATTTGTTCAACTTCTTATTGCAATATGAATTCAAATTAATCGAATATAATGTGTGTATCGGATAAGAAATCCATTAAAAAACATTTTATATTGAAGCACTTGGTATCATGTATTTTGTATTGAAGGTTTATATGTTAAGTTGAACTATTCAAATAAATTGAACCCCTGACATCATAATAATAATATTTATATTCACATATGATAATTAACTAAATGTTCGTTTACTTTTAAAAATGTCCTCAATTTATATACTTGTTACTCAATGTCGAAAACTTTGAAATTTAAACTTTTTTTTTGTTTAAATTCTGAATCCGCATCAAAGATAATATAAGTCATCAATTTTGACTTTTTTTAATGACTTATCTGAGTACAAAAAAAATAACACATTTGATCTGATTCTACGAATTTACGTAGATCTTGCTCTTATCATGAGAAGGTTGAGAGGTTATTCCATAAACATTCTCAACTCAAATAAAGCATTTCAATAAAAATTTTAAGAAAAGATAAAATAATAGTAAAGAAGAAAGTGAAATTAAAAAATATAAAATATTATAAACATGACTTTGTATATATTGAAATATCAATACTCTTATATCTCAATAGTCAAATATATGAATCAACTTATTAATTATTCCCACTTGAAGAACAAATTACAATTGGTCCCAACAATAAAACACAACCCTCCATCCCGTATCTCCCAATGACAATTACTAGTACCTTCACAAGTATTTTTATCTCTATCATAGTCAAAAATCTCAAAATGTCCATGTCGTTTAGTACCAATTAAAACATTAAAGTCACAAAAGACATGATTGTCACCTTTGACAACTATAGTAACATCAATATTATATGAATCTCTTGGATTCATTGGATGATCACCAAGACCTTGTCCTCTCAAAGTGCATTTCACATCCACTTTTGATGAAGCAACATTAACGACAATTACATTGTAGTCAAACAAGATTAATGAATTAACAGAAGTCGAGAATAAACTAATTACAAAACAAAGTATTAAGACTTGAGACAATGGGCTAGGCATATTTTTTTTTTATTTTGTGTGTTTTTCTTCTGCGGTGATGTGACTCCAATTTATAGCATTAATATATGATGATATTTTTTTCTCTTTTGACTAAATATAGTAGTTTAATTAATTTTAATTCATAAAAGTGAAACTCTAAGAAAAAAAATCAAACATACATATTAGGGACAAAAACAATTTGTTCAAATAAAAAAAAAGTTACTACAAAAAAAATTCCATTTGTATCAGTGTATGTGATGTATTTTCTTAATTAGTTTGTCTTAAAGAGAATGATTTCTTTCTATATTAAGAAATAATTAAATTTTTATACTTTCATTAATTAAAGTTTTAAAAAAAAAGAGACTAAACATACATATTAGGGAGAGAAAAAAATTTCAAACAAAAAAAATAAAAGAAATAACACTTAGTACATTTCCTAAATTAAAAAATATTCCTTCTGAATCAGTTTATGCAATGTATTTTCTTTAAGTTTGTCTTAAAAAGAATGATATCATGTTATATTTAGAAAATAAATAATTTTTTATATTTTCATATATTATTCATTAATTAGAAAGTCTATAAAGAAAGAGACCAAACATACATATTAGGGAGAAAAAGAAATTGTTTAAAAAAAATATAAAAGAAGTAACAGTAAGTACAATTCTTAAACTATAAAATATTCATTTTGTATCAATTTATGTGATGTTTTTTATTTAATTTTTCTTAAAAAAATTATATCTTTTTATATTTCAATATAATTAATTTTTTAATATTTTCATTTATTATTCATAAATGAGATACATAATTTATAATTATATAAATACCCAGGAATTATTTCAAATACAAATAATTCAATATAAATTTCTTTTTTTAAGACACATTGTACCCAAAAGTAAATAACATTTAAGAAATTGATTATTAAATAAGTATAATTTAGATTGTAATGGTAATATGTTTATAATAGGCAGATATAATATTCTGACTTAATTAGGATTTAGTTCTCTCTTCCACGAACATGATAAAAAAATAATCATGAAGTTGATCTACGGATAAACTTATTTAAAATCTCGAAATTCGAAATGTGTCACATATATCCAGACTTCTTCTTAATTGCATAGCTTGAAGATACACTAGGAAATTTGATTATAAAATTAAACATATGCATAAACTTTGTCGAAAAAATTGGAAGTGGAAAGAACCCGTAAATCAAACACAAACAAATATGTATGTAAAATATCCAAGTATCCAAATGAACCGAAAGTTGATACAAATGTCCATCAAATTCAATTAGCAATACTTGCATGCATTAAATAAACAATGAAGGAAGAAGAATTCATCACAATTGAGGCAAATAAGAAACACAAAGAAAATCATGAATTAAATAAATCTCAAAAATATAATTAGGTTAAATAAAAAGAATAAGTAAATTCAAGTTTAGGATGGAATGGACACGTACAAATAGAAGTGTGTATTTGTTAATAAGCCACAATTAATTTTATAGTACTATTTGGAATGCATTTTGTACATATTTGTTGTGTGTTGTTCGTCCAACTAGCCACAATTAATTTTATAGTACTATTTGGAATGCATTTTGTACATATTTGTTGTATGTTGTTCGTCCAACTAAGTAAAATTTCTACATAAAGAGAATAAGTAAGTTCAAGTTCAGGATGATCAATTTGTGCAAACACAAATGTGATGCTAACATCATCAAATTTATTGAAAAAAAAAGACAAAACTTCCAAGTAGGTATACTAATATCTTGGGACAAACCTTCCGGATTTTGATGCTCAACTTTTACATGTTGGTAATCAAGACAGTAAGCCACAAATTCTGCAATATTTCTCTTCATCCTATTTAACCAATAGAACTCCCACAAGTTACAGTAGATTTTGATGGCTCTTGGTGAATGAAATATTGACAAATATGGGGTTTTGATTTAAAAAATTTATCAAGTTACCAGTAGTGAAAACACACAAATAACCTTGAAATCGAAGCACAACATCTCCCGCTTAGGAGAAATACTCAATAGACTTTTAAACACTGCTTCCTTCAACTCAACAAATACCAGACCAAAACCTTGATTGGCTTTCACATACGACATAAAAGATGATGTTGGATTGTTTTGAATAACAACACCACTCTCAACAAAATCTACCAAATGAACACCTATCCAAGCTAGTCTATGAACATCACGAACCAATTTCTTTTATCATATTACACATGTGCAACACTACTCATAGAAACCAAACTTAAGGCATCGACCGTCATATTGGTTTTTCTTGGGAGTAAAGGACACTCTTATCATAGTTATTCAAGAGTTCTAGTCATCTATATTGACGAAGATTTCGATCATTTTTCTTGAAAACATAATTGCTAACTTTTGTGGTCAATAAATACATCAACATGGACACCATATGAGTAATGCCTCCAAATCTTTAAGGCAAAAACAATTGCCACTAGTTCCAAATCATGGGTAGGATAGTTCATTCCATGAACCTTAAAATGTCTAAAGCATAAACAATTACTTTCAATTTTTTCATAAGAACACACAAGAATCCAATCCTTCAAGCATCATAATAGATAATAAACCCATAGGACCATCCAGTGAAGTCAACACCAAAGCGGAGGTAAGATATTTTTTAACTTTTGGATACTATTTTCACACACTTCCGACCATAAGACTTTACATTTTTGGTTAAATGAAGTCAATGAAGAGGCAAACAAAGAAAACCTTCCACAAACATTCTATATGTTCCATCCAAACCCAAGATGCTTGGAATATCCGAAGGATATAGAGGTCTAGGATAACTCTTAGCCACATATGTTTTCTTAGGATCTACCTTAACACCTTTACCTGAAACAACGTGACCATGAAAAGCCATGAATTAAACCAAAAATTGAATTTACTAAGCTTTTCAAATAGTTATAGGTCCTTAAGTACTTGCTATAAAATCCTCCAATGATCGACATGTTCGTCCCCACTTCATGAGTAAATCACGATGTCAACAATCACAAACATATTAAGATTTCATCAAATCACTTTATTAATCAATTTCATGAATACGGACAGAGCGTTAGTTAAATTAAATGACATTACCAAAAACTCATAATGATCAATAATGAGTTCAAGAAACTATATTTGGAATGTCACCTTCTTTCACCTTGAATTGATGATAACCCGATTGAGGGTTTATCTTAGAGAAGTAAATTGCTCCTTGGAGTTCATCAAACAAGTCAACTATCCTTGAAAAAGTATACTTGTTATTAAAAGTATACTTATTATTAATAGTAACCTTTTTACGAACCAACAAAACTAGAACATAGTCAATCGGATGAAATCCTTATCAAAATATTCTTTCAATTACTTCTTTAATTCCTTAAGTTCTTCCAAAGCCATCTGGTAGGGAGAAATAGCGATAGGTTTCATATTTGGGAGAAGGTTAATACTAAATTCTATTTCCCTTTCGATAGAAACACTGGGTAGACCATCATGAAATACTTTCAGAAACTCATTTACAACAGGGAACAACTCAAGTTTAGGTATTTTAGAATATGTATTATTAAACCAAACAAGATGATACATGAAACCCTTAGAAATTATTTTTCTAGATTTAAGACGAGAAACAACGTCACCCTTAGGCATAGAATTTTGCTTTTCCAACTCTAGAATGAGCTTATTTTGAGACTAAAACTTAACCACTTGAGTTCGACAATCAACAAAAACAGAACAAGAAAGGAGCCAATTTATACCAATAATAACATTAAAATTCAACATTTCAAGCTCTACAAGATCAACATAAGTGACTCTATGGGATAAGGAGACATGAAAATTTCTATAGACTCTGTTAGCCACAATAGACTCACCGGTAGGATTAGATACAGAAAAAGCACCTAGCAACACATCTGGAGATACATCAAATCTCCTAGACACAAATGGCATTAAAAAATACAAAGCAACGACAAGATCAAGTAAATAATAGTATCAAGATTAAAGACTTACAACATACCGGTAACCAAATCAGAGAACCCTCTTGATCATGTCAATTTTGAAGAGCATAGAACTGATTATACTTTAGAGCGCTTAAACCCAAAACGCTAGGTGTAGTTTTCCAACCATATTAAGCCTTAGTCGAACCTGATGGTCAATACCTTATCTTGTGACCACTCTTACCAAAACAAAAGCAACTATCACCACATGAGCCTGCACCCTGAACATGACCGACACTTGAGAACTATTTCTAGTCCCAAAGTGAACCCTCATCCTGGAAGACTACTAACGGAATACTAAATCAAGCATACAAATTTTAAAAATTGAATAAAAATTCATGAAAATGTAAATATAAAGATTTCAATCAAAAGAATGCTATGCATAAAATAATCAATTCAACTCGTCCCAAAATAAGCAACTTAAATCTTTAAAACATATAACAAAATAAATGAAAAGACTCCTGAAACTCCATTGTCTATATTTGATGCATCTAAATGAGAAAGAGGGAAGTCGGGACAAGACTCACAACCTTCTAACAATTGGTATAATTGAAATTAAAAATTGAACTTTTCGGAAGCTAGGAGGCTCGTAATATGTAACTCCAGCACCATGTGGTATCAACAAAGCTCCTATTGATGATCCTGAATACCTAAATCTGCATCATGAAAGGATGCAAGACAAATGACTACGCACTTGGAATGTACGAGTATGTAAGGGGAACTCTAAAGCATAAACATAAGCTTGAACGTAATAAAAAGGAAACATACTTACCTTTCTCAACTCAACTCAACACAAATAAAAATGGTTCAACTCAGCTCAATGAATACTTAAAGGTACTCAAAACTAATCTAACATACTAAACTCAGAAGTACTCATGGATAACATACTCAACTCATGAATAAGGATCTCAATTCAGTCAAACTTAATAATAAGGTACTCGACACAATGAAGCACAAATAAACTTAAATTCTCAACTCAAGATACTCAAACTCATGATACTCACGGATAAAACAATAGTAAAAGATGCAATCTATGTTGAAAGTTGTAAGACTGTAGATAAAAACTCAATGTATTCAAAAATACAATAATACTAAATAAGTATTTAAAAATACAATATAACTATGTGGTAGTTTTGCTAACCGACAACAATCACTCTGAGCCTAAGTGATGATAAAACATCTTGTCCATGCCGCCAGAACTGTACTATACTTTGTTTTCATATCGAAAGCCTTAACTAAGTTGATCCACTAGTCTATGCTAAAAATCACTAAGGAATCATCTAAAAAGTATTGATCCTTTTCTACTCGTGATTACTACATGGTTTATGGAGACTCGAGTGATTATGAACTCGAGACCCCATATGGGTGATAAATACTACTCTCAAAATATACTCAACTCATATATTTTTAAAAACAAAACTTGTTTGAGATAATTACTCAAAACTTAGTTTAAAATCTCTCTTGAAAAATAGTGTTTTCTTTCTTGATCAAATGTGATAATATTTTAACTCTTGAGAATACTTAGACCCCGTTTAAATATTAAAGAAATGAAATTTATTTTTACTCTTTAACCAACTCAAAACTTAAGTCTTAAAGCGAAGTTTGAATTTTTGAAAATAACTTCTTAAAATATGGTTCATGCCAAATTATGGCCGGAACAACTCAATTCAAGAGGTTCAATATCCATATATTAAACTCAATATTTGGAACTCAAGAACTTCAATGATAATACTCATTTCATGAGTTCATTTGAATTTATGAGTGTGAACTACTCAACTTAAAGACTTAAAGATACTTCTCATCTCAAGATTGTTCGACTTGTAGGGTCCATGCAAAACTATGGGCATAAAATACTCAACTCAAAGAATTCATGGGTAAACTGTAATAGTCTCATCATTAGAAATATAACCTAAAAGGGTATTAGGAACTCAATACTTAGAACATGAAGACACTACTCCTCTCAATGATACTCAATTGATGGAGTCCATGTGAAACTTATGGTCATGAACCACTCGACTCGAAGGTCTAATAACTACATCGAACTCATGTATATGATTCTTCTCATTCTCCTACTTACTTACTTAAAACTTGGTTCAAATCAATGATGGATGTCAAAGGATTCATAATTAAACTCAAAGGCTTTCTTGACTTCTACTCTTAACTCTCTCTTGAATGTGAATTATGAATTCAAGAGTTTTGGTTCATGATATGGAGGATATCATGACGACAAGGTTGAATCGTGATACATTCTCTTCATCCTCATACTTAATTTCTCGAGTCTTGAAACAAGTTACTAGAAGTTGTAGAAGGCTCATCAAAAGGAGTACAATGGACTTTCTTAGGATGTTTGAAAGAATTTTCAAAACTTAATTCTTAACTCTACCTTGAATATGAATTATGCGTTCAAGGTTAAGATCATGTTATGATTTATTTCTAGGTTTTTAGAAGTAGATTAGAGTAGTTATGATCGAAAAGGAGTGACGGTACCCTTAGAAAGAACTCAAATGAAGCAATCTATTAAAAACTGGACGGGGCAGGCAACTCTGGGGCTATGAGTGCCTCAGGGCGCCAGACCCTAAACTTCATTGCATACTTTGTGGCAGTGCGGCTGGCGGGATGCTCCAGTCCCCAACCTTAAATACCCGACGAAATGTTTTGCTCGTTTTCTCACCCTAACTTAATTAGAATCGAACGATTACTCCTCCAATCACTTCAATTAGATTGATTAACATAATTAAACTTTAATATACTCAATAAGCCCCTTAAACACACTATATATAATCTCAAGAAATTATCAAACCCCCCAAAACAATATTTTAGATGAACTTCAATAACACATATAAAAAACTCATCAAGAATTCTAATCTTTAAAATTTAAGAATGAAGTTTTGCTGAAAATAACATGATTGGCGTGTGGGTGAACCAATCCAACACTATGTAAGCTTACACACCCCTTAGGATTAAACCCATGTCGAAAATATACAACAACATGCAAGAATCTCGATGAACGGTTGATCCTTTCCTCTTTTCTCTTCTTCAACTGTCAACTAAATCCTGAGGCATATTTTAAGATTAAAAATCTGAAACTAATAGGATTAGACCCCTAAAATATTATAAATATAGTTAAATCTGATTGGGTGAGGAAAAAAACAAAATACCCCTTACTATTTTTGGTTAGCTTTCCTTAACTAGATAGTCAGACTTGAAAAGGCATATATCACTCATCCTAACTCAAAAACATAGCGAACGCGCATTGGAAGTATAATTTGAAGAACTTTCATTGGGTACCACTATTCCAGTTAACACATTCTATACTGAAAGTTATGGTCATTTGAATTTGACCGAAAACTTAAAGGTACATAGGAATGACTTGAATAAAGTCTCTTTAATTAACCTTGGCACTCAAGGTTCTTCGTATACTGACCTTAACACTTAACAAATTTTTACTTCCTTTGTGAAGTCGCACTCACTAGAAAGAATGGTTTGAGTATTAGTTTGAAAAGAGAAATAAGGGGTTTTACAATATCCCCCGTAGGATTATTCGTCTTTGAATGACAGGTGGATTAGGTATGGAATGTGTTACTCTTACACTTCACTTGATTTCTCATCTTATCATCTCCCCCTCACGTCTAAAGCTAACACTTGAAAGTTGTGGACAGATTCCAACATCTCTAACTGGTATACATCCTATTTATTAAAACATTCAGGAGAAACTTAGCTCATGACTACCGAACTCTCAATAAGCAGGTACTAAGACCTCATTCTAACGTGTTTCTCTTAACCTCTTTTGGTTACATGCCCTATGGGCACACTTTTAATGCTCTTGTACTCTAGTGACTTAGCCACACTTCATTGGTCTTATTTAAAGGTTAGGGTTTCTCACTTGTACTGCTAACATTCAATTGCAGAAGACATCTCAATTCCTCACCTAATCTATGTCAAGTCTACAAGATCAAATCTAAAGACTAACATCATCACCCTCATGTTACCATTATTTGGATTATGATACTCATCTCAAATACAAGCTTAATGTTCATTGCTAAACCCGAATATTAATACGATCCCTCGCCTAATATGCTATACCTCATTGCTTGATAAATATTATAACCTTACGATCATCATGGCCCTCTCAAACATATCATATGCCGAGCTTAGATGTATCACTTTATGAATACTTTTGCTCTTTTATTCAACACTTACACTTGGTCATTACCCACACAATACACTTAATCACAATTTTCTTTCTAGCTAAAATACTCTCTACCTCCTATGATGGAAACCATCAAAACCTTAACAAAACAAGTTTTATAAAATGAACTTCAAGAACACTTATAAATAACTCATCAAGAACTCTAATATTTCTACCTTAAGAACGAAATTGCACTGAAAATAACATGATTGCTGTTACGACAAATTTATGGGGTGTTACAAAAACCATCTTTACTGGCTAAGCATTTACCATTATGTTTCCTTGCACATATTGTACAAATAGGCAATGAAGATACACCATTATTTCCTTCTTGAGGCTTAGGATTAGAAACCTTATATTTGTTAAAGTTTTAATTATAAGTATAAGAGGATCCTTAACCAGAGAATTTTTTGTCTTAATATTGAATTACCATATCCATCAAACCTTGAATCTGAAAAATTACGACAACTATTTTTTCCTTGATTCCCTCCCTAGATCTTCCTCAACCTTAGAACCATGAAACTTTGGGGGATTCATTCTAGTGAACTCCCTCACTGTAGTTTACTTCGTACCCATATTTGGTTTCACATGATAATAGTATCCCTATTGTCTTTAGCTCTCATAGATTGATCCAACACATGAAAATTGGCTCAAAACTCTGAATTAGTCACATGTTCATCCAAAGGTACGACCAAAACTTTTGCAACTTCTTGTTCATATTCTCACCCGTATTCTTCATAACGAATGTTATGCAAGGGGAAATATCCTTAAAAGCGTCATACTAAGGATTAGGAGAGAGACATAGAGTTACACTCCATTGCACGACTTTCGAATAATGAAAAAAGTGAAATTTCATAAACATCTTATAGCCTATTATTCATAAGTGAGGCACACTTCACATTCATTAACAAGACTACTCGATGTGGCTTGTGAGACATCCTTGGACCTTTTTAAACCTTGTGCTCTCAATATCAAGTTTTTCACGATCAAAAGTATACCCTAGGCATAACATGACGTATAGGACCTTAAAGTATTATACAAAAGCCACTTAGCGTAATCATACAAAACAATAGAAATTAAGATTTCAAAGATACAATTTTATATCTAAACGAGTTTTAGAAAGTGGAAGTCTATCGTAGTCTCACAAAAACAACTACTACATCAAAATTATGTGGTTAGTACGTGACCATACACCACATACAAATACTTAAAAAATAGATTAAAGAAAGCTATATAGTATCTCATTCCTCATACATGACGACATCACAATCTTTGAATGCCAAGAGATCAACTAGCCACGAGTATGAGAGGTAGGAGAGGCATACCCTACACTAATGAGACAATGTAGGAATAGGTATGCATTAATAAGTATAATGTAATAAATATGATATTGATACATAAGATTTATGAAATCATGCTAAAAAGACATTAAATGACATGCAATGACCAAGCTTAATTATAAGATAAAAAGGTTAAAACATAAGTCATAATCATGGTCAATGCAAGCTTAATATCATTAAAACACTATTTGAGATATTTAGAAAGTAACCTTAGTTCATTATTGTGGTATTTTCACCATTAACCAACATAGACCATGTGAGCTATAATATGAAATCTGGTATTTATTCCACATCGAAAAGAGATGTCTTTGCCAAGGTAAGAACAACTAAAGTGAATCCACTAGTTAATATCTATCTGAGACGAAATCATATGGTGACACATAGTTCTAGGACTTAAGGATTGTTATTAAAGATCCACGGACCCTAAACATAAATTGTCACCCCGAAAGCCCACTCGATCCTAAGTAAAATCCCATGGAATAGTCATTAATCATATTCACATTATCATCCATTGAAAGGCACGATTAAGTAACTAACCCAAGTTTATTTATAATAACTCCTAAAACTTGATTTACCTTAGATGAGAAAAACATTCAACCATATGCATCCTTATGTGAGAAAACCTTTCACAATCATGATCTTACTTGTATGTGAGAAAACCTTTCATAACAACAATATTGACACGTTTTTCTCAAAGCATTTTTTAAATAATTTACATCTCTTTCATAAAATCATGCCTATGTTCATAAAAATCGTATTTCATAGTTCGTAGGCTTAATCTTGTATTCATTGTCACAGCCCGAGCCTACACTCTGGACGTAACTACACTCAAGAACCATTGTTGATACCCAAGAGAAATCTTGGCTTGGATACATGTCTTAGATGACCCTATACATTATACGGAAGCTAAAAATAGGTGAACACTTAGATATTCAAGAAAGTCTTAAGAAATTTATTTTGAAAATATTTAACATGAATCATAGCTTAAATAAAACATCCTAAGAAAACAAAGAAACATCTAATTTTTTCTTTCTACGAAACCTCTAATAATGTAATATAGATATTGGGATAAGCCAACTACACCTCCAAAACTAATAAACTAAAAGAACTAGAGTCTCCTGAAAACAAGAATGTCTCACCAATTATTGTCTACGCGCGAATAGTTATCTCAACGTAGGCTGAATCATGTCAGTACATTGAATGTACCGATAAGTGATCAGGTTAGAGTAAACAATTAACTGGCTTGAATGATTGAAAACAACAATATTGGATCAAGACATGAACATGAGCCTAGCATTGATCGAACGTTTATCCCATATTGCAAGGATCACCCTACACTTTGTTGGGGTATAGCATGATATCATGACTATAGATCTATCAAATTGTCCTTCTCATAGGCAGTAAGGATTCGCATGAAAAATCAATATTTTATGCTCGCTACGTCGTTTTATGGGACTTCTAAGTTATAAAAAAAACTCTAACCCAATCCAGTGCTCGACTATACTCCCAAAATAAATGATATAACCTTATGATCGATTCACCCATTACAAAGAATAGACTTCTTACTTTATTGAAATACTTTTCAAAACATTACACAAGTTTGTAGTCTCTAAATCACGCACTTATGAACTTATCTTTAAAGTCTAATATCAAGTCATAATAGGTAACTCTCATGTGTTTATGAAACAAATACTTTGAAATCTCCTCTTAGCTTACATTAATTCAAAATGTAAATAAAGCCATTTGAGTATGACATGTAGACCTTCTCAAGGATTAATGAAGACTTCAGAAGTTAATACCAAGAAGACAACAAGGGCATGATTTGAAAGAGCACAGACAAAATGAAAGACATAAAGGAAATGGACCAGGCGACCCTGCAAAGCGCACTGAGTAGTGCATGGCGCAAACCCCAGAACTACTGGCCAGTGTTTGGGGCGTACTCTTAGTGCACCGCGTCAAGCCCTAAACTAGTGGACAATAGTTTCGGCACTATGGTGGTGCTCTGCCCTATGTCCCTCCCCATAGTTTTGACAAATGTGTTGCTCGATTTCAAGTCCTAATTCATCTAGAACCTATTGGATTCTTCCAAACTCTTTTTTAACTCATAAACCCAATATAAATTTATTGTAATCCTACACAAATCCACTAAGTAAAAACACTCATTCACAAGAACCTCACCTGAAGAACTCAAAACCTCCAAAGTCAAAGAATGAGGCTAAAACTAAAGAACTCTTCACGAATATTTACATAGATGATTTCATGGATGATTTAACGAATGGAATACATGATTGAAGAGAGGAGGAACAAGTCCATCACTATGAAAAACCTCACATACCCGAAAAGAATGATTTTTTGGTGAAATTCCTCAACTATTGGTGAACGCTTGAAGTTAGCCCTTTCTCTCTTCTGTAAACTTAACCCTAAAACCCCTAATAGTTTTTAATGTGAATAGGGAATTTAGAGTCTGATTAAACACTTGATTTGGATCAGGAAAATGTGCTAACACAAGTGGGGAAAAGAAAAAAACAAAATACCCTTTCCTAAAACGGATAGAATGCCTTAAATGGCGAGGCATCACTCAAACATCCATACTTTTTATTGGAGCTCAGAATTTAGCGTAATTGGTGGCATTGGAAAGAGAATTTAAAGAACTTTGATTTGATAACTTATTGTCCACCTAATTCTTTATGTTCTAAACGATATGATTGTTTAAAGTTGAACCAAAGCATAAAAATTCATCAAAGCTGAGGTGTTACATTCATAGTCTAAAATCATGGATCATGCATAGGTTCATATGAATTCTACTCAAAATAATATAAATACTATAAATCATGCATGAAAAAGAGAGAAAACAATCAATTGAATCGAAATTGAGAAGAACCCATGAAAATTGAACAAAACACTAACTTCAAATTGAGAATCCAACTTGTAAAATAGGAGTATCTCGAGAACCCTAAGGGGGAAAGGAATCCATAGGTGAATACTAACATACCTTAGTGATAAGGACCCAATAGTGATGGTGATTGAAGATCTTGAAGTTAAACCCTACCTTCACTTCTTCCTTAGCCTATAGAGAGGATTTTGGGGATGAACTTGGAGGGAAATTTATGATTTAGGAGTATGATCTAGTAAGGGTAGTTTTGGGACTTAAATCACATGCTTAGGTCTTAGAATGGGGGTCATCTTCATCAAGCCTGCACGGACCATTTATCGCTTCACAGTTCTTGAAGGGGATCATATACGTGGCCTCTATTTCTTGGTTTACTTAAACGACCATCCCATTTTCCTAATGTGTTGTGGACCCTTTCATCCATATATACTTTAGTTAAAGGTTCACAGTTGAGAAAGGGTTGATAGACCTTCTTGTAAACCCACACTAATCTTTTCAAACTCCAAGGTATTACAGAAGTCCTTCCAATGGTGTTCTGCTGCACATACTATTGACAAAATCAGGTCAAAATTTACTAATAACATTACATCCATTTTTAAGATGGTCTATTCGATTTCATCTTAATTGAAATTTATCCATATCACAATGAAAAAGAAAAGCAAACACAAAAATAAAAACTAAAAACAATTCATATAAAACTCTGCATAATTAACAAATGGAATGTATCATAAATTCACAAGACAATCCATCATCTTTGCTCATTAACAAAAGAGATTCAAATTTTCATAGAAGACACAAGTTAATTCTTGCTAATTACATTTTGTCTGATATTTTTAGCTTTAGGTATTTTTCAAGTTTTATATAGAATCCCCTTGAATTTTTTTCTCGCTATTGCACATAATATCGCATTCAAATTTAAATGAACCCTGTAAGAGGTCGAGAAAAAAAATCAAGTTTACAGATTAAGCTATATATAAAAGAATAAAAATTCAAAAAAATTCAACATAAAATGTATTTTCAAGTTTTATCAAGAACTCCTAGAAAATTTCTTTTCCACCACTGCACAAAAAATCTCATTCAAATTTAAATGTACCATGTAGTAGGTCGACAAAAAAATAAAGTTAACCGATTGAACTATTCAAATAAATTGAACGCCTTGCATCATAATAATAATATTTATATTCACATATGATAATTAAATAAATGTTTGTCTACTTTTAAATATGTCCTCAATTTCTATACTTGTTACTCAATGTCGAAAACTTTGAAATTTAAAGTTTTTTTTTTCTTTCAATTCTGAATCCGCATCAAAGACAATATAAGTCATCAATTTTGACTTTTTTTAATGAATTATCTGAGTACAACAAAAATAACACATTTGATCTGATTCTACGAATGTACGTAGATCTTGCTCTTATCATGAGAAGGTAGAGAGATTATTCCGTGCACATTCTCAACTCAAATAAAGCATTTCAATAAAAATTTTAAGAAAAGATACAATAATAGTAAAGAAGAAAGTGAAATAAAAAAAATATAAAATATTATAAACATGACTTTGTATATATTAAAATATCAATACTCTTATATCTCAATAGTCAAATATATGAATCAACTTATTAATTATTGCCACTTGAAGAACAAATTACAATTGGTCCCAACAATAAAACACAACCCTCCATCCCGTATCTCCCAATGACAATTACTAGTACCTTCACAAGTATTTTTATCTCTATCATAGTCAAAAATCTCAAAATGTCCATGTCGTTTAGTACCTGTTAAAACATTAAAGTCACAAAAGACACGATTGTCACCTTTGACAACTATAGGAACATCAATATTATATGAATCTCTTGGATTCATTGGATGATCACCAAGACCTTGTCCTCTCAAAGTGCATTTCACATCCACTTTTGATGAAGCAACATTAACGATGATTACATTGTAGTCAAACAAGATTAATGAATTAACAGAAGTCGAGAATAAACTAATTACAAAACAAAGTATTAAGACTTGAGACAATGGGCTAGACATATTTTTTTATTGTGTGTGTTTTTCTTCTGTGTTGATGTGACTCCAATTTATAGCATTAATATATGATGATATTTTTTTTCTCTTTTGACTAAATATAGTAGTTTAATTAATTTTAATTCATAAAAGTGTAATTCTAAGAAAAAAATCAAACATGCATATTAGGGACAAAAACAATTTGTTCAAATAAAAAAAAGTTACTGCAAAAAAAATTCCATTTGTATCAGTTTATGTGATGTATTTTCTTAATTAGTTTGTCTTAAAGAGAATGATATCTTTCTATATTAAGAAATAATTAAATTTTTATACTTTTATTAATAAGAAATTCTAAAAAAAAAGAGACTAAACATACATATTAGGGAGAAAAATAAATTCTTCATACAAAAAAATAAAAGAAATAACAATTAGTATATTTCTTAAATTAAAAAATATTCCTTATGAATCAGTTTATGCAATGTATTATCTTTAAGTTTGTCTTAAAAAGAATGATATGATTTTATATTTAGAAAATAAATAATTTTTTATATTTTCATATGATATTTATTAATTAGAAAGTCTATAAAGAAAGAGACCCAACATACATATTAGGGAGAAAAACGAATTGTTTAAAAAAAGTATAAAAGAAGTAACAGTAAGTACAATTCTTAAGCTATAAAATATTCATTTTGTATCAATTTATGTGACGTAAATTAATTTTTCTTAAAAAATTATATCTTTTTATATTTCAATATAATTAATTTTTTTATATTTCCATATATTATTCATTAATGAGATACATATTTCATAATTATATAAATACCCAGGAATTATTTCAAACACAAATAATTCAATATAAATTTCGTTCTTTAAGAAACATTGTACCCAAAAGTAAATCTCATTTAAGAAATTGATTATTAAATAAGTATAATTTAGATTGTAATGGTAATATGCTTATAATAGGCAGATATAATGTTCTGACTTAATTAGGATTTTGTTCTCTCTTCCACGAACACGATAAAAAAATAATCATGAAGTTGATCTACGAATAAACTTATTTAAATCTTGAAATTCGAAATGTGTCACATATATCCAGACTTCTTCTTAATTGCTTAGCTTGAAGATACACGGGGAAATTCGATTATAAAATTAAACATATGCATAAACTTTGTCGAAAAAATTGAAGTGGAAAGAACCCGTAAATCAAACACAAACAAATATGTATGTAAAAAATCCAAGTATCCAAACGAACCAAAAGTTGATACAAATGTCTATCAAATTCAATTAGCAATACATGCATGCATTAAATAAACAACGAAGGAAGAAGAATTCATCACAATTGAGGCAAATAAGAAACACAAAGAAAATCACGAATTAAATAAATCTCAAAAATATAATTAGGTTAAATAAAGAGAATAAGTAAATTCAAGTTTAGGATAGAATGGACACGTACAAATAGACGTGTGTATTTTTTAATAAGCCTTAATTAATTTTGTAGTACTATTTGGAATGCATTTTGTACATATTTGTTGTGCGGTGTTCGTCCAAAAGTTCCATTTCTACATAAAGAGAATAAGTAAGTTCAAGTTCAGGATGATCAATTTGTGCAAACACAGCTGTGATACTAACATCATCAAATTTATTGGAAAAAAAGACAAAACTTCCAAGTAGGTATAGTAATATCTTGGGACAAACCTTCCGAATTTTGATGCTCAACTTTTACATGTTGGTAATCAAGACACTAAGCCACAAATTCTTCAATATTTCTCTTCATCCTATTTTACTAATAAAACTCCCACAAGTTACAGTACATTTTGATGGCTCCGGGTGAATGAAATATTAACACATATGGGGTTTTCATAAAAAATTTCAACAAATATCAGACCAAAACCTTGATTGGCTTTAACATACGACATTAAAGATGATGTTGAATTATTTGAACAACAACACCACTCTCAACAAAATCTACAAAATGAACACCTACCCAATCTAGTCTATAAACATCACGAACCAATTCCTTTTATCATATTACACATGTGCAACACTACTCATAAAAACCAAACTTAAGGCATCGACCGTCATATTTGTTTTTCCTGGGCGATAAAGGACACTCTTATCATAGTTATTCAAGAGTTCTACCCATCTATAATGACGAAGATTTGAATCCTTTTTCTTGAAAACATAATCGCTAACTTTTGTGGTCGATAAATACATCAACACGGACACCATATGAGTTATGCCTCCAAATCTTTAAGGCAAAAGCAATTGCCACTAGTCCAAATCATGGGTAGGATAATTCATTCCATGAACCTTAAAAGGTCTAAAGCATAAACAATTACTTTCAATTTTTTCATAAGAACACACCAGAATCCAATCCTTGAAGCATCAAAATAGACAATAAACCCATAGGACCATCCAGTGAAGTCAACACCAAAGCGGAGGTAAGATATATTTTAACTTTTGGATACTATTTTCACATAGTTCCGACCATAAGACTTTACCTTTTTGGGTAAATGAAGTCAATGAAGAGGCAATCGAAGAAAACCTTCCACAAACTTTCTATATGTTCCATCCAAACCCAAGAAGCTTGGAATATCTGAAGGATATAGAGGTCTAGGATAACTCTTAGCCACATATGTTTTCTTAGGTTCTACCTTAAAACCTTTACCAGAAACAACGTGACCATGAAAAGCCGTGAATTAAACCAAAAATTGAATTTACTAAGCTTTTCAAATAGTTATCGGTCCTTAAGTACTTGGTATAAAATGCTCCAATGATCGACATGTTCATCCCCACTTGATGAGTAAATCACGATGTCATAGATAAACACAATCACAAACATACTAAGATTTTATCTAATCACTTTATTAATCAATTTCATGAATACGGCCAGAGCGTTAGTTAAAGTAAATGACATTACCAAAAACTCATAATGATCAATGAGTTCAAGAAACTATCTTTGGAATGTCACCTTCTTTCACTTTAAATTGATGATAACCCGACTGAGGGTTTATCTTAGAGAAGTAAATTGCTCATTGGCGTTCATCAAACAAGTAATCTATCCTTGAAAAAGTATACTTATTATTAATATTAACCTTTTTCAATTACCGTTAGTCAATACACATGCAAAGTGAATCATCTTTTTTACGAACAAACAAAACTTGAGCATAGTAAATCGGATGAAATCCTTATCAAAATATTCTTTCAATTTCTTCTTTAATTCCTTAAGTTCTTCCAAAGCGATATGGTAGGGAGAAATAGCGATAGGTTTCATATTTGGGAGAAGGTTAATACTAAATTTTATTTCCCTTTCGAGAGAAACACTGGGTAGACCATCATGAAATACTTTCGGAAACTCATTTACAACAAGGAATAACTCAAGTTAAGGTATTTTAATATATGTATTCTTAAACCAAACAAGATGATATATGAAACCCTTACAAATTATTTTTCTGGATTTAAGACGAGAAACAACGTCACCATTAGGCATAGAATTTTGCTTTTCCCACTCTAGAATGAGCTTATTTTGCGACGAAAACTTAACCACTTGAGTTCTACAATCAACAAAAGCAGAACAAGAATGGAGTCAACCCATACAAATAATAACATTAAAATTCAAAATTTCAAGCTCTACAAGATCAACATAAGTGACTCTATGAGATAAGGAGACATGAAAATTTCTATAGACTCTGTTAGCCACAATCGACTCACCGTTAAGATTAGATACAGAAAAAGCACCTAGCAACACATCTGGAGATACATCAAATCTCCTAGACACAAATGGCATTAAAATTTACAAAGCAACGACAAGATCAGGTAAATAATAGTATCAAGATGAAAGACTTACAACATACCGGTAACCAAATCGGAAGAACCGTCTTTATCATGTCAATTTTGAAGAGCATTGAGTTGATTATACTTTGGAGCACTTAAACCCAAAACGCTAGGTGTAGTTTTCCAACCATATTAAGCTATAGTAGAACGTGATGGTCAATACCTTATCTTGTGACCACTCTTACCAAAACAAAAGCAACTATCACCACATGAGCCTGCAACCTGAACATGACCGACACTTGAGAACTATTTCTAGTCCCAAAGTGAACCCTCATCCTAGAAGACTACAAACGGAATACTAAATCAAGCATACAAAGTTTAAAAATTGAATAAAAATTCATGAAAACGTAAATACAAAGATTTCAATAAAAAGAATGCTCTGAATAAAATAATCAACTCAACTCGCCCCAAAATAAGCAAATTAAATCTTTAAAACATATAACAAAATAAATGAAAAGACTCCTGAAACTCCATTGTCTATATATGATGCATCTAAATGAGAAAGAGGGAAGTAGAGACAAGACTCACAGCCTTCTAACAATTGATATAACTTAAATTAAAATTTGAATTTTTCGGAAGCTAGGAGGCTCATAATATCTAAATCCAGCTCCATGTGGTATCAACGAAGCTCTCGTGGATGATCCTGAATACCTAAATATGCATCATGAAAGGTTGCAAGACAAATTACTACGCACATAAAATGTACGAGTATGTAAGGGGAACTCAAAAGCATAAATATAAGCTTGAACTTAATAAAAAGGAAACATACTTACCTTTCTCAACTCAACTCAACACAAAGAAAAATGGTTCAACTCAGCTTAAAGAATACTTAAGGGTACTCAAAAATAATCAAACATACTAAACTCAAAAGTGCTCATGGATAAGATACTCAACTCATCAATAAGGTTCTCAATTCAGTCAAACTTAATAATAAGGTACTCGACACAATGAAGCACAAATAAACTTAAATTCTCAACTCAAGATACTCAACTCATATATTTTGAAAAACAAAACTCTTTCTTTGGTTTGAGATAATTACTCAAAACTTAGCTTAAAATCTCTCTTGAAAAATAGTGTTTTCTCTCTTGATCAAATGTGAAAATACTTTAACTCTTGGGAATACTTAGACCCCGTTTAATCATTAAAGAAAGAAATTTACTTTTACTCTTTAACCAACTCAAAACTTAAGTCTTAAAGCGAAGTTTAAATTTTTGAAAAATAATTTCTTAAAATATGGTTCATGCAGAATTATGATCGGAACAACTCAATTCAAGAGGTTCAATATCCATAGATTAAACTCAATATTTGGAACTCAACAACTTCAATGATAATACTCATTTCAAGAAATCTCAACTCAGAGGGTTCATTTGAAATTATGAGCGTGAACTACTCAACTCAAGGACTTAAAGATACTTCTCATCTCAAGACTGTTCGACTTATAGGGTCCATCCAAAACTATGGGCATAAAATACTCAACTCAAAGAATACATGGGTAAACTGTAATAGTGTAACGACCTGTTTAGTCGTTTTGAGCAACAAATGTTATTTATGGAAAACTGGCTGAGACGATGGATCCCACGACGGACCGTCATGGGCACGACGGACCGTCGAGGGGGTCTCATTTCAAAACACTTAGAAATTCTGAAAAATGGGTCCTGAAATCGACTCTCTGAACTTCGTGACGGAATGGCAGGACGGACCGTCACAGGCGTGACGGGCCGTTACAAGCGTGACGGGCCGTCACAGATTCTTCAGTAAATTTCAGTCTCTGAACTCTGTGACAACCCAGCAGGACGGACCGTCGCAGGAACGACGGCCCGTCACAGGCTGCGTAATCCCAGGCTGGGTCGGATTTCTGTTAAGTAATTTAAGGGGCGTTTTGGACTATTCCTGCTTTAATTATAAAGTTAGTGGGTTAATGTTATTAAGTCTAATTACTTGGGGGCTAAAAGAGGTAACCTTAAGTTAATTAGTGGGTTAATTCATCATTCTTTTATACTTAATTATATGCTAATTAGGGTAAAAGAAAGAGGGTTTGAATAAGAAAAAGAAAAGAACAGAAAGAGAGAGAGGGGATCGAACGAGAAAGAGGGGAAACGAGAAAACGAAAAAGGCTTGGTAAATTGCTTGCTTGATCAAAATTCTTCGGTGGAGGTAGGTTATGGTTTCTATACTATTCGTAGTTAACTCTTAATAGCAAATGATATGTATTGGGTTGTATTGTAAAGTCTTCTATATGCTTAATTGTATGCTAGTATGAATGTGATTATATAATTGTGATGAAATAAGCATGATGAAGCTATTGAATCCCAAATCTTGAAAACCCCTTGTTAATGATGATGCCTGGGTATAAAAGAAGGCTTGACGAACTAAAGTAATGATATTTATGATGCCTTGGTATAAAAGAAGGCTTGATGAACTAAAGTAATGAGATTGATGATGCCTTGGTACAAAAGAAGGCTTGATGAATTAATAGAATGAGATTAGCGGATCGGGTGTCACGAACCGACACATAGAATTAGGGATCGGGTGTCACGAATCGACACATAGAATTAGGGGATCGGGTGTCACAAACCGACACGTAGAATTAGGGGATCGGGTGTCACGAACCGACACGTAGAATTAGGGGATCGGGTGTCACGAACCGACACGTAGAATTAGGGGATCGGAGTGTCACGTTCCGACACATAGTAGTAGGGGAGCGGAGTGTCACGTACCGACACAAGAATAAAGGTGATGAATCTTGAAAGATGTTAATATACTCAATCTAATGAACCTAATGAGTATGATATGGAGGCTTGAGTCCTCATGGGTGTACTTGACGTTATTTATCAAAGATTCTTGTACATGTTGTTGCTACAGATTGAGTATTGTAGTTGATTTATGATATTATTTGATGCATATTGTTTTCTATTTTGAGTTGGCCGATGATATCTACTCATTACCCGTGTTTTGTACTGACCCCTACTTGTGTGTTTCTTTCCTTGTTATTTGTGGAGTGCAGCAAATGTGCCGTCGTCTTCAACTCAACTGCAACTCTAGCCAGTCTTCATTACACCGGATTTCAGGGTGAGCTAATGCTTCTAGCTTGGACTGGATCTTCCTCTTCATGTCTTGATCCCTTGAAGTTCCGGAATGGACTAGCTTTTTATGTATTTTAGCTTCTTAAGATACTCTTAGATTAGTAATTTGAGGATAGATGTTCTTGTGATGATGACTTCTAGATTTTGGGGATAATAATAGTTGTTGAGTTTTTAGAAGTTATTGAATTGGTTTTTATTAATGAGTTTAAGTCTTCCGCATTACTTTCTATTGATATTATATTGAAATGTTAAGGTTTAGATTGGTTAGTTCGCTCACATAGGAGGGTAAGTGTGGGTGCCAGTCGCGGCCCGATTTGGGTCGTGACAAACTTGGTATCAGAGCATTAGGTTCGTTGGTCTCATCACACAAGAACGAGTCTAGTAGAGTCTTAAGGAACGGTAGGGGGACGCCTTTACTTTTCTTTGAGAGGCTATAAGACTTTAGGAAAATTCCATTGTTTCTTTCTTTCTTTCGTGCTATTACTTGGATCCAATTGGTATCTAGGTGATACAAATTGGTATCTTACTATCTTCACTCTATTTCGCAGATTGTTAGAACTAGAGCAACAACCGCGCCAACACCAGCACCGGCGGGACAGGGTGCGTCTGAACCAGCCACTGGGGCTGTAGCTAGAGGAAGAGTAGTGGCAAGAGGCCGTGGTAGAGGTTGTGAGAGGACGTCCTCTAGAGGAAGAGGACGAGCACCTAGACCATCTGATACTAGGGCAGTGACTCCTCCACCGACTGAAGAAGTAGTAAGAGAGGGTGAGGAAGGGGAAACTGACCAAGTACAGAATGAGGAACTACCACCCCAACCTACCCCAGAGATGATAAATCAGGTTCTTGCTTATCTTAGTGGGTTATCTGATCAAGGTCAAACGCCTCCAGTGTTTTCTACACCAGTACCTCAGGCTCTGGAGGTACAACATGCGGCTACTGCGGCTCCCCGCATGGATGTTCCATTGGAAATAAGCACGTTTCCTCGTCTGACTACAGGGCCTATAATGACAAATGATCAACATGAACTTTTCAGTAAGTTATTGAAATTGAAACCTCCAGTCTTCAAGGGTGCTGAATCTGAGGATGCCTACGATTTTCTGGTTGACTGTCATGAGCTACTACACAAGATGGGTATAGTAGAATGGTTTGGTGTTGAGTTTGTGACTTATCAGTTTCAAGGGAACGCCAAAATGTGGTGGCAGTCACATGTTGAGTGTCAACCAATAGAGGCACCACCTATGACTTGGGCATCATTCTCTAGCTTGTTTATGGAGAAGTATATCCCCCGGACTTTGAGGGATAGGAAAAGAGATGAGTTTTTGAGCCTAGAGCAAGGTAGGATGTCGGTTACTGCATATGAGGCTAAGTTTCGTGCATTATCCCGGTATGCCACCCAACTTTGTTTCAGTCCACAAGAGCGGATTCACCGTTTTGTGAAGGGGTTGAGGTTAGAACTGCGGATTTCAGCCGTACAGGTAGCGGCTACGGCAAAATCCTTTTAAGAAGTGGTAGACTTCGTGATAGAGGTGGAAGGAGTGAAGCCAGATGACTTCACCATGGCATCGACATCAAAAAGGTTTCGAAAGGGAGGTGAGTTTAATGGTTCTTACTCTAGAGGACAGGGTTCAGGATGTTAGTTCGACCAATTCAGTTTTCACTACAGACTGTAGTTGGGGGTCCACCTCAGACCGGTAAACACTTCTCTGAGAGACCCATGCTTGACTCCAGAGAGTGTTATGGATGTGGGGAGACTGGACACATTAGGAGAAATTGTCCGAAACAGAGTTATAGACCCCCAATAGCTAGAGGTAGAGGTGGTCATGATAGAGGCCGTTATTCTGGAGGACGTGGTGGACGAGGTAATGGTGGTCATCAAGACGGCTGGGGTGACAGACAAATGGGAACTACTGCAGCGCAACATGGTAGGGGCAACGGGCAAACAAGTGATAGGGCCCATTGTTACACTTTCCCTGGGCGGTCGGAAGCGGAGACATCAGATGTTGTTATCACAGGTAATCTTCTGGTTTGTGATTGTATGGCTTTTGTATTATTTGACCCTGGCTCTACATTTTCATACGTATCTTCCGCATTTGCTAATGGTCTTAATTTACATTGTGAATTGCTTGACATGCCTATTCGGGTTTCTACTCCGGTGGGTGAGTCTGTGATAGTTGAAAAAGTGTATAGGTCTTGTTTGGTGACTTTTGTGGGGAGCAACACTTATGTAGACTTGGTTATCTTAGAAATGGTTGATTTTGATGTAATTCTGGGTATGACTTGGCTTTCTCCGAATTTTGCGATCTTCGATTGTAATGCTAAAACAGTGACGTTAGCCAAGCATTGGACAGATTCGTTAGTGTGGGAGGGTGACTACACTTCCAATCCGGTTCGTATCATCTCCTTTCTTCCTGCTAAGAAAATTGTTAGTAAGGGTTGTTTAGCGTTCTTGGCACATCTCAGGGATGATACTACCCAAGTACCTCCAATTGAGTCGGTCTCGATAGTTCATGAGTTTTTAGATGTGTTTCCCGCAGACCTTCCGGGTATGACACCGGATAGAGACATTGACTTCTGCATTGATCTTGAACCGGGTACTCGCCCCATTTCTATACCCCCTTATAGAATGGCTCCCGCGGAGTTAAGAGAGTTAAACGCCCAACTTCAAGAGTTTTTAAGTAAAGGTTTCATTAGACCAAGTGCATCCCCTTGGGGTTCTCCGGTGTTATTTGTGAAGAAGAAGGATGGGAGTTTTCGGATGTGCATAGACTACCGGCAGTTGAACAAGGTAACTATCAAGAACAAGTATCCCATTCCTCGCATTGATGACTTGTTCGATCAGTTACAAGGTGCTTGTGTCTTCTCTAAGATTGACTTGAGATCCGGTTATCATCAATTGAAAATACGGGCAACGGATGTGCCAAAGACTGCTTTTCGAACTAGGTATGGGCATTACGAATTTGTAGTAATGTCTTTTGGTATTACGAATGCCCCTGCTGCTTTCATGAGCTTGATGAACGGGATTTTTAAGCCATATCTGGATCTATTTGTGATTGTATTTATTGATGATATATTGGTATACTCAAAGATCAAGAAGGAACATGAAGAGCATTTGAGAATGGTATTGGAAATATTGAGGGAGAAAAAGCTTTATGTCAAATTCTCCAAGTGTGAATTTTGGCTAGATGCAGTGTCCTTCTTGGGGCATGTGGTTTCTAAGGATGGGGTGATGGTGGATCCTTCTAAGATTGAGACGGTAAAGAATTGGGTAAGACCTACTAATGTGTCAGAAATAAGGAGCTTTGTTGGTTTAGCCAGCTATTGCCGTCGCTTTGTCAAGGGATTCTCTTCCATTGCTTCCCAATTGACGAACTTGACTAAGCAGAATGTTCAATTTGTATGGTCAGATGAATGTGAAGAAAGCTTCCAAAAGCTCAAGACTTTGTTGACTACTGCACCAATCCTTACCCTGCCAGTGGAAGGTAAGAATTTCATTGTCTATTGTGATGCATCCTATTCGGGTTTGGGTGCAGTGCTAATGAAAGAGAAGAACGTAATTGCTTATGCTTCAAGGCAATTAAAGGTGCATGAACGTAATTATCCGACCCATGATTTGGAATTGGCTGCGGTAGTGTTTGCCTTAAAGCAATGGAGACACTATCTATACGGAGTTAAGTGTGAAGTATACACGGATCATCGTAGCCTACAGTATGTCTTTACTCAAAAAGATTTGAATTTGAGACAGATGAGATGGATGGAACTACTGAAGGACTACGATATCACCATCTTATATCATCCGGGAAAGGCTAATGTTGTGGCAGATGCCTTAAGTAGAAAGGCAGAGAGCATGGGAAGTCTAGCTTACTTGCAAGTCTCTAGACGTCCATTGGCTAGAGAGGTTCAGACTCTGGCTAACGACTTGATGAGGTTAGAAGTAACTGAGAAGGGAGGATTGTTGGCTTGTGTGGAGGCAAGATCTTCTTTTCTTGACAAGATCAAGGGAAAACAGTTTGACGATGAGAAACTAAGCAGAATCCAAGATAAAGTATTGCGAGGAGAGGCTAAGGAAGCACAAATCAATGAGGAAGGTGTTTTTAGAATCAAGGGAAGGGTATGTGTACCCCGCATCGATAATTTGATCAACACTATTCTGACAGAGGCTCATAGTTCAAGGTATTCTATACATCCTGGTGCAACCAAGATGTATCGTGACCTAAAGCAACACTTTTGGTGGAGTAGAATGAAGCGTGATATTGTTGATTTTATTGCCAAATGTCCAAACTGTCAGCAAGTATCAACACCAGAGGCCCGGAGGAACACATCAGAGAATGCCCATTCCTGAATGGAAGTGGGAAAGGATTGCAATGGACTTCGTGGTTGGTCTTCCAAAGACAATGGGTAAGTATGACTCTATTTGGGTGATTGTTGATAGGTTAACTAAGTCTACTCATTTCATTCCGGTCAAGGTGACTTACAATGCAGAGAAGTTAGCCAAAATCTATGTCTCAGAAATTGTTCGGTTGCATGGGGTTCCACTCTCCATCATATCAGATAGAGGTACGCAGTTTACTTCTAAGTTTTGGAAAACATTGCATGCGGAATTAGGTACTAGGTTGGACCTTATTACTGCGTTCCATCCTCAGACCGATGGTCAGTCTGAGCGAACGATTCAAGTGTTGGAGGATATGCTTCGTGCATGTGTGATAGAATTTGGTGGTCATTGGGATAGCTTCTTACCCTTAGAAGAGTTCTCCTACAACAATAGCTATCACTCAAGCATTGATATGGCCCCATTTGAGGCACTGTATGGGAGAAGATTAGGTCTCCCATTGGTTGGTTTGACGCATTTGAGGTTAGACCTTGGGGTACTAACCTTCTGAGACAATCGTTAGATAAAGTGAAATCTATTCAAGAAAAGCTGTTAGCGGCGCAAAGTAGGCAAAAGGAATATGCAGATCGAAAGGTTAGAGACTTGGAGTTCATGGAGGGTGAACAAGTCTTGCTGAAGGTTTCACCCATGAAAGGTGTGATGCGTTTTGGAAAAAGGGGTAAATTAAGCCCAAGGTTTATTGGTCCCTTCGAAGTACTTAAGCGAGTAGGGGAGGTGGCTTATGAGTTAGCCTTGCCTCCAGGGCTGTCCGGAGTGCATCCGGTATTTCATGTGTCTATGTTGAAAAGATACCATGGGGATGGAAACTACATCATTCGTTGGGATTCAGTTTTGCTTGATGAAAATTTGTCTTATGAGGAGGAGCCTGTTGCCATTTTAGATAGAGAAGTTCGCAAGCTGAGGTCAAGGGAGATTGCATCCATCAAAGTTCAATGGAAGAATCGACCCGTTGAATAAGCCACTTGGGAGAAAGAGGCGGACATGCAAGAAAGATACCCACACCTGTTTACAGATTCAGGTACTCCTTTTCGCCCTTGTTTTCTTCTTACAATCATTCGGAGACGAACGATGGGTAAATTGGTATCTATTGTAACGACCTTTTTAGTCGTTTTGAGCAACAAATGTTATTTCTGGAAAACTGGCTGAGACGACGGATCCCACGACGGACAGTCGAGGGGGTCTCGTTTCAAAACACTTAGAAATTCTGAAAAATGGGTCCTGAAATCGACTCTCTGAACTTCGTGACGGAATGGCAAGACGGACCGTCACAGGCGTGACGGGCCGTCAAAGATTCTTCAGTAAATTTCAGTCTCTAAACTCTCTGACGACCCAGCAGGACGGACCGTCGCAGGCACAACGGCCCGTCACAGGCTGCGTAATCCCAGGCTGGGTCGGATTTTTGTTAAGTAATTTAAGGGGCGTTTTGGACTATTCCTGCTTTAATTATAAAGTTAGTGGGTTAATGTTAATACGTCTAATTACTTGGGGGCTAAAAGAGGTAACCTTAAGTTAATTAGTGGGTTAATTCATCATTCTTTTATACTTAATTATAAGCTAATTAGGGTAAAAGAAAGAGGGTTTGAATAAGAAAAAGAAAAGAACAGAAAGAGAGAGAGGGGATCGAACGAGAAAGAGGGGAAACGAGAAAACAAAAAAGGCTTGGGAAATTGCTTGCTTGATCAAAATTCATTGGTGGGGGTAGGTTATGGTTTATATACTATTCGTAGTTAACTCTTAATAGCAAATTATATGTGTTGGGTTGTATTGTAAAGTCTTCTATATGCTTAATTGTATGCTTGCATGAATGTGATTATATAATTGTGATGAAATAAGCATGATGAAGCTATTGAATCCCAAATCTTGAAAACCCCTTGTTAATGATGATGCCTGGGTATAAAAGAAGGCTTGATGAACTAAAGTAATGAGATTTATGATGCCTTGGTATAAAAGAAGGCTTGATGAACTAGAGTAATGAAATTGATGATGCCTTGGTATAAAAGAAGGCTTGATGAATTAATAGAATGAGATTAGCGGATTGGGTGTCACGAACCGACACGTAGAATTAGGGGATCGGGTGTCATAAACCGACACGTAGAATTAGGGGATCGGGTGTCATGAACCAACACGTAGTATTAGGGGATCGGGTGTCACGAACTGACACGTAGAATTAGGGGATCGGGTGTCACGAACCGACACATAGAATTAGGGGATCGAAGTGTCACGTTCCGACACATAGTAGTAGAGGAGCGGAGTGTCACGTACCGACACAAGAATAAAGGTGATGAATCTTGAAAGATGTTAATATATTCAATCTAATGAACCTAATTCCCAAATGAGTATGATATGGAGGTTTGAGTCCTCATGAGTGTACTTGACGTTATTTATCAAAGATTCTTGTACATGTTGTTGCTACAGATTGAGTATTGTAGTTGATTTATGATATCATTTGATGCATATTGTTTTCTATTTTGAGTTGGCCGATGATATCTACTCAGTACCCGTGTTTTGTACTGACCCCTACTTGTATGTTTCTTTCCTTGTTATTTTTGGAGTGCAGCAAA
The DNA here is from genome assembly GCF_036512215.1 of Solanum lycopersicum. NCBI lineage: Eukaryota > Viridiplantae > Streptophyta > Magnoliopsida > Solanales > Solanaceae > Solanum > Solanum lycopersicum. Next base: position 36,785,212 of record NC_090810.1, on the reverse strand, counting down.
CGTGCCGTCGTCTTCAACTCAATCGCAACTCTAGCCAGTCTTTATTACACCGGATTTCAGGGTGAGCTAATGCTTCTAGCTTGGACTGGATCTTCCTCTTCATGTCTTGATGCCTTGAAGTTCCGGCATGGACTAGCTTTTTATGCATTTTAGCTTCTTAAGATACTCTTAGATTAGTAATTTGAGGATATATGTTATTGTGATGATGACTTCCAGATTTTGGGGATAATAATAGTTGTTGAGTTTTTAGAAGTTATTGAATTGGTTTTTATTAATGAGTTTAAGTCTTCCGCATTACTTTCTGTTGATATTATATTGAAATGTTAAGGTTTAGATTGGTTGGTTCGCTCACATAGGAGGGTAAGTGTGGGTGCCAGTCGCGGCCCGATCTGGGTCGTGACAAATAGTCTCATCTTTAGAAATATAACCTCAAAGGGTATTAGGAACTCAATACTTAGAACTTGTAGACACTACTTTTCTCAATGATTCTCAATTTATGGAGTCCATGTGAAATTTATGGGTATGAACCACTCGACTCGAGTGTCTAACAACTACATCAAACTCACGTATATGACTCTTCTCATTCTCCTACTTACTTACTCAAAAACTTGGTTCAAATCAATGATAGATCTCAAAGGATTCATAATTAAACTCAAAGGCTTTCTTGACTTCTACTCTTAACTCTCTCTTGAATGTGAATTATGAATTCAAGAGTTTTGGTTCATGATATGGAGGATGTCATGAGGACAAGGTAGAATCGTGATACATTCTCTTCATTCTCATACTTAATTTCTCGAGTCTTGAAACGCGTTACTAGAAGTTGTAGAAGGATCCTTAAAAGGAGTCAAATGGACTTTCTTAGAATGTTTGAAAGAATTTTCAAAACTTAATTCTTAACTCTACCTTGAATATGAATTATGAGTTCAAGGTTAAGATCATGTTATGATTGATTTCTAGGTTTTTAAAAGTAGCTTAGAGTAGTTAGAATCGAAAAGGAGTGAAGGTATTCTTAGAAAGAACTCAAATGAAGCAATCGATTAAAAACTGGACGGGGAAGGCAACTATGGGGCTATGAGTGCCTCAGGGCGCCAGACCCTAAACTTCATAGCATACTTTGTGGCAATGTGGCTGGCGCGACGCTCCAGTCCCAACCTTAAAGACCCGACGAAATGTTTTGCTCGTTTTCTCACCCCAACTTACCTAGAATTGAACGATTTCTTCTCCAATCACTTCAATTAGATTTATTAACATAATTAAACTTTAATATACTCAATAAGTCCCTTAGACACACTATATATAATCTCATGAAATTATCAAACCCCCAAAAACAAGATTTTAGATGAACTTCAATAACACATATCAAGAACTCATCAAGAATTCTAATCTTTTAACATTAAGAATGATGTTTTACTGAAAATAACATGATGGAAGTGTGGGTGATCAAACCCAACACTACGTAAGCTTACATACCTCTTAGGATTAAACCCATGTCGAAAATATGCAACAACACGCACGAATTTCGATGAACGGTTGATCCTTTCCTTTTTTCTCTTCTTCAACTCTCAACTAAAACCTTAGGCATATTTTAAGATTATAAATCTGAAACTAATTGCATTAGATCCCAAAAATATTATAAAAAATAATTAAATCTGATTGGGTACGGAAAAAACCAAAATACCCCTTACTATTTTTGGGTAACTTTCCTTAACTGGATAGTTTGACTTGAAAAAGGCATATATCACTCATCCTAACTCAAAAACATAGCGAACGCGGCGTTGGAAGTATAATTTAATGAACTCTCATTGGGTACCGTTATTCCACCTAACACATTCTATACTGAACGTTATGGTCATTTGAATTTGACCGAAAACTTAAAGGTACTTAGGAATGACATGAATAAAGTCTCTTCAATTAACCTTGGCACTCAAGGTTCTTCGTGTAGTGACCTTAACACTTAACAAAATTTTACTTCCTTGGTAAAGTAGCACTCACGAAGAAGAATGGCTTGAGTATTAGTTTGAAAAGAGAAATATGGGGTTTAACAATATCCCCTGTAGGATTATTCGACTTTGAATGATAGGTGGATTAGGTATGGAATGTGTTACTCTTACTAAGATCTGTGCTTTATGGTATGCTCTTACTATATACAAACTTAGTACTTTATCAACTCCATTACTAAAAGGACCTCTAAAAATATATCCCCCAAACTCTTTACTATCTTACTCTTAAACACTTGACTTGATTTCTCATCTTATCATCTCCCCCTCACGTCTAAATCTAAAACTTCAAAGTTGTGGACCTATTCCAACATCTCTAACTGGTATACATCCTATTTTACTCAAATATTCAGGAGAAACTTAGCTCATGACTACCGAACACTAAATAAGCAGGTACTAAGACCTCATTCTAACGTGTTTCTCTTAACCTCTTTTGATTACATGCCCTATTGGTACACTTTTAATGCTCTTGTACTCTAGTGACTTAGCCACTCTTCATTGCTCTTATTTAAAGGTTAGGGTCTTTCACTTGTACTGCTCACAGTCGTTGCAGAAGACATCTCAATTCCTCGCCTAATCTATGTCAAGTCTACAAGATCAAATCTAATGACTAACATCATCACCCTCATGTTACCATTATTTGGAATATGATACTTATCTCAAATCCAAGCTTAATGTTCATTGCTAAACCCGAATATTAATACGATCGCTCGCCTTATATGCTATACCTCATTGCTTGATCAATATTATAACCTTACGATCATCATGGTCCTCTAAAACATATCATATGTCGAGCTTAGATCTATCACTTTATGAATACTTTTGATCTTTTATTCAAAACTTACACTTGGTCATTACCCACACAATACACTTAATCACAATTTTCTTTCTAGCTAAAATACTCTCTACCTCCTAAGATGGAAATCATCAAAACCTTAACAAAACAAGTTTTATGAAATGAACTTCAAGAACACCTATAAAGAAATGATCAAGAACTCTAATATTTCTACCTTTAGATGAAATTGCGTTGAAATGAACATGATTGATGTTACGACAAATTTATGGGGTGTTACAAAAACCATCTTTACTGGCTAAGCATTTACCATTATGCTTCCTTACACATCTTGTACAAGTAGGCAATGAAGATCCACCATTATTTCCTTCATGAGGCTTAGGATTAGAAACCTTATATTTGTTAAAATTTTAAATATAAGTATTAGGGGATCCTTGACCAGAGAATTGTTTGTCTTAATATTGAATTACCATGTCCATCAGACCTTGAATATGAAAAGTTACGACAACTATTTTTTCCTTGATTCCCTCCCTAGATCTTTCCTTAAGATTTTCCTATTAAACTCGCTTAAAATGTATCATCAAATGAGAAATCAATATCCTTAATGATGTGGTGGTACGACAGTCCTTAAGCACCATTTCAAACACAACCGAAAAAACTTACTCATCCTTTCCCTAGAATAGGCAACCGTAGAAGGAACATATTTGGACAATAAATGGAATTTCAAAGACTAGTCCTTCACACTAATATTTTCTTGGCGAATGTTAATGAACTCAAGTACTTTTATCTATATAATCTCAAAGGGAAAAAATCCATAAAGGAAAGCAGTTTTAAACTTCTCCCAATCACGAGGACCCATATCAACTACCTTGCTTCCTTCCATTGGTTGAACCAAACTTGAGCAACACCTTTAAGTTAATAAGCGACCAATTTTTCCTTTTCCTCCAGTGTCACTCCCATGATAATCAAAACCATATGCACCTCATAAATGAACTCTTGAGGATCTTCCTTAACCTTAGAACCATGAAACTTTGGGGGATTCATTCTAGTGAACTCCCTCACGTAGTTTACTTCATACCCATATTTGGTTTCACAGGATAATAGCATCCCTATTGGCTTGAGCTCTCATAGATTGATCCAATACATGAAAATTGGCTCAGAACTCTGAATTAGTCACTTGTTTAGCTAAAGGGTCGACCAAAACTTTAGCAACTTCTTGTTCATATTCTAACCCGTATTCTTCATAGCGTATGCTATGCAAGGGGAAATATCCTTAAAAGCGTCATACTAAGGATTAGGAGAGAGACATAGAGTTACACTCCATTGCACGACTTTAGAATAATGAAAAAAGTGAAATTTCATAATCATCTTATAGCCTATTATTCATAAGTTAGGCACACTTCACATTCGTTAACAAGACTCTACTCGATGTGGCTTGTGAGACATCGTTGGACCTTTTTAAACCTTGTGCTCTCAATATCAAGTTTTTTCACGATCCAAAGTATACCCTAGGCATAACATGAAGTATAGGACCTTAAAGTACTATACAAAAGCCACTTAGCATAATCATACAAAACAATAGAAATTAGGATTTCAAAGATACAATTTTATATCTAAACGAGTTTTAGAAAGTTGAAGTCTAACGTAGTCTCACAAAAACAACTACTACATCAAAATTATGTGGTTCGTACGTAACCATACACCACATACAAGTACTTAAAAACTAGATTAAAGAAAGCTATATAGTATCTCACTCCTCATACATGACGACATCCTAATCTTTGAATGCCAAGAGATCAACTAGCCACTAGTATGAGAGGTAGGAGAGGCATACCCTACACTAATGAGACAATGTAGGAATAGGTATGCATTAATAAATATAATGTACTAAATATGATATTGATACATAAGATTTATGAAATCATGCTAAAAAGACTTTAAATGATATGCAATGACCAAGCTTAATTATAAGATAAAAAGGTTAAAACATAAGTCATAATCATGGTCAATGCAAGCTTAATATCATTAAAACACTATTTGAGATATTTAGAAAATAACATTAGTTCATTATTGTGGGATTTTAACCATTAACCGACATAGACCATGTGAGCTATAATATGAAATCTGGTGTTTATTATCGAAAAGAGATGTTTTTGCAAAGGTAAGAACAACTAAAGTGAATGAACTAGTTAATATCTATCTGAGACAAAATCCTATGGTGACACATAGTTCTAGGACTTAAGGATTGTTATTAAAGGTCCACGGACCCTAAACATAAACTGTCACCTCGAAAGCCCACTCGGTCCTAAGTAAAATCCCATGGAATAGTCATTAATCAAATTCATATTATCATCTATTGAAAGGAACAATTAAGTAACTAACTTAAACTACAGTTTATTTATAATAACTCCTAAAACTTGATTTACCTTAGATGAGAAAAACTTTCAACCATATGCATCCTTATGTGAGAAACCCTTTCACAATCATGATCTTACTTGTATGTGAGAAAACCTTTCATAACAACAATATTGTTACGTTTTTCTCAAAGCATTTTTCAAATAATTTACATCTATTTCATAAATCATGCCTATGTTCATAAAAATCATATTTCATAGTTCGTAAGATTAATCATGTATTCATTGTCACAGCCCGAGCCTACACTCTGGACGTAACTACACTCAAGAACCATTGTTGATACCCAAGAGTAATCTTGGCTTAGATACATGTCTTAGATGACCCTATACATTATGCGGAAGCTTAAAATAGGTGAACACTTAGATATTCAAGAAAGTCTTAAGATATTTATTTTGAAAATATTTAACATGAATCATAGCTTAAATAAAACATCCTGAGAAAACAAAGAAACATCTAATTTTTTCTGTCTCCCGAAAAGAAGAATGCCTCACCAATTATTGTCTACGAGCGAATAGTGATCTCAACGCAGGCTGAATGATGTCAGTACATTGAATTTACTGGTAAGTGATCAGGTTAGAGTAAACAATTAACTGGCTTGAATGATTGAAAACAACAATATTGGATCAAGACATGAACATGAGCCTAGCATTTATACAACGTTCATCCCATATTTCAAGGATCACCCTACACTTTGTTGGGGTATAGGATGATATCATGACTATGGATATATCACATTGTCCTTCTCATAGGCGGTGAGGATTCGCATGAAAAATCAATATCTTATGCTCGCTATGTAGTTTTATGGGACTTCTGAGTTATAAAAAAACTCTAACCCAATCCAGTGCTCGATACTACTCCCAAAATAATTGATATAACCTTATGATCGATTCACCCATTACAAAGAATAGACTTCTTACTTTATTGAAATACTTTTAAAAACATTACAAAAGTTTGTAGTCTCCAAATCATGCACTTATAAACTTATCTTTCAAGTCTAATATCAAGTCATAATAGGTAACTCTCATGTGTTTTTGAAACAAATACTTTAAAATCTCCTCTTAGCTTACGTTAATTCAAAATGTAAATAAAGACATTTGAGTACGATATGTATACCTTCTCAAGGATTAATGAAGACTTCAGAAGTTAATACCACGAAGACAACAAGAGCATGATTTGAAAGAACACAGAAAAAATGAAAGACATAAAGGAAATGGACCAGGCGACCCTGCAAAGCGCAGTGAGTAGTATGTGGCGCAAACAACAGAAATACTGGCCAGTGTTCGGGGCATACTCTTAGTGCACGACATCAAGACCTAAACTAGTGGACAATAGTTCCGGCGCTATGGTGGTGCGCTGCCCTATGTCCCTTCCCATAGTTTTGACAAATGTGTTGCTCAATTTCAAGTCCTAATTCATCTAGAACCTATTGGATTCTTCCAAACTCTCTTTTAACTCATAAACCCAACATAAATTTATTGTAATACAACACAAAATCAACTAACTAAAAACACTCATTCGCAAGATCCTCACCTGAAGAACTCAAAACCTCCATAGTCAAAGAATGAGGCTAAAACTCAAGCACTCTTCACGAATATTTACATAGATGATTTCATGGATGATTTAATGAACGGAATACATGATTGAAGATAGGAGGAACAAGTCCATCACTATGAAAAACCTCACATATCCGAAAAGAATGATGTTTTTGGTGAAATTCCTCAACTATTGGTGAACGCTTGAACTTAGCCCTTTCCCTCTTCTGTAAACTTAACCCTAAAAACCCTAATAGTTTTTAATGTGAATAGGGAATTTAGAGTCTGATTAAACACTTGATTTGGATCAGGAAAATGTGCTAACACAAGTGGGGAAAAGAAAAAACCAAAATACCCTTTCCTAAAACAGATAGAATGCCTTAAATGGCGAGGCATCACTCAAACATCCATACTTTTTATCGGAGCTCAGAATTTAGTGTAATTGGTGGCATTGGAAAGAGAATTTAAAGAACTTTGATTTGATAACTTATTGTCCACCTAATTCTTTACGTTCTAAACGATATGATTGTTTAAAATAGAACCAAAACATAAAAATTGATCAAAGCTGAGGTGTTACATTCATAGTCTAAAATCAGGGATCATGCATAGGTTCATATGAATTCTACTCAAAATAATATAAATACTTTAAATCATGCATGAAAAAGAGAGAAAACAATCACTTGAATCGAAATTGAGAAGAACCCATGAAGATTGAACAAAACACTAACTTCAAATTGAGAATCCAACTTGTAAAATAGGAGTATCTCGAGAACCCTAAGGAGGAAAGGACTCCATAGGTGAATACTAACATACCTTAGTGATCAAGACCCAATAGCGATTGTGATTGAAGATCTTGAAGTGAAACCCTAGCTTCACTTCGTCCTTAGCCTATAGAGAGGATTTTGGGGATGAACTTGGAGGGAAATTTATGATTTAGGAGTATGATCTAGTAGGGGTAGTTTTTGGACTTGAATCACTTGCTTAGGTCTTAGAATGGATGTTAAAATGAAGCCTGCATGCACTATTTATCCCTTCACAGTTCTTGAAGGGGATCATAGACGTGGCCTCTATTTCTTGGTTTACTTAAACGACCATCCCATTTTCCTAATGGGTTGTGGACCCTTTCATCCATTTAGACTTTAGTTAAAGGTTCAAAGTTGAGAAAGGGTTGATAGACCTTCTTGTTAACCCACACTAATCTTTTCAAACTCCAAGGTGTTACAGAAGTCCTTCTAATGGTGGTCTGCTGCACATACTATTTACAAAATCAGGTCAAAATTTACTAATAACATTAAATCCATTTTTAAGAAGGTCCGTTCGATTCCATCTTAATCGAAATTTGTCCATATCACAATGAAAAAGAAAAGCAAACACAAAAATAAAAATTAAAAACAATTCATATCAAACTCTTGATAATTAACCAATGGAATGTATCATAAATTCACAAGACAATCCATCATCTTAGCTCAATAACAAAAGAGATTCAAATTTTCATAGAAGACACAACTTAAATTCTTGCTAATTACATTTTGTCTGATATTTTTAGCTTTAGGTATTTTTCATGTTTTATATAGAATCCCCTTGATTTTTTTTCTCACTATTGAACATAATATCTCATTCAAATTTAAATGTACCCTGTAAGAGGTCGAGAAAAAAATTCAAGTTTACAAATTAACCTATATATAAAAGAATAAAAATTCAAAACAATTCAACATAAAATGTATTTTCAAGTTTTTATAAAGAACTCCTAGAAAATTTCTTTTCCACCACTGCACAAAAAATCTCATTCAAATTTAAATGTACCATGTAGTAGGTCGACAAAAAAATAAAGTTAACCGATTGAACAATATATAAAAGATCGACTATCTTGAATCCAAAATAACAAGTTTTACATGATTATTCTTATCCCAAATGTTTTGTTATATAGAAGTCTCTACAATTTGTTCAACTTCTTATTGAAATATGAATTCATATTAATCGAATTTAATGTGTGTATCGGATAAGAAATCCAGTAAAAAACATTTTATACTGAAGCACTTGGTATCATGTATTTTGCATTGAAGGTTGATATGTTAAGTTGAACTATTCAAATAAATTGAACGCCTGGCATAATAATAATAATAATATTTATATTCACATATGATAATTAAATAAATGTTCGTTTACTTTTAAATATGTCCTCAATTTCTATACTTGTTACTCAGTGTCGAAAACTTTGAAATTTAAATTATTTTTTTATTTAAATTCTGAATCCGCATCAAAGACAATATAAGTCATCAATTTTGACTTTTTTTAATGACATATCTGAGTACAACAAAAATAACACATTTGATCTGATTCTACGAATGTACGTAGATCTTGCTCTTATCATGAGAAGGTAGAGAAGTTATTCCATACACATTCTCAACTCAAATAAAGCATTTCAATAAAAAAATTAAGAAAAGGTACAATAATAGTAAGGAAGAAAGTGAAATAAAAAAATATAAAATATTATAAACATGACTTTGTATATATTGAAATATCAATACTCTTATATCTCAATAGTCAAATATATGAATCAACTTATTAATTATTGCCACTTGAAGAACAAATTACAGTTGGTCCCAACAATAAAACACAACCCTCCACCCCGTATCTCCCAATGACAATTACTAGTACCTTCACAAGTATTTTTATCTCTATCATAGTCAAAAATCTCAAAATGTCCATGTCGTTTAGTACCTGTTAAAACATTAAAGTCACAAAAGACACGATTGTCACCTTTGACAACTATAGGAACATCAATATTATATGAATCTCTTGGATTCATTGGATGATCACCAAGACCTTGTCCTCTCAAAGTGCATTTCACATCCACTTTTGATGAAGCAACATTAACGATGATTACATTGTAGTCAAACAAGATTAATGAATTAACAGAAGTTGAGAATAAACTAATTACAGAACAAAGTATTAAGACTTGAGACAATGGGCTAGACATTTTTTTTATTGTGTGTGTTTTTCTTCTGTGTTGATGTGACTCCAATTTATAGCATTAGTATATGATGATATGTTTTTCTCTTTTGACTAAATATGGTAGTTCAATTAATTTTAATTCATAAAAGTGAAATTCTAAGAAAAGAAGAGATCAAACATACATATTAGGGACAAAAACAATTTGTTCAAATAAAAAAAAGTTACTACAAAAAAAATCCATTTGTATCAGTTTATGTGATGTATTTTCTTAATTAGTTTGTCTTAAAAAGAATGATATATTTCTATATTTAGAAATAATTAAATTTTTATACTTTCATTAGTTAGAAATTCTAAAAAAAAAAGAGACTAAACATACATATTAGGGAGAAAAATAAATTTTTCATACAAAAAAATAAAAGAAATAACAATTAGTACATTTCTTACAAAAAATTACTTCTGAATCAGTTTATGCAATGTATTTTCTTTAAGTTTTTCTTAAAAATAAAGATATCATTTTATTTTTAGAAAATAAATAATTTTTTATATTTTCATATATTATTCATTAATTAGAATATCTGCAAAGAAAGAGACCAAAAGACATATTAAGAAGAAAAAGAAATTGTTTAAAAAAAGTATAAAAGAAGTAACAGTAACTACAATTCTTAAACTATAAAATATTCATTTTGTATCAATTTATGTGACGTTTTTAATTAATTTTTCTTAAAAAATTATATATTATTATATTTAAATATAATTATTTTTATATATTTTCATATATTATTCATTAATGAGATACATAATTTATAATTATACAAATACCCAGGAAATATTTCAAATACAAATAATTCAATATAAATTTCTTTCTTTAAGAAACATTGTACCCAAAAGTAAATCTCATTTAAGAAATTGATTATTAAATAAGTATAATTTAGATTGTAAAGGTAATATGTTTATAATAGGCAGATATAATGTTCTGACTTAATTAGGATTTAGTTTTCTCTTCCACGAACACGATAAAAAAATAATCATGAAGTTGATCTACGGATAAACTTATTTAAATCTCGAAATTCGAAATGTGTCACATATATCCAAACTTCTTCTTAATTGCTTAGCTTGAAGATACACGGGGAAATTCGATTATAAAATTAAACATATGCATAAACTTTGTCGAAAAAATTAGAAGTGAAAAGAACCCGTAAATCAAACACAAACAAATATATATGTAAAAGATCCAAGTATCCAAACTAACTGAAAGTTGGTACAAATAACCATCAAATTCAATTAGCAATACTTGCATGCATTAAATAAACAATGAAGGAAGAAGAATTCATCACAATTGAGGCAAATAAGAAACACAAAGAAAATCACGAATTAAATAATCTCAAAAATATAATTAGGTTAAATAAAGAGAATAAATAAATTCAAGTTTAGGATAGAATGGACACGTACAAATAGTCGTGTGTCTTTGTTAATAAGCCACAATTAATTTTATAGTACTATTTGGAATGCATTTGGTACATATTTTTTGTGCATTGTTCGTCCAACAAAGTTCCATTTCTACATAAAGAGAATAAGTAAGTTCAAGTTCAGGATGATCAATTTGTTCAAACACAACTGTGATACTAACATCATCAAATTTATTGGAAAAAAAAAAAGACAAAACTTCCAAGTAGGTGTAGTAATATCTTGGGACAAACCTTCCGGATTTTGATGCTCAACTTTTACATGTTGGTAATCAAGACACTAAGCCACAATTCTGCAATATTTCTCTTCATCCTATTTTACCAATAGAACTCCCACAAGTTACAGTACATTTTGATGGCTCCTTGTGAATGAAATATTGACAAAAATAGTGTTTTAAATAAAATTTTTCTATCAATTTACCAGTAGTGAAAACACACAAATAACCTTGAAATCGAAGCACAACATCTCCCACTTAGGAGAAATACTCAATAGACTTTTAAACACCGCTTCCTTCAACTCAACAAATATAAGACCAAAACCTTGATTGGCTTTCACATACGACATTAAAGATGAAGTTGAATTATTTTGAACAAAAACACCACTCTCAACAAAATCTACAAAATGAACACCTATCCAAGCTAGTCTATCAACATCACGAACCAATTCCTTTTATCATAATACACATGTGCAACACTACTCATAGAAACCAAACTTAAGGCATCGACCGTCATATTGGTTTATCCTGGGCGATAAAGGACACTTTTATCATATTTATTCAAGAGTTATAGCCATCTATATTGACGAATATTTCAATCCTTTTGCTTGAAAACATAATTGCTAACTTTTGTGGTTGACAAATACATCAACATGGACACCATATGAGTAATGCCTCCAAATCTTTAAGGCAAAAACAATTGCCACTAGTTCCAAATCATGGGTAGGATAGTTCATTCCATGAAACTTAAAATGTCTAAAGCATAAACAATTACTTTCAATATTTTCATAAGAACACACAAGAATCCAATCCTTGAAGCATCACAATAAACAATAAACCCATAGGACCATCCACAGAAGTCAACACCAAAGCGGAGGTAAGATATATTTTAACTTTTGGATACTATTTTCACACACTTCTGACCATAAAACCTTACCTTTTTGGGTAAATGAAGTCAATGAAGAGGCAATCAAAGAAAACCTTCCACAAACTTTCTAATGTTCCATCCAAACCCAAGAAGCTTGGAATATCCGAAGGATATAGAGGTCTAGGATAACTCTTAGCCACATATGTTTTCTTAGGATCTACCTTAACACCCTTACCAGAAACAACGTGACCATGAAAAGCCATGAATTAAACCAAAAATTGAATTTATTAAGCTTTTCAAATAGTTATCGGTCCTTAAGTACTTGCTATAAAATCCTCCAATGATCGACATGTTCATCACCACTTCATGAGTAAATCACGATGTCATAGATAAACACAATCACAAGCATATTAAGATTTTATCTAATCACTTTATTTATCAATTTCAAGAATACGGCCAGAGCGTTAGTCAAATTTAATGACATTATCAAAAACTCATAATGATCAATACTGAGTTCAAGAAACTATCTTTGGAATGTCACCTTCTTTCACCTTGAATTGATCATAACCCGATTGAGGGTTTATCTTAGAGAAGTAAATTACTCCTTGGAGTTCATCAAACACGTCATCTATCCTTGAAAAAGTATACATATTATTAATAGTAGCCTTTTTCAATTTCCGTTAGTCAATACACATGCAAAGTGAATCATCTTTTTTACGAACAAACAAAACTTGAGCATAGTCAATCGGATGAAATCCTTATCAAAATATTCTTTCAATTACTTATTTAATTCCTTAAGTTCTTCCAAAGCCATTTGTTAGGGAGAAATAGCGATAGGTTTCATATTTGGGAGAAGGTTAATACTAAATCTTATTTCCCTTTCGAGAGAAACACTGGGTAGACCATCATGAAATACTATCAGAAACTCATTTTCGACAGGGAACAACTCAAGTTTAGGTATTTTAGAATATGTATCCTTAAACCAAACAAGATGATATATGAAACACTTAGAAATTATTTTTCTGGATTTAAGACGACCAACAACGTTACCCTTGGGCATAGAATTTTGCTTTTCCCACTCTAGAATGAGTTTATTGTGAGACTAAAACTTAACCACTTGAGTTCTACAATCAACAAAGGCAGAACAAGAATGGATTCAATCCATACCAATAATAACATTAAAATTCAACATTTCAAGCTCTACAAGATCAACATAAGTGACTCTATCGGATAAGGAGACATGAAAATTTCTATAGACTCTGTTAGCCACAATAGATTCACTGATAGGATTAGATACAGAAAAAGCGTCTAACAACCCATCTGGAGATACATCAAATCTCCTAGCCACAAATGGCATTAAAAAATACTAAGCGACGACAAGATCAAGTAAATAATAGTATCAAGATGAAAGACTTACACCATACCGGTAACCAAATCGGGAGAACCCTCTTGATCATGTCAATTTTGAAGAGCATAGAATTGATTATACTTTGGAGCACTTAAACCCAAAATGCTCGGTGTAGTTTTCCAACCATATTAAGCCTTATTAGAGCGTGATGGTCAATACCTTATCTTGTGACCACTCTTACCAAAATAAAAAGAACTATCACCACATAAGCCTACACCCTGAACATGACCGACACTTGAGAACTATTTCTAGTTCCAAAGTGAACCCTCATCCTGAAAGACTACAAACGGAATACTAAATCAAGCATACAGAGTTTAAAAATAAAATAAAAATTCATGAAAACGTAAATACGAAGATTTCAATCAAAAGATGCTTTGAATAAAATAATCAATTCAACTCGCCCCAAAATAAGCAATTTAAATCTTTAAAACATATAACAAAATAACTGAAAAGACTCCTGAAACTCCATTGTCTATGTATGATGCATCTAAATGAGAAAGAGGGAAGTCGGGACAAGACTCACAACCTTCTAACAATTGATATAACGGAAATTAAAAGTGGAACCCTTCAGAAGCAAGGAGGCTCACAATATCTAACTCCAATTCCATGTGGTATCGACGAAGCTCCTGTTGATGATCCTGAATACCTAAATCTCCATCATGAAAGGATGCAAGACAAATGACTACGCACATGGAATGTACGAGTATGTAAGGGGAACTCTAAAGCATAAACATAAGCTTGAACTTAATAAAAAGGAAATATACTTACCTTTCTCAACTCAACTAAACACAAAGAAAAATGGTTCAACTCAACTCAAAGAATACTTAAGGGTACTCAAAACTAGTCAAACATACTAAACACAGAAGTACTGATGGATAAGATACTCAACTCATCAATAAGGTTCTCAATTCAGTCAAACATAACAATAAGGTACTCGACACAATAAAGCACAAATTAACTTAAAATACTCAACTCAAGATATTCAACTCATGATACTCACAGATAAAATAATTGTAAAAGATGCAATCTATGTGGAAAGTTGAAAGACTGTAGATAGAAACTCAATGTATTAAAATACAATAATACTAAATATGTATTTAAAAATACAATATAACTATGTGGTAGTTTCGCTAACCGACAACCATCACTATGATCCTAAGTGATGATAAAACATCTTGTCCATGCCGCCAGAACTGTACTATACTTTGTTTTCATATCGAATGCCTTTACTAAGTGGATCCAATAGTCTATGCTAAAAATCACTAAGGAATCATCTAAAAAGTATTGATCATTTTCTACTCGTGATTACTACATGGTTTATGGAGACTCGAGCGATTATGAAATCAAGACCCCATATCGATGCTAAATACTATTCTCAAAATATACTCAACTCATATATTTTTAAAAACAAAACTCTTTCTTTGGTTTGAGATAATTACTCAAAACTTAGCTTAAAATCTCTCTTGAAAAATAGTGTTTTCTTTCTTGCTCAAATGTGAAAATATTTTAACTCTTGGGAATACTTAGACCCCGTTTAATCATTAAAGAAATGAAATTTACTTTTACTCTTTAACCAACTCAAAACTTAAGTCTTAAAGCAAAGTTAAAATATTTGTAAAAGACTTCTTAAAATATGGTTCATGCTGAATTATGGGCGGAACAACTCAATTCAAGAGGTTCAATATCCATAGATTAAACTCAATATTGGGAATCAAGAAATTCAATGATAATACTCATTTCAAGAATTCTCAACTCAGAGGGTTCATTGGAAATTATGAGCGTGAACTACTCAACTCAAGGAATTAAAGATACTTCTCATTTCAAGACTGTTCAACTTATAGGGTCCATGCAAAACTATGGCATAAAATACTCAACTCAAAGAATTCATGGGTAAACTGTAATAGTCTCATCATTATAAATATAACCTTAAAGGGTATTAGGAAGGCAATACTTTGAACTTGAAGACACTACTCCTCTCAATGATACTCAATTTTTGGAGTCCATGTGAAATTTATGGGAATGAACCACACGACTCGAAGGTCTACATAACTACATCAAACTCATGTATATGAATCTTCTCATTCTCCTACTTACTTCCTCAAAACTTGGTTCAAATCAATGATGGATCTCAAAGGATTCATAATTAAACTCACAGGCTTTCTTGACTTTTATTCTTAACTCTCTCTTGAATGTGAATTATGAATTCAAGATGTTTGATTCATGATATGGAGGATGTCATGATGACTAGGTAGAATAGTGAATACATTCTCTTCATCCTCATACTTACTTGCTCGAGTCTTGAAACAAGTTACTAGAAGTTGTAGAATGCTCCTCAAAAGGAGTCAAATGGACTTTCTTAGAATGTTTGAAAGAATTCTCAAAACATAATTCTTAACTCTACCTTGAATATGAATTATGAGTTCAAGGTTAAGATCATGTTATGATTGATTTCTAGGTGTTTAGAAGTAGCTTAGAGTAGTTAGAACCGAAAAGGAGGGAAGGTACCCTTTGAAAGAACTCAAATGAAGCAATCGATTAAAAACTAGATGGGGCAGGCAAATCTAGTGCTATGAGTGCCTTAGGGCGACATACCCTAAACTTCACAGCATACTTAGTGGCAGTGTGGTGGTGCGATGCTCCAAGCCCCAACCTAAAAGACCCGACGAAATGTTTTGCTCGTTTTCTCACCCCAACTTACCTAGAATTGAATGATTTCTTCTCCAATCACTTCAATTAGTTTGATTAACATAATTAAACTTTAATATACTCAATAAGTCCCTTAAAACACTATATATAATCTCAAGAAATTATCAAACCCCAAAAAACAAGATTTTAGATGAACTTCAATAACACATATCAAGAACTCATCAAGAACTCTAATCTTTAAACTTTAAGAATGAATTTTTGCTTAAAATAACATGATTGGCGTGGGTGAACGAACCCAACACTATGTAAGCTTACATACCTCGTAGGGATTAAACCCATGTCAAAAATCTGCAACGACACGCAAGAATCTCAATGAACGATTGATCCTCTCCTCTTTTCTTTTCTTTTCTTCAACTCTCAACTAAAACCTTAGGCATATTTTAATATTATAAATCTTAAACTAATAGGGTCAGACCCCTAAAATATTACTAAAACAAATTAAATCTGATTGGGTAAGGAAATAACCAAAATACCCCTTACTATTTTTGGGTAACTTTCCTTAATTGGATAGTTTGACTTGAAAAAGGCATATATCACTCATCCTAACTAAAAAACTTAGCGAAGGCGAGGTTGGAACTATAATTTAAAGAACTTTCATTGGGCACCATTAGTCCACCTAACACATCCTGTACTGAGTACTGAAAGTTATGGTCATTAGAATTTGACCTAAAACTTAAAGGTACTTAGGAATGACTTGAATAGAGTCTCTTTAATTAACCTTGGCACTCAAGGTTCTACGTATAGTGACCTTAACACCCAAAAAAATTTTACTTCCTTGTTAAAGTCGCACTCACTACGAAGAATGGTTTGACTATTAGTTTGGAAATAAAAATTTGGGGTGTTACAATAACTCCCCGTTAGGATCATTCGTCTTTGAATGACAGCTAGATAAGGTATGGAATGTGTTTCTCTTACTAAGGACTGCGCTTTATGGTATGCTATTACTATATTGAAGCTTAGTACTTTAAGAACTCCATTACTAAAAGGACTTCTAAAAATATATCTCCCAAACTCTTTGGAACTCATTAGTATCTTACTCTCAAAAACTTGACTTGATTTCTCATCTTATCATCTCCCCGTCACGTCTAAACCTAACACTTGAAAGTTTTGGACCTATGCCAACATCTTTAACTGGTATACATCCTATTTTACTCTAACATTTAAGTGAAACTTATCTCATGACTACCAAACTCCCAATAAGCAGGTACTAAGACCTCATTGTAATGTGTTTCTCTTAACCTCTTTTGATTGCATGCCCTATTGGTACACTTTTAATGCTCTTGTACTTTTGTGACTTATCCACACTTCATTGCTCTTATCTAAAGGTTAGGGTCTCTCACTTGTACTACTCACATTCATTGCAGAAGACATCTCAATTCCTCGCCTAATCTATGTCAAGTCTACAAGATCAAATCTAAAGACTAACATCATCACCCTCATGTTTCCATTCTTTGGATTATGATACTCATCTCAAATTCAAGCTTAATTTTCATTAATAAACCCGAAGCAATATTATCGCTCGGCTACTATGCTATACCTCATTGCTTGATCAATTTTAAAACCTTGCGATCATCATGGCCCTCTCAAACATATCATATGTCGAGCTTATATCTATCACTTTATGAATACTTTTTGATTTTTTGTTCAACACTTACACTTGGTCATTACCTACACAATGACATTTAATCACAATTTTCTTTCTAGATAAAATACTCTCTACCTCCTACTATGGAAATCATCAAAACCTTAATAAAACAAGATTTAGAAAATGAACTTCAAGAACACATATCAAGAACTCATTAAAAACTGTATCATTTCTACTTTAAGAATGAAATTACACTTAAAATAACATGACTGAAGTTACGAAAAATTTATGGGCTGTTACAAAAACCATCTTTACTAGCTAAGCATTTACCATTATGCTTCTTTCCACATCTTGTACAAGTAGGCAATGAAGATCCACCATTATTTCCGTCTTGAGGCTTAGGATTAGACACCTTATATTTGTTAAAATTTAAAACATAAGTATTAGAGGAGCCTTGACCAGAGAATAGTTTTCCTAAACTCTAATTACCATGTCCATCAGACCTTGAATCTGAAAAGTTACGACAACTATTTTTTCCTTGATTCCCTCCCTATATATTTCCTTATGATTTTCCTATTCAACACACCTAACATGTATCATCAAATGATAAATATACATATCCTTAATGAGCGTAGTGGTACGACATTCCTTAAACACCATTTCAGACACAACCGAAAAAAACTTACTCATCCTTTCCCTAGAATAGGCAACCGTAAAAGGAACATATTTGGACAATTAATTGAATTTTAAAGCTTAGTCCTTCACACTAATATTTTCTTGGCGAATGTTAATGAACTCAAGTACTTTTATCTATATCATCTCAAAAGGAAAAAAACCCACCAAAGAAAGCAGTTTTAAGCTTCTCCCAGTCACGAGGACCCATATCAACCACCCTTGCTTCCTTCCATTGGAGTACCAATCTTTAGAAACACCTTTAAGTTGATAAGAGACCATTTTTTCCGTTTCCTCCAGTGTAACTCCCATGATAATAAAAACCATATGCACCTCATCAATGAACTCTTGAGGATCTTCCTCAACCCTATAACCATGAAACTTTGGGGGATTCCTTCTAGTGAATTCCCTCACTGTAGTATACTTCGTACCCATATTTGGTTTCATAGGACAATAGTATCCCTATTGGATTGAGCTCTCATAGATTGATCCAACAGATGAAAATTTGCTCAGAACTATGCATTAGTCACTTGTTTGGCCAAAGGGTCGACCAATACTTGAGCAACTTCTTGTTCATATTCTCACCCGTATTCTTCATAACGTATGCTATGCAAGGGGAAATATCCTTAAAAGCGTCATACTAAGGATTGGGAGAGAGGCATAGAGTTACACTCCATTGCACGACTTTAGAATAATGACAGAAGTGAAATTTCATAAACATCTTATAGCCTATTATTCCTAAGTAAGGCACACTTCACATTCATTAACCACACTACTCAATGTGTCTTGTGAGACATCCTTGGACCTTTTTAATCCTTGTGCTCTCAATATCAAGTTTTTCACGATCCAAAGTATACCCTAGGCATAACATGACGTATAGAACCTTAAAGTACTTTAAAAAGCCACTTTGCATAATCATACATAACAATAGAAATAAAGATTTCAAAGATACAGGTTTATATCCTAAAAGAGTTTAAGAAAGTGGAAGTCTAACGTAGTCTCCCAAAAATAACTATTACATCAAAATGATGTGGTTTGTACGTAACCCATACACCACATACAAATACTTAAAAACTAGAATAAATAAAGCTAGATAGTATCTCATTCCTCATACACAATGACATTCCAATCTTTGAATCCCAAGAGATCAACTAGCCACGAGTATGAGAGGTAGGAGAGGCATACCCTACACTATTGAGACAAGGTAGGAGAGGCATACCCTACACTATTGAGACAATGTAGGAATAGGTATGCATTAATAAATATAATGTACTAAATATGATATTCATACATAAGATTTATGAAATCATGCTAAAAAGACATTAAATGACATGCATTGACCAAGCTTAATTATAAGATAAAAGGGTTAAAACATAAGCCATAATCATGGTCAATGCAAGCTTAATATCATTACAACACTATTTGAGATATTTTGAAAGTAACCTTAGTTCATTATTGTGGGATTTTCACCATTAACGGACATAGACCATGTGATCTATAATATGAAATCTTGTGTTTATTCCACATCAAAAATAAATTTCTTTGCCAAGGTAAGAACAACTAATGTGAATCCACTATTTAATATCTATCTTAGAAAAAATCCTATGGTGACACAAAGTTCTAGGACTTAAGGATTGTTACTACACGTCCACGGACCCTAAACATAAACAGTCACCCCGAAAGCCCACTCAGTCCTAAGTAAAATCCCATGGAATACTCATTAATCATATTCATATTATCATTCATAGAAAGGAACAATTAACTAAATAACCCTAACTACATTTTATTTAGAATAACTCCTAAAACTTGATTCACCTTAGATGAGAAAAACTTTCAACCATATGCATCCTTATGTGAGAAAACCTTTCACAATCATGATGTTACATGTATGTCAGAAAACCTTTCATAACAACAATATTGATACTTTTTTCTTAAATCATTTTTCAAATAATTAACATATCTTTCATAGAAAATATCATGCCTATGTTCATAAAAAACATATTTCATAGTTTATAAGCTTCATCATGCATTCATTGTCACGGCCCGAGCCTACACTCTAAATGTAACTACAGTGAAGAATCATTTTTGATATCCATGAGAAATAATGGCGTGGCTACATGTCTTGGATGACCCTATGCATTATGCTAAAGCTTAAAATAGGTGAACACTTAGATATTCAAGAAATTCTTAAGATACTGTTTTTGAAAATATTTAACATGAATCATAGTTTAAATAAAACATCCTGAGTAAACAAAGAAACATCTAATTTTCTCTGTCTATGAAGCCTCTAATAATGTAATATTGATATCGGGACAAGCCTATGACACCTCCAAAACTACTAAACTAAAATAAATAGAGTCTTCCAAAAACAAGAATGCCTCACCAATTATTGTGTAAGAAGAAATAGTGATCTTAACGAAGCGTCTGTTGATGATCCTGGACTCATGTATCTGTGTTATTGTATGATGCAGGCTGAATGAAGTCAATACATTGAATGTACTGGTAAGTTATCAGGTTAGAGTAAACAATTAACTGGCTTGAATGACTGAAAACAACAATATTGGATCAAGACATGAACATGAAGTAAAAATTGTGTAAGATATACAATTAAAGCAACATGAAAATAATATGCTTTAACTGTGAGTAGTTTCTCAAACCGACAACTATTACCATAAGCCTAGCAATGATACAACATTTATCCTATATTGCGAAGGTCACCCTACACTTTTTTGGGGTATAGGATGATATCATGACTATGGATCTATCTAATTTGTCCTTCTCATAGTCAGTGAGGATTCGCATGAACATCAATTTTTATGCTCGCTACGTACTTTTATGGGACTTCTGAGTTATAAAAAAAACTCTAACCCAATCCCATGCTCGATACTACTCCCAAAAAAATTTATATAACATTATGCTCGATTCACCCATTACAAAGAATAGACTTCTTAATTCATTAAAATACTTTTCAAAATATTACACAAGTTTGCAGTCTCCAAAGCATGCACTTATGAGCATATCTTTCAAGTCTAATATCAAGTAAAAATAGGTAACTCTCATGCGTTTATGAACCAAATACTTTAAAATCTCCGCTTAGATTACGTTACTTTAAAATGTAAATAAAGACATGTGAATGTGACATATAGAGCTTCTCAAGGATTAATGAAGACTTCAGAAGTTAATAGCAAGAAGAGAATATAGGTATGAATTGAATGAACACATACAAAATGAAATACATAAAAGAAATGGAACAAGTGACCCTACAAAGCGCACTGAGTAATACGTGGAGCAAATTCCAAAACTACTGGCCAGTGTTTGGGGCGCACTCTTAGTGCACTGCGCCAAGCCCTAAACTAGTGGACAATAGTTCTGGTGCTATGGTGGTGCGCTGCCATAAGTCCCTCCCCGTAGTTTTGACAAATTTTCTTGCTCGATTTCAAGTCCTAACTCATCTAGAATCGATTGGATTCTTCCAAAATATCTTTTAACTCATAAAACCAAAATGAATTTATTGTAATCCCACACAAAGTCAAGTAAGAAAAAACATTCATTCGCAAGACCCTCACCTATAGAACTCAAAACCTCATTAGTCAAAGAATGAGGCTAAAACTCAAGAACTCTTCACTAATTTTTACTTAATGATTTCATGGATGACTTGATGAATTTAATATATGATTGAAGCGAGGATGAAAAAGTCCATCACTATGAAAAACCTAACATACCCGGAAATAACGATGTTTTTGACGAAATTCCTCAACTATTTATGAACGCTTGAACTTAGCCCTTTCCCTCTTCTTTAAACTTAACCCTAAAAACCCTAATTATTTTTAATATGAATAGGGAATTTCGAGTCTAATTAAAACCTTTATTTGGATCAGTAAAATGTGCTATGACAAGTGGGGAAAAGAAAAAACCAAAATACCCTTTCCCAAAACGGATAGAATGCCTTAAATGGGAGGCTTCACTCAAACATCCATACTTTTTATCGGAGCTCAGAATTTAGCAAAAATGGTGGTGATTTAAAATCTTGAAGTGAAACCCTAGCTTCGCTTCTTCCTTAGCCTATTGAGAGGATTTTCAGGATGAACTTGGAGGGAAATTTATGATTTAGGAGTATGATATTGTAGGGGTAGTTTTGGGACTTAAATCACTTGCTTAGGTCTTAGAATGGGGGTTAAAATGAATCCTGAACGGACCATTTAGCCCTTCACAGTTCTTGAAGGGGGTCATACAAGTGGCCTCTATTTCTTGGTTTACTTAAACGACCATCCCCTTCCCCTAAACGGGTTGTGGATCCTTTCATCCATTTAGACTTCAGTTAAAGGTTCACAGTTGAGAAAGGGTTGATAGACCTTCCTGTTAACCCACAATAACCTTTTTCAAACTCCAAGGTGTTACAGAAGGACTTCCAATGGTGTTCTGGTGCACATACTATTGACAAAATTAGGTCAAATTTTACTAATAAAATTACCTCAATTTTTAAGAAGGTTTGTTCGATTTCATCTTAATCGAGTTTCTTTAATATCAACATGAAAAAGAAAAGCAAACACAAAAATAAAAATTAAAAACAATACATATAAAACTCCTAATAATTCACCAATGGAATGTATCATAAATTCACAAGACACAATCAAAAATCTTAGCTCAATCACAAATGAGATTCAAATTTTCATAGAAGACACAAGTTAAATTCTTGCTAATTACAATTTGTCTGATATTTTTAGCTTTAGGTATTTTTCAAGTTTTATTAGAATCCCCTTCAATTTCTTTCTCACTATTGCACATAACATCTCATTCAAATTTAAATGTACCCCGTAATATGTCGGGAAAAAAAATCAAGTTTACAGATTAAGCTATATATAAAAGAATAAAAATTCAAAACAATTTAACATAAAATGTATTTTCAAGTTTTATATATCACTCCTAGAAAATTTCTTTTTCATCACTGCAGATAATATCTTAGTCAAATTTAAATCTACCATGAAGTAGGTCGATAAAAAAAATAAAGTTAACCCATTGAACAATATATAAAAGATCGACTAAGTTGAATCCAAAATAAAAAGTTTGACATGATTATTCTTATCCCATATATTTTCTTATATAGAAGTCTCTAAAGATTTTTCAACTTCTTATTACAATATGAATTCAATTTAATCGAGTTCAATGTGTTTATCGGATAAGAAATCAGTAAAAAAACATTTTATGGTTGAAGCACTTGGTAGCATGTATTTTGCGTTGAAGGTTGATAAGTTAAGTTGAACTATTCAAATGAATTGCACACCTGGCATCGTAATAGTAATATTTATATTCACATATGATAATTAAATAAATGTTCGTTTACTTTTAAATATGTCCTCAATTTCTATACTTGTTACTCGATGTCGAAAACTTTGAAATTTAAACTTTTTTTTTATTTAAATTCTGAATTCGCATCTATCATCTCAAAGCATCATAATCTTATAATAATACTTGATTCATCAAGCCAATATAAGTCATCAATTTTGACTATTTTTAATGACTTATCTGAGTGCAACAAAAACAACACATTTGATTTGATTCTACGAATGTACGTAGATCTTGCTCTTATCATGAGAAGGTAGAGAGATTATTCCATACACATTCTCAAGTGAAATAAAGCATTTCAATAAAAAAATTAAGAATAGATACAATAATAGTAAAGAAGAAAGTGAAATAAAAAAATATAAAACATTATAAACTTGATTTTATATATATTGAAATATCAATACTCTTATATCTCAATAGTGAAATATATGAATCAACTTATTAATTATTTTCACTTGAAGAACAAATTACAATTGGTCCCAACAATAAAACACAACCCTCCATCTTGTATCTCCCAATGACAATTACTAGTACCTACACAAGTACTTTTATATCTATAATAGTAAAAAATCTCAAAATGTCCATGTCGTTTAGTACCTGTTAAAACATTAAAGTCACAAAAGACACGATTGTCACCTTTGACAACTATGGGGACATCAATATTATATGAATCTCTTGGATTCATTGGATGATCACCAAGACCTTGTCCTCTCAAAGTGCATTTCAAATCCACTTTTGATGAAGTAACGTTAATGATGATTACATTGTAGTCAAACAAGACTAATGAATTAACAGAAGTTGAGAATAAACTAATTACAAAACAAAGTATTAAGACTTGAGACAATGGGCTAGATCTATTTTTTTGATTGTGTGTGTTTTTCTTCGGTGTTGATATGACTCCTATTTATAACATTAATATGTGACGATATTTTGTCTCTTTTGACTATATATAGAAGTTTAATTAATTTTAGTTCATAAATGTGAAATTGTATGAAAAGAAAGAGACCAAACATACATATTAGGGATAAAACTAAATGTTCAAACAAAAATATAAAAGAAATAATAGTTGCTACAATTATTAAATTAAAAAATATTTTTTTAATATAATCTTATGTGATGTATTTTCTTGATTAGTTTGTCTTAAAAATAATTATTTCTTTTTATATTTAGAAATAATTTAAATTTTATATTTTCATTTATTATTGAGTAATGAGATATATTATTTATAATGATATAAATATCTACGAATTGTTTTTTAAAAATTCAATGCATTTTTCTTTATTTAGTAAATGTTGTATCCAATTAAAGTACATCATATAGTTAAATAAGTACATGTACAGGATGATCAATCTTAGCAAACACAACTTTGTTTCAAAGATAATAAATTATATTGTAAAGAACATGTAAAACATAATGGAACGATGTCACGTGTTGTTAAACTACACACAACTTATACATAGGAAACTTAATAAAACATAATGAAAACATGAGAATTATAATGATTGAAAAGCATCACGATCTATACCATAATAAGTGACACGTACTAACACTCTGATGGGAGAATTAATTAGCAACTAAAACTTACCCATTAACCATTTCAAGAAGCAAGGTCGTAATATAAAACACTAGGAAAATAGATTTAAACCAAAAATTGTTCAAGTTCCCATAAATTCAATCAGTTAACAAAAATCATTTGCGGAATTAACTCTCTAAAACTTGAAAGTAATAGCACCAAAACTCCAAAATAGTGAAGATTAGAGGATGCAACCCTAAAACTAGTTGCAATAAATCATAATGTTTAGGTCTGAAAGGATGGACGAAGAGGTAGAGAAGAAAATGTATGTCATGAGTTCTCGAGATAAGATGACACCTACTATAACTCACCAGTAGATAAGCCAACCGGCAACCAAGAACGTCAAGTAATGGGTGTAAGGGTAGAAAAATTACAGAAGCGAAAATTCATAAAGGAAAAATTAGAGAGAAACGAAAGCAAGCCAAAATATATATACTATGAGAAAACCTCTCCCAGAACCTAGAAGTCACAAGTACAAAACTGCTAACATAAAGAGTACAAGTCACAAAAGTTGACCCATAATACAAAGGCTTGTATTAAAATGCAAAAGACTAGCCAACAAATGTAGATGGAGACAGGTAAAGTATAGGACACTATGTGTTCATGCTCGCCCCTAGATCTGACTACTACATGCTAGATATGGTGATGATAATTGGTGCTCGGACATGCATTATGAAAAAGATGTAAAATATAGTATGAGTACTAAAAACAAGTACTAAGTAGGCATTATAAGGTGATTAAGTAAGAAAATGTAACACCTTGAACATCGATCAATTTGTAAGTTTTGGGATCAACTTTGAACGACCATATATTTCAGAATATTAAGAGTTAGGTGGTCCATGAGGTATTAGATTTTAGGTCTGTGAGTTCCATTTCCCACACCACCAAGTTTTCTAAATTTTGACTTTGAACGAAGAAGTTATGCCCATTTGAGTGCAGACCGTGTAGTTAAGGAAATTCATCCGTTTTAAGGAAGAGTAATTTGGTCTTTTCCATGCCCCCACTAGACTAAAACGTTTTTGTCAAACTAAATAGGGGACTAATAAGATTGAGGTAAGTTCACATTCTTTCCTAAATGGTTAGGGTTGAGAGAAGGGTTTCAAGAGGAGAAAAGAAGAAGGTTTAAGCGTTCATCCAAGGTTTGAGGATGTTCGCCAAGAACTTAGTTCTTTGAGGGATATAAGCTATCTTAGTATTGGGTTTGTTCACCCTCACGCCAATCATGAAAACTTGTACCCATGAATTCGTTCTTGAAGTTGATTATAGAGTTCTTGAGTTCAATTAATAATTGAGGTCATTGAGTTCTTGAGGTGACAGTTTTGCGAATGAGTTTATTCTCTGTGTGGGTCTCATTGAAAATATTTTGGGTTTAAGAAATTTCGTGAAATTGAGCAATGGAACTGCAGTGGACATGAATTGAATCGAGTTAGGGAAAGGAAGAAAAGATTGGGATAAAATATGAGCCCAGGTCCGCGTCACGGAGGAACTTTAAAATTTTAATCTTCGAATACACCCCCTTGTCTACATCACAGAGAGTATACGAGAGTCATCTGTCTCAAAATTTATTTCGCAACCAATTCAAGCTTAGCATAATCTTGAAGAACAGTTGATCCTCTCATCTTTTCTCTTTTTTTCTCTTTTTTAACTCTCAACTAAAATCCTCGGCATATATTAAGATTATAAAACTCAACCTAATAGGATTTTACCCCCAAAAATATAACTAAAAATGAATTAGTGCTGATTGGGTAAGGAAAATACCAAAATACCCCTCACTATTTTTTGGGTAACTTTTTTTAACTAGACAGTCTGACTTCAAAAGGGCATATCTAACTCATCTGAACTCGAAACATATCAAACTTGGTGGCTTTGGAAAGATATTTCAAATACCTTTCATAGGGTTCCTTTTCTTATACCTAAAACATCATGTATTTAAAGTTATGGATGTTTTAAGTTGACCCAAAACTTAAATGAACTTAGGAATGACTTGACTTAAGTCTCTTTAATTCTTCTTGGAACTCTAGGTACTACATCTAGTGACCTTAACACTCATGAAATTCTTAATTCCTTCGTAAAATCTCACTCACTACAAAGAACGATTTGAATCTTAGTCTGACCAAAAATTCTTGGGTGTAACAACGACAATTTGTAGTGGCTAAGCATTTACCATCATGATTCCTTCAACACCTATTACAAGTAGACAAACAAGATCCACAATTATTTCCTCCTTGAGGCTAAGTATTAGACACCTTATATTTGTTAAAATCTGAAACTGAAGTATTAGAGGAATTCACCAGAGAACTTTTGTCAGAATCTTGAATAACCATGTCCATCAAACCTTAAATGTGAATATCACCACCACTGTTTTTTTTTTCCTTATTTGCCTCCCTAGATCTTTCCTTAAGATTTTCCTCATCAATTTGCTACAAATATGTCATCAAACGAGAAATATCCCTGTCCTTAATGAGCATAGTGGTACGACACTCCTTAACCACCATTTTGGACACATCCAAACAAACTTACTCATCCTTTCCCTAGAATAGGCAACCATAGAAAGAGCATATTTGGACAATTATGTTAATCTCAAAGAATACTCCTTCACACTCATATTTTTTTGTTGAAGGTTAATGAACTCAAGTACTTTTATCTTTCTCATCTCAAGGGGAAAAACTTATAAATTAAAGTATTTTTAAACTTCTCCCAATAACGAGGACCCACATCAACCACCCTCTTCCTTCCATTGGTTGATCCAAACTTGAGCAACACCTTTAAGTTGATAAGCGAGCAATTTTTCCTTTTCCTGTAGTGTCACTCTTATGAACATAAAAACCTTATCCACATCATCTGCCACACCTAGAGAGAACACCCAAGGTGCGATTGGCGTTGTCACCATCTCAGAGGACTCAGACAAGCCTCTTAGCGTTCGTCATAACATGTCATCAGATTAAAATTTGCAGAAAATTAAAAAAATTTATATACTATGTGCAGTATACTTAGACTTCATACTTAACATTTATAATAGAATACAATATTTTAAAACTTCTCTCACATATATAAAACCATCTAGAAAATATGAGTCTTGATTTAGCCAAAAAATAGTCAATACGCCATATAGGCCTTAATACAAAAGAATCCAAAGAATATAAATGGAAATAGAGTATTCTTAAAATCTACTAATATCTTTGTAAGCTAGAATAGTGAAAAGATAGCATCCCCGAGCATGAGGACCTACTAACACTTGGAGAAAGAGTTCCAAACTTCTTCGATCGACCTTCGTAATCTTCAATGGCCGGACCCTACATTTGTAGTAATATAAAGTAATGGGGTTAGTACGCCACATGTACTGAGTATAGGTATATGCACATAACATATAAGGACATGCATGAAAAAGGATCTTTTATCAATTCTTTAGAAAGCATGTTAACTCATTTGAATGTCTTCAATGCACATACCATATAACATATACAAGTTAAGGACTTCGTCAACATAAAGCATGATCATAATCCAAGACATATGTTCATGTGCATATTAACATTTATATTCAATAGATCATATATACATAACATACAAAACACTTACTAATAATCCCATCCCCAACCTACAAGAGCAATGGTTATGTGAATCCCCATAACCCCACACAACCAAGTAGATAAGATATGAGACCATGAGTAAACTTTGCTTCATATAACTTGTAACATAAGTATTCATTACTCCATATAACAACATAAACCAATAACATATTACTTATAATTAACAACATCATATAAGAGTAACATAAGGTATCATAAACAGTTATATTTCATGTTATCATATTACATAAGAACAATCTCCTGGGATTTCCCTTAGAGTCAACTTGTGCAATGTCTAGGTACAGTCCCATACCCCAACCTATACTAAGAAGACTTCCCAAGTCACCTTAGTCAACTTTCATTTACTTTTCTTGAAATTTACATGAGGGAACATTCGTCTTAATCAACATAGACAATGTGAGATAAACATGGAATCTGGTGTCATAAAACCCTACATCGAAAGAAGGTGGTCTACCGATCAAAGTTCATAGATTTCTAGGTGGATCCACTAGCTAGTATCTTATGGTGGCAACATAGTTCAAGAACTAGGAGATTTATTAGAGAATCATAGTCCCATATTACATGGAAACCTCTATCTCATGAGAGTTATTGTGACCTACCTTCCAACTAGGGAAGAGACACCTCTCATATCAAGTTCATCGGTGCTTAGCTTAAGTCCCTTTCTTGGATAACCTTTAAGTTGTATTTTATCATAAAATTATCATAGGTAATAGGAGATTAACTCCTTGTATAAACATGATCATGAGTTCTTTAGGATTAGATGAGAATTTCCTTTCATCATAGCCCTTTGTATATGAGATTGGCATAACATATTCAATTTGTGTAAAGCATACAAGAGGATATCATAAACTTGCATTTTTGTATCTTTATCATGATCTCATAATTAACATGGTTATATCCCAACATATATATACACATATCAACATCATACACATTTCCATAGATTAACATCATTATTTATAGGCTAACATAACCATCATAGAGAAATCACAACTTTAGAAGACTTACCTCTTGCTTCCAGGAACCTTCTTCAAGAACTAACGTTCAACTTACAACAATCATAACAACAACATAGTGGAATACTTAATAGCATAACCAATACTAACTTCTCAACTCATAAACAAGATAAATTTGTAAAGTGGTATAAGGGAAAGGGTCATTAAGGAGTTCATTCAAGTCATAGTCCCAATCCCAACATTTACATATTAACAAGTAGTAATTACAACCAATCAAAACCATTATTTAGTGAGATATCATGCACCACACGAGATTCGAACATTATCAATTCAATACTCAACAATTAGTGTGAAATCAACCAGATAAAATCATTATTTTTCATCGATAGTCGTAAATCTGCAATTCGGAAGGAAACCTGTTTTGTAGAGTAAAAACCCTAGAATTGAATTTCTTGAATTAGTATATTTGAAAGGACCTCTTGGGAAAAGGAATCCCAAGAGTGAAAAAACCCATACCTTCTAGAAGAATAATCCACAAAATTTGATTGGAAACCTCCAAGCCTTCGTCTATTTCCTTAAGCTCTTCTTGTTCTTCAACGGAGTTTGGAAAAGAGAGTGTTTCTTGAGAGAGATGGGTAATTGCATTTGAATCTGATTTGGACGTGTAAAAAGTGGTCTAAAATTACCTAGTTTCCATATATAGTCGTCCTATAAAATACCCAAAAGACCCTCCACTTAAATGGGTCATTTTAAGAAGTTGAATTACCAAAAATATGATTTTTTTTAATTAAGGGAAGTGGTTGCGCGTCGCTGGGCCAATTCCCATTATTTTTCTAAAATTTTGGGTCGAGTCAGTGGGAGGTGCATGCCAGCCTTGGAAGTGAGGCTACCTGTCAATTCTTGAGGCATTAGCCTGCGTGTAGGTTGTGCATCCCACACCTCATGCCCCAATCTTGTTCCTACAGGCTGCTTTGCCTACACATGTTGGGGTCCTCTCCAAGGACCCTTCGAGTTGTCCTTGGGGTGTCGTTACCGAATGTTTGGACCATTTGTACTACATATTACCCATCTAAAGTCGTTTTACAAGTTTTGGATCTCATTTGAGACCTTGAAACCTTCACCAAACATAGGGACGTCAACTAGTTCAAATTAGCTAGTTTCCAGACGTCAAGGTCTTTCTTTGTCATTTTGGCTCGAACCTTTTCTAAATGAACTTATTGCATAAATATGGGTATGGAAACATCATTTAAATATTATTTACTAGATTAATCTCTAGTATAAGTCATGACATTTCCGGAGTGTTACATTATCCCCCCTCCCTAGGAACATTTGTCCCCGAATGACACTAAAATCTTTATCCCCCCCAGGAACATTTGTCCCCGAATGACACTAAAATCTTTTGTAGGGTAAGGAATAGACTCAATACTAGCATCCCAACATACATATATTATAGAATCATAATGAGTCACAGTTCATTGGAGTACTTCACAACTCCTTTCAACACATACCATAACATTTTACATAACACTCGATTCATGATGCACACATAAGAGAGCTTAACATTTCATATGACATAGTGAGGAATTTCCTTCTCGGCCTCAACATGAGCTCAAAATACACCAAGAGTTACCATGCTATCATTCTTCTCAAGACAACAACAAGACACCAAAATCTCAAGCAGACACATGCATATATATTTCAGATAAGTGTAAGAATAGAGTATGAAACCATTTTCTTAAACCTCTAGTAGGTATAATTTTTACCAAAAATTCACCTAGGAAAATAAAGTTTTTACTTTCTCCATTAAGAGGAATTTTTAACATCAAAGAGTAGATAGATGAGGGTATCCAGACTTCATGTCCGCTTCAGCCTCCCATGTTGCACCCTCAACAAGATGGTTCCTCCATAGAAATTTTACAAAGGCAACCTCCTTGTTCCTCAACTTCTTGACTTGACGATCTAGGATCTTAACCGGAACCTCTTAATAGAAAAGGTCCTCATCTACAGCGAAACCTTCAATAGGCAGAATAGACACCGAGTCACCTATGCATTTCTTGAGCATAGAAACATGAAACACTGGATAAACCGTAACTAGTTCACTAGGTAGTTTCAACCCATGGTCAACCTTTCCAATTCATTATAATACATCATAAGGACCAACATATCGGGGACAACTTCCCCTTTCTACCAAATCTCATCACCCCTTTCATAGGTGAAATCTTTAAGTAAACATGCTCACCTTTCAAACTCAAGGTCTTCTTCTATTGTCGGCATAAGACTTTTGCCGACTATAGGTTGTCTTCAATCTATATCTTATAATTCGAATCTTCTCTATAGACTCATAGATAATCTCTGGACCAAGAAATAAGGACTCACCAACCTCAAACCATCCAACCAGAGATCTACACCTTCTACCATAAAGAGCTTCAAAAGGGGCCATGGAGATGCTCAAATGATATATTGTTGTAAGAGAACTCAATCAAAGGTAGATGATTATCCCAGTTTTTTTTAAACCGGTACCACGGGCTCGTAACATGTCTTCAAGGGTCTGAATGGTACATTCCTCTTGACCATCTGTCTGAGGATTAAAAGCGATACTAAGTTTCAGTTGAGTACCTAAAACCTTTTGAAAAGCCTTCCAAAAACGATAAGTGAATTGGGAACCTCTATACGAAATGATGGATAAAAGAATCCCATGAATACTCACAACCTCATTAGTGTAGATCGTTGCATAATCTTCGACAGTATAAGTAGACTTAACAAGAATAAAATGGGCAGATTTGGTCAAACTATCCACATCAACCCATATAGAATCATTTTTCATCTGCATTCGAGGAAACCCAAAAACAAAGCCATATTGATGGCTTCCTACTTCTGAGTAGGAACATCCATGATTTGGGTTAAACCGCCCGGTTTAAGAAGCTTATCTTCCTGTTGGAAATTTGGACACTTAAAACAAACTCTCTTATATCCGTTTTTAAATTATCCCACAAATAGATTTCTTAACGTCATGATACATTTTGGTGGCACCCGGATGTATAGAATAGTGAGATCCATGGGCTTCTTTTAGAATTCATTTTCGCAAATCCTCAACATCGGGTACATATAATCTCCCTTGGTACCTTAGAACACCATCTCCCTTAGGGAGAATGACTCATTGATCTTACTAAGTACCGATCAAGATTTTGCTTAGATTTCACCTCCACCACTAATGGCGAGTTGGAGTTATGATGGACCATAAAACCACTATTTTGAGATTCTTATAACCGCACACCTAAGTGATCCAACCTATGAACATCTTTCACAATTTCTTTCTTCTCTTCTTTAGGTTGAGACACGCTAGCCATAGTCATACGACTCAAAGCATCCACAACCACATTGGCCTTGCCAGGGTGATAAAGGACACTCATGTCATAATCATTCAACAATTCTAACCATCTTTGCTATCGGAGGTTCAACTCCTTTTGTGTCAACACATATTGAAGACTTTTATAGTCAGTAAACACATCAACATGCACACCATACAAATAATGTCTCCATATTTTTAAGGGAAAAACTACAGTGGCTAACTCTAAATCATGAGTTGGATAATTCTTATCATGAACTTTGAGTTGCTTAGAAGCATAAGAAATCACCTTGCAATGTTGCGTGAGGAAACATCCCAAGCCCACTAGAGAAGCATCACAATACACTATAAAGCCTTCATTACCCTCCAGTAAGGTCAACAATGGAGCGGAGGTAAGACTATCTTTCAACTCTTGAAAACCTTTCTCATAAGCTTCCGACCACTCAAACTTCACCTTTTTTGGGTCAAGGTTGTCAAAGGAGAAGCAATTTACAAAAATACATCAATAAACCTTCTATAATACCCGGTTATATTGAAGAAACTTTTTATGTCTGTTGGAGTCAAAAGTCTAGGCCAATTTCTGACTGCATCCATCTTCTTCGGATTAACCTCTACACCGTTACCTGAGATAATATGGCCAAGAAAAGTAATCGACCTTAACCAAAACTCATACTTGCTAAATTTTGCATAAAGTTGGTGTTCTTTGAGGACTTGCAAAGTCAACCTCAAGTGACTATCAGACTCATTTTCATTCTTGGATCATCACACAATCACAAATTAGTCGAGGTAATATCAAAAAACTCTATTCATTATGTCCATAAATGCTTCTGGGGCATTTGTTAACCCAAAAGACATAACTAGAGATTCATAGTGATCATATCTAGTTCGGAAAGTTGTTCTAGGAACATCTTCCCTCTCACCCTAAGTTGGTGATATCCCAACCTTAAGTCAATCTTGGAAAAGTAGCTAGCACCTTGGAGTTGATCAAAGAGATTATCAATTCGAGGGAGAGGATAGTTGTTCTTTATGGTGACCTTCTGAATTTTGCGATAATCAATGCACATTCTAAGGGACCCATCCTTCTTCTTAACAAACAAGATCGGAGCACCCCATAGAGAAATATTATGTTGAATAAAACCCTTGTCTAGTAAGTCTCTGAGTTGGAGCTTCAACTCTTTCAATTCAGCCGGAGCCATCCTATATGGAGTAATTGAAATGGGATTCGTATCTGGCATTAAATTAATGCCTAAGTCAATTTACCGTTCGGGAGAAACTCATGGAAGGTCATTAGGAAAAACCTCTAGGAACTCCCTTACCACAGGGACTGACTCAATAGAAGGAGTTTCACATTCTAGGTCCTTAACCCTCACCACATGATGTACACAACCCTTGGCTATCATCTTACAAGCCTTCAAACAAGAAATAATTTGACCCCTTAGCGTAGAATTTCCCCCCTTCCATTCTAAAATGGGTTCATTGGGGAATTGAAACTTCATTACCCTTGTTCTACAATCTTTGGAAACAAAACAATCATGAAGTCAATCCATTCCCAAAATGAAATCAAACTCAACCATGTCCATTTCTACTAAATCAACAAGAGTAACTCTATTGGGCAGCATTACATCACATTTCCTATAGACTCTTTTTGCACTATAGAGTCACCCATTAGGGTACAAACCGAAACGGGTTCAATCAAAACATCAGAAAGTACATCAAACTTCCTAGCTACCAAAGGTTTAAGGAAAGAAAGAGTAGCACTTGTGTCAAGCAAAACATAAATATTAATAGAGAAAACTTGTAACATACCCGTCACCACATCACGAAAGATTTCTTCTTCACCCCTAGCCTTGCTTCGAAACTAGGACCTCTTGGTTGAGTTTGAATATTCCCTTTATTTTGAATTATCACATTAGGACAATGTTTCACCATATGGCCTTCCTTGCCACAACCATAACAACTACTAGTTCCAACAAGGAATTCACCCACATGTTTCTTACCACACTTACAACAAATTGGTCTTTCTCTTAGTGGATCAACATTTCTCTGTTTTTGAGGTTTAGGACTAGAAACTCTATGATTGCGATTCTTGGAAAAAATTTCAGCAACTTGGTTTGAAAACCTCTTCTTTAACTTAGGCTTGTCTTGAACATCAAGCCTACTTTTAGAAGAACTACTTTCAAAAGACTTTGCCTTCTTAGCTTCCCAATTCCTCTTCCTTAGACGACTCTCCTCAACCTATTGAGAAAGAACCATCAACCTAGAAATATCCATATTGTTATGAAGTATGGTTGCACGACATTCTTCTTTAATCTCTTCGAACATGCCCGTTACATAACGACTCATTTCATCCCTAGCGTTAGAACCCAAAGAAGAAGCATATTTGGACAGCTTGATGAATTTTAAGGAGTATGACTTGACACTCATACCTCCCTGACAAAGGTTGATGAACTCCCTATACCTTAGCTTCTCTTTGTTCATTTGGAAAGAATCTATCAAGAAAAGCATTTTTGAAGATCTACCGAGTCACGGGACCAACTCCTAAAGCCCTACTATCCTTCCATTGATTGTACCATGTATGAGCCACATCCTTGAGTTGGTAGGTAGCAATCTCAGCCTTCTCAGTAGTACTCACCCCCATAGCAAACAAAATCTTATAGACCTCATCAAGGAAATCTTGGGGCTATTCATCAACTTTCGATCTAAATAACATGGGAGGACTCATCATTATAAAATCTCTCAAATGACTAGCCTTAGTACTAGCATGTTGGTTCTCACAAGGTGCAACCTCCCTGTTAGCTTGTGTGTAATGGCCTGAGCTTGGGTGGTGATGGCTTGGGCCATTCGGAACTGGGCTTCCCTCACATCACCATTCGTCATAGCTGGAGGATTCACCGGAACATAATCATTTGCAGCAATTTGAACTTGGGGAGGAACTTGATTTCCTTGGGGTAGCTCCCGCATTCGCAATCTTCTCGTGGATGTCCTTCTTATATTCATCGCCTATAACCACAAGAAAGGAATAGATTCTAAAATACACATAGTGTCAAAACTCTAAAGGCATGACATAGGATACCAAGAAAAAAGAAGTTTCCTAATCATCACATAGCCTCTCATCCACAATTGCGGCGCGTTTCACAATTATGATCAAGACACTAGGTAATGTGGTTTAGTGAGACATTGATCCTAAGGATATTTAACCTCATGCTCTGATACCAAGTTTGTCACACTCAGTGAGCACACCCCAGGTGCGACCGGCCGTTGACCTCTCAGAGGACTCAGACAAGCCTCTTAACATTTGTCATAACATGTCATCAGATTAAAATTTGCGAAAAATTAAAAAATTTATATACTATATGAAGTATACTAAGACTTCATAATAAATATTTATAATAGCATACGATATTCTAAAACTTTTCTCACATATATAAACCATCTAGAGAATACGAATCTGGACTTATCCAGTAAATAGTCAATACACCATATAGGCCTTAATACTAAAGAATCCAAAGAACATAAATGGAAATAGAGTATTCTTAAAATCTACTGATGTCCTCGTAAGCTAGAATAATGAAAATATATCATCCCCGAACAGGAGGACTAACCAACACTTGGAGAAAGAGTTCCAAGCTTCTTCAATCGACCTTCGTAATCTTCAATGGTCAGACCCTACATTTGTAGTAATATAAAGTAATGGGGTTAGTACGCCACATGTACTAAGTATAGGTATATGCACATAACATATAAGGACATGCATGAAAAAGGATCATTTATCAGTTCTTTAGAAAGCATGCTAAGTCATGTGAATGTCTTCAATGCACATACCATATAACATATACAAGTTAAGGACTTTATCAACATAAAGCATGATCATAATCCAAGAAAATATTTTAATATAAGTGCATGCTAACATTCATATTCAATAGATCATATATACATAACATAGAAAACACTTACCAATGATCCATCCACAACCTACAAGTGCAATGGTCATGTGAAGCCCCATAACCCCACACAACCAAGTAGATAATATAAAAGAGCATGAGTAAAGCTCATATAACTTCTAACTTAAGTAGTCACCACTTCATATAATAATATAACCCAATAACATATTTATCATAATGACCAACATCATATAAGAGTAACATCATGTATCATAAACGTATATCTTTCATGTTATCATATTACCTAAGAAAAATCTCCTAGGACTTCCCTTAGATTCAACTTGTGCAATGTCTAGGTAGAGTCCCATACCCATACCTATACTAAGTAGACTCCCCAAGTCACCCTAGTCAACGGTTATTTACTTCTATTTCATTTTACATGAGGGAACATTCGCCTTAACCAACATAGACCATGTGAGATAAACATGGAATTCAGTGTCAAAAAACCCCACATCGAAAGAAGGTGGTCTACCAGCCAAAGTTCATAGCTTTCTAGGTGGATCCACTAGCTAGTCTCCTATGGTGGCAACATAGTTCAAGAACTAGGAGATGTATTAGATACCCATAGTTCAACATTACAAGGAAACCTCTATCTCATGATAGTTATTGTGACCTACCTTCCAACTAGGGAAGAGACACCTCTCATATCAAGTTCATCGATGCTTAGCTTAAGTCCCTTTCTTGGATAACCTTTAAGTTTTCTTTTATCATAAACTTAACATAGGTAATAGGAAATTAACTCCTTGTTTAAACATGATCATGAACTCTTTAGGATTAGATGAGAATATCCATTCATCATAACCCTTCGTATGTGGGATCAAAAAAACATAATCAATTTGTGTAAAACATACAAGAGGATATCATAAAATTGCATTTTCGTATTCTTATCATGATCTCACAATTAACATGGTTATATGCCAACCACACACACACACAAATATATATATATATATATATATATATATATATATATATATATATATATATATATATATATATATATATATATATATATATATATATATATATATATATATATAACAACATCATACATATTTCCATAGCATAGAATCATCATTTATAGGCTAATATAATCATCATAGAGTAATCACGACTTTAGAAGACTTACCTCTTGCTTCAAAGAACCTTATTCAAGAACTTACATTCAACTTAAAACAATCATAACCACAACATAGTGAAATACTTAATAGCATAACTAATACTAACTTCTCAACTCATAAACAAGATAAATTTGTAAAGTAGGATAAAGGAAAGGGTCATTAAAGAGTTCATTCAAGTCTTACTCCCAATCCCAATGTTTACATGTTATCAAGTAGTAAGTACAACCCAATAAAGACCAATATTTAGTGAGACATCATGCATCACACGAGATTCAAACATTATTAACCCAATACTCAACAATTCCTGTGGAATCAACCATAGAAGATCATTATTTTTCATCAATAGTCGTAAATCTCGAGTTAGGAAGGAAACCTGTTTTGTAGAGTAAAAACCCTAGAATTGAATTTCTTGAAAAAAGTATATTCGAAAGAAAATCTTGGGGAAAGGAATCCCAAAAGTAACAAACCCATACCTGCTAGACGAATAATCCACAAAATTTTATTCAAAACCTCGAAGCCTCCGTCTTCTTCTCTAAGCTCTTCTTGTTCTTCAATGGAGTTTGGAAAAGAGGTGTTTCTTGAGAAATATAGGTAATTGCGTTTGAATCTTATTTAGACGTGTAAAAAGTTGTCTAAAACTGACCTAGTTTCCATATATAGTCGTCCTATAAAATACACAAAAGACCCTGTACTTAAATGGGTCTTTTTAAGAAGATAAATTATTAAAGTTACAATTTTGACGATTCTGGAAAGTGGTTGCGCGTCCAGGGCCAATTTCCATAATTTTTATAAAATCTTGGGTCGAGGCAGTGAGGTGTGTGTCAGGCTCGCGTCGTGAGTCTGCCTCTCAATTCTTGAGGCAGTAGCCTGCATGTAGGCTGTGCGTCGCACATCTCATGCCACAATCTTGTTCGCGCAGGTTGCTTTTGCAGCCTGCCTACCCATGTTCGGGTCCTCCCAAAGTACCCTTCGGGTGGTCCTTGAGGTGTCGTTGCCGTATTTTTAGACATTTGTACTACATAATACCTATCCAAAGTCTTTTTACAAGTTTTGGATCTCATTTGACACCTCGAAACCTTCATTAAACATAGGGACGTCAACTAGTTCATATTAGCTAGTTTCTGAACGTCAAGGTCTTTCTTTGTTATTTTGGCTCTAACCTTTTCTAAATGAACATATTACATTCATATAGGTCTGCAAACATCATTTGAAAATTATTTAGTAGATAAAGCTCTAGTCTAAGTCATGTCTTTTCCGGAGTGTTACATCCTTAATGAACTCTTGAGGATATTCCTCAACCTTGGAACCATGAATACTAGGGGATTCATCCGTGTGAAGTTCATCACTCTATTTCATACCCACATTTGGTTCCATGATACCATACCCTCCCTATTGTCTTGAGTTGTCATAGATTGAGCCAACCTATGGAAATTGGCTCGAAACTCCACATTAGTCACTTATTCAGCGAAAGGGTCGATCAGAACTTGAGGAACTTCTTGTTTATATTTTCACCCGCATTCCCTCTAACGTATGATATTCGAGGGGAAGTATACTTAAAAGCATCGTACTAATAATTAGGAGAGGGAAATAGAGTTATAATTTATTGCACAACTTTACAATAATGAAGAAGTGAAATTTCATAAACATCTTATAGCCTCTTATTTATAACTATGGCACACTTCACACTCATTAATAAGAATCTTCTCGATGTGGATTATGAGGCATCCTTGGACCTTTTTAAACCATGTGATCTCAATTTCAAGTTTGTCAAGATCCAAAGTATACCTTAGGCATTACATGACGTATATAACCCTAAAATACCGTACACAAGCCACTTATCATACATCATCCAAAATAATAGAAATAAATATTTCAAAAAAACAGTCTTATATCCTAAAAGAGTCTAACAAAGTTCAAGTCTAACATAGTCTCATAAAGACATCTAATACATCAAAATGAAGTGGTTTCTACGTAACCCATACACCACATACAAATATTTAAAAGTTGGATTTAAGAAAGCAATAATGTATCTCGTTCCTCATACATAACGATGTTCCGATATTTGAATACAAAGAGATAAACTAGCCACGAGTATGAGAGGTAGGATCGTTGATGCCTATCGTGATCAACGAACAACTTCCAATACAAGTGTCTACGATCATCCAATAGTATAGTAACCCAACAAAGGGTTGGGGTCATATCCCAAGGAAGTGGTCATGAAAATTAGTAGATATTTATAATTTCATTCTAATTAATAGTAGTTAAAGGTATTAATGATTAAAAACATGATAAATTAGAGATGGAGTGATGCATCAAATGCGGGTTTTGTCACAAGTAGTAACAATACAAAATTAATAAGGAAACATAAGCAATGAGAGGTAGAATTCTTGGGATGTGACTGCAATACAGATTAATATAAATTATTAGGTACATGCTCTCAATTAAAGATTTATAGAGTAATAGTGAGTAGACTAAGCTTTACGTGAAAATAAGTTCTCTCTCTAGCAACTTACCCCATTTCAAATGATTCCTCTCGGACACCCACTTTCCACATGAAGACCAGCCTACACATTACCCCACTTACTCTCTCGAGCTGAGTGTTATGATATGGGACTAGGGCTTACATTCTCGAGGTGAACCTCATGTCGACTCACTCATTAGGCCATCGATCTAGTAATCTTAGTTTAACAACTTCTCTATCAAGAAAGCCAAAATCACATAAGTAAACTAGTATTAGAAAGTACAAGTTTAATAAATTCATCCACAACTACTAGAAGAAATTGCCACTAAACTAATCTATTAGCAATCAAGACCCAACGACAATCTTACTTTATTTTCTAGATCACACCCCAAGAATAGGGTGTTTTTAGACACACACGAAGAAATAGAATTATACCTTCAATGATGTTGATATCAAATGGGTATGAGAAATTAAGTCTTGATTTAGGAAAAGCAAGAAGAATAAAGGACACCCACTTTAAAATTGAATGTGAAGAAACCCTCATCTTCAAGTCTACAAAACCCTCTCAAACATAGAGTAAAAATATTAAAAAACTAATATTCTAGACAAAAAATAAAAATAATGTTCGGCTCTCCTAAACTACAACTCTAACTAGTATTTCTGGTGTTTTAAATATGTGCTACAGTGGAATGATCAGCGTCATTAGTCAGAATTGCTGACAGACTTGGCAATGCGCCTATTCGTGTAGTTCACCGCCTTCTGGTACAACCTTCAACATCTTCGTGCTTTGGTCCATTGGCGATATGGGACTGCTTCGAACTACTCGGCGACACACCAATTGCTTCTTTCTTCAACCAATTTGATCCTTTTCTTCAAGGCTCCACATACTGGAACAAAAGACGAAGTATGGCGATCCACCAAGTGGACTCTGGTATCCTCAGACTTGCATTTCTTCGTTCTTTTTAAACTTTTTGTCCTTTTTTGTGACATAATGTCCATGCTTTCCTTCAAACTTCGAATACCTGAAACTTAAGAGTTTTCACTAGATAATAAGATAATATAAATATTAGAGGACATTATTTCTACCAAAATGGAAACCTAAATGAATCCAATATGTGTAATCATTAACACCCCCAAATTAAAATTTTGTTTGACCTCAAGTAAAACTCAAGCTTAGAAGTTCAACAAGGATGTCTCAACTTGTACTACACAAGACTCAATCATGAATGTACACAACAAGAATCAAATTACTTATGCAAATATCAATTATCTACTCAAAGTTTCATTAACACCATCATCAAAGATTCCCAAGCTCGTATTACTTGCTTCAAATACAAGTACAAGCTTAACAAAAGCATTCAACTCCCTCGCAAAATAATGATTCCATTTTCACGCATAAGGGTATAATTGGTTTGAAGTTTTGGAATCAGATACAACGCTCACTCTCAAAAAGAGGAATACAATGCATGCTTTCACCCATAAGTTTGCCTTTTTTTCCTAGTCAACATTTGTTTCAGCTTTCTCAAGATCAAAAAGAACTTTCTAAGGCTTGTAATGGGGCTGAGTGCAAACGTATGATCATTTAGGGAACAGTGACTATGATCCTCATGAATAGTGGTGTTTATAAGACTTCCTTTCTTCTTTCTTCCTCATCTTCGTTAGTGCTCATAAGCCATCCTATTATTCATTTCCATTAGTAGCTTGGAAACCCAAATTCTTTTGTACTTTATTCCACATCTTTCTTTTTCATTTATTTTCATTTTCTTTTTTCTTTATCTTTTTTTATTTATATATAGGGGGTTTCCAACTTTTCACAACATTATGGGTTAAGAAAGACTTTCCTTGCCCTTCTTTGTATTTTCCTTTTTCTTTTCACCGGACCCCCAACTTAGGCTTTTGGCCTAAGTTGGCTATTTCAATTAAACCTATCATTCACGAGGATTAAGGGAGATGGATCAAAAAGGTCTAGTCTTCATCAAATTTCTTCCAAACAAGTTTAAGACTCAAGGGATGTTTAAGAGAGGTTCACACACTCACGATGGAGATCATAAAGGAGGTATATGTCAAAGTGTCTCACACACTATAAAGTTGCCTAAGATCATATCAAGAGAAAGCATAACTTAGTCGACTGGACTAACAAAGCAAATTCCAGGTGTTGTCATGCATGGTTCAAGATAAGCTTATCATAGAAGGTATTGATACTTACGTCAAACGAGACTTTATACTCAACAGTCATCACACGAGAATCAATTCGACAAATGGCTAGTCACATTGAGATACAAATAGTTTACACATTGTCTATGAAACTTCATTTGATCTCATTGTAGACATACCTTCATGTTAGTTTGATTGCAAGAATTATTTAAGTGATCAATATTGATCAAAACTGAGACTCAAATTTGCTAATGAATAGCCACATTTAAGCGCATGCAAGAGGTGGCAAAACTTCACAAAAAAATTGAAA
Source organism: Solanum lycopersicum (assembly GCF_036512215.1). Classification (NCBI taxonomy): domain Eukaryota; kingdom Viridiplantae; phylum Streptophyta; class Magnoliopsida; order Solanales; family Solanaceae; genus Solanum; species Solanum lycopersicum. The sequence continues at coordinate 36,741,811 of NC_090810.1, read as the reverse complement.
TTTTTAGGAAGGGTCAAAATGATTTTACAATTAATATCAAAATGGGAGCCATAAGCTCAAATATCCATCAAAAAGCATATAAGACACAATTTAAAACAGAACAACCCAAACATACACTCAAAACAACACAAATATCAGCACAACAGGTGTGAGCCTCACCCTACCGAAATCGAAAAGTACTTTTCCTCAAATATATAATAATAATCCAAAGGTCAAATTATAGATTGATAGATATAGGCTAATATCATGTATTAAAGCAATGAAAATATTCGTGATTGATATCCATAAGATTCTTAAAGCTTAGATGAGGATAATTTTGTACAAAGGTGTTGTGGTGAGTCATAGTGAGTCGCTTGAGGATAAACAATGAATTTAAGTTGAGGGTGTTGATGTACCATGGTCTCACGGTACTTTCAATGCTTTTCGTTAAGTTTAGTGTGTGTCAAGGGACTTTTTGTAGTAATTTTAATGGTTTTATCTATTTTTTGCTGGAAAGTCGTCCAAAATAAAAATGTAGAAGAAGTGACCTAAGAAGCTATCGACGGCCCATCGTTCCATTGACGGTCTATAGGTGGTGGTCGTCGACTAGAGGTCAAAAAATCTGGAAACAACTCAGGGAATTTTAAAAAATTATGGGTCTATGTAAGGATCGACGGTCCATCGACTGATCGATGGACCATCCAGGTAAATCGTCAATCAGATCAAAGAGTAATCTGAGTACCCAAAGTTGAACAAAAAGTAAGTATCGAACAACAGAGGCATCAACGGACCGTAGATGTATCAACAGACCGTGTTGTTGGTCCGTTTACTAGATCAAAAAATATGCCAAGATGAAGGATGAAAAAGTTGCTAAGTATGGAACAACGATATGCACTGACGGACCGTATGTGCATCGACGAACCCTGTTGTTGCTCTGTCGATTGGCTCAGAAAAGGTGTGAATTGGAGGCTTGAAAATGATGCTAAGTGTGGACCGACGAAGGCAGTTGACAGACCGTCAATGGTGTCGTCGATTGAAAATGCGTTTCTGGACAGACTTTTCTTATTTAGAACTCCTGTATTAGGACTTTATTATTATAAACAGGCTTAAAAACCTCATTTTCGGGGTTTTACTTTTTGTTTTTTTCATACTCTTGTTATTGGAAGTTGAACTTTGGATTTTTGGAATTACTTCAAGTTTCTGGAATAGATTCTGTAGATATTTTTGATAATTCAAGTGTTAATTCTGGATTTTCTTCAAACTTGTCAAAGTAAGAACATGATTTCTTGTTTAACAACCATGAATTGTGTATTTCTAAGCATGGGTAACTAAATCCACAACTAGGGTTGTGGGAACCATGGGTAATTAACAAGGTAAAACTAGCTAAATAATAATTCTAGAATAATTTCTTGCATGTATTGATAACTCTTTCATTTAGAAGTCTTTTTAATGAGTGAACGCGTTAGAACTTGGACTATTCCAACTTGCCGAACCAAGGAAGTAGTTGATAGGAAAAGAATTGTCAACATAGATTTAGTAAACACTATTTAATAGGCTAGTTTCAATAGGTGCAAAGTAGTAACTTAGCCAAAAATTGAATATGATGCTTAATATCAGGTAAAGGTAAGGTTCAGTAAAGTAGACAAACGTAGCCGGACCAAGGTACGGAGTGAAATTATCTAGTTGTCGGACCAAGGAATTAGAGATACATAACTTACTACTTTACATGAAAGACACTATGAAAGAATTGTTGTAGCTAGGATTACCGCATTATAAACCTATGGGGAATGCTCTCACCCTAGTTTCTCTCATCACTTGATAAACACTAAAGTTATAAACTTGCTATTTGTCTTACTTAGAAATAATCAAAAAATTTATTACACGAAACTCCCCTTTATTTAATTGTTTTTGTAAAGGACTACACTAAATAGACCTAATCATAGATTAAAGTTAAGTCTAAGCCACTTTTCTCGTGGGATCGACCCCAACCTAACAATTGGGTTCTTTACTTAATACGACAGTTATACTTCTGTAGGGAAGTATAATTTGAGCGTATGAAATTTTCAATCTGCAGAAATTAGTCTTGTGCAGTCAACGGACCAATTGACGAGTCATCGTCCCATCGACAGACCGTCGATGTGGTCCATGGATCCCAGGTTTGCTTTTCAATATTGTCTAAGTTAGGTCACAATTGACATAGCAGTCGATGGATCGTCGATTGACTTATGATCCATCGACGGGGAATCGTATGTTCCCCAGATCCAAGGACCCGACCCAACCCGACCGGCTATATAATGAAACTAAAATCTTTAGTTACTTCCCCACCTTTTCGTATTCTCCCTCCAACCGTTTCCATCCCCATATTTCCTTACTCCCCCACTTACTCACACACTAATTCACCCTTAATCCTTTCTGATTTCATATTCTCTCATCATCTCCACATTCCCCAAATTCCCATCCTTTTCTTTCAAATTTCCAGTCGATGTCTGAAGGCGGCCTTAGTGTTGATCATTGCAAAGTTCACCCTCACAATCACTCCACTACAGAATACAGGTATGTCCTGCTCATCTTCTCCCTAATCTCATGGCATTTTTTTGGAAACTGAAGTGCTAGCATGTGGGTCTTGACTTAAGGACAACCTTGCTTGATTTAACTATAATTTGAGAGTTTCTTGTCCCTAAGAATGATGGAAAATGTATGGGGTAGGTGTGAAGTGAATTCTGAATGGGTTAGTTGTGTAGTTTTCCGACTTAAGGCTTTTTAGTCTCTTAGAATCTATGATTGCAATTGGAATAATCGAAGCCCTAGGAATGACGAAATGGTGTGTTGATTGCTATAGAACATGTTATCAATTGATGTGCTTGAATTTGTGTATGTGTGGGGTGCAAAGGGTGTAGAAACAAATCTGTCTTTGACCGATAGTACGAGACCCCGTGTACGGACTATCGGTTATTCAATAGACCGTCGATGGGGTCCGTCGATAGCCACACCATGACCTAGTTTAAATTTGGACGACAGAAGTGGACTACGAACCATCGATTAATCGACGGTCCGTCCTACGTGTCCATTGTTTCTAAAAAAAATTTTCTCAAAAGCTTTCTGAAATCTTGCCCAAGTGTCAAACGACGGAAGTGGACTACGGTCCGTCGGTTTATCTATGGGCAGACCTGCACGTCCAACGTTTCTAACTGTAACTACTGTGGACTTATAACTTCTGAAATGTTCCAAGTATCAACCAACGGACCCTATCGATGGACCGTCTCTCCATCGATGGACCGTCGATAGTGCCCATCGTTCATTTCTGCAACTCTGCACTTCACTATGTTTTGTGTTCCAACTTTGGTGTTTGCTTTTTTCGAGTGTGGTGAATAATTGTACTGGAACTAATAACCCTCCTTTGTAGGTATAAATGTCCCTGAATCCCGATATTATCTATTGTCGAGGACGATCCAAGTCCGTCGCCCCTTCACATTGGTTGGTGATTGGTTCGTCAGACGTTGAGATTGATCCTTAATACGTGCCACCACGCACCCGGACACCGAAACCTGCTGCTAGGACAACTTTAGGCATGCCCAAAAAGGTGGCATCCAGCGTAGTCATTGCCTCCTAGTCTGATGAGGAGCGCACGACGATCGGCACACCATCTGGGTCTGCCGCGGGTTCTGAGGGAGCGTTTGGCTCCGAGAAGGCTTCAAGGTCTGAGTCAGCCCACTCTTCAGGATCACATGGTTCATTGTTCCTGCTTCTCCTGCCTACTCTGCCTCGTCTGATGAGGCCAATAGTGAGGATTCTACTTCAGCAACCCAGTTCGATTTCGCTCCATCGGTTGCTGATCATCCCAACCGATGATGTGTAGAAGGACAATACCAAGTTTACAGGGATGCTAAGCTACTCAATAATAAAAGGGTCATGAATCGGACTCCGACAGTCGAGCGGCGGGTTCTTATAGGGATTCTCCACACAGTCCCTGCTATACATGATCTCTTCACCCGCTATCATCTCAAGTGGATGGCTAGGAGCGTCGGACGCTACAGTGAGGAGTTGGTGCGAGATTTCTAGGATTCTTATATAGCGACTCTCTGGGCTTCTATGAATAGGTAGTCTAATCCCGCCAAACAGGAACCACTTACCCATGTTCGAGTCCATTGCCGCAGGGTGGATATCTCTTTACCCACCATTCACCGTTTCTTATACGGTGTTGATACAAATATCACTAGGGACCCTCTCAACCTCGAGTTCGACTACTGTTTGAAACTGATTAAGGAGGGCCATTTTCAGCGAGACAAGGTTGTGAGAGAGACCACCAAGAGGTGGATAGACCAGCATATTTCTCTAGATCGTGAGGGTGCAGACCGGATGCTAGAGTCTAGAGGCCTTATCAAGAAGTCCAACCTGAAATTTGCTGCTAAGTTCATCTGGTTGTTAGTCCATCACTACCTATCCCCGACAACCGCTTACAACATTCTTACATGGGATAGAGTTGTCTTGGTTGTTGCTATGGTTGCGGAGTTAGAGGTTGATTTTCTGAGGCTGTTGCTAGGAATAATCCATGAGAGAGCCTTTAAGGCCTCGACAACTTACCCCTTTCCCTGTATGATTTTTGAGTTGTGCAGGTCTACTAGAGTGCCCGTTTGGCACATTGATGTTCTCAAGACTCCTACTGGGATAGTGGACATTGGTCTCATCCGGGATGAGGCCAATGAGGCGTCACCCAACAGAGGACCCAGAGTAGTGGTGCAGCCGCTAGGTGAAAACTTAGCAGACACAGTTGAGCAAGCCCAAGGGGATGATCAGCATACATCAGAGCCTATCGACACCACCCCGTTTGAGTCTATCCCGGGAACTAGCAGAGCCCCGAGTTCCTCCCGATCTACACCATCAGCAACATTGGTCCCGATTGCTAGGGTCTAGAAGTTAGAGGCCCAGATGGCCACATTGCTGCATCATATCCAGCCTTAGATGAAAAGATCCATTGTTGAGGTGGAGTATCGGATTGCGAAGAAGATTGAACAGAAGACTGACAGGAAGATTCTAGCAGTCCACCAGCACCTAATGCGTTCGAGTTGAGAGTCGTTGCCCGGCCAGCCCCTACTATTGATTTGACTACTCTCCGGGTTGTTGTGGCGAGTATGAGAGTTGATGTGGATCCCGTTGTGGATGTGCAGGAACCTGAGCCTAAGGCGAAACTTGCAGAGCTTGCTAAGGGTACGGTGCTTAGTGCATTGTTCTAGACCACCATTGCGCCACCGCCTCTGCCACGCGAGCGTGCCAAGAGGCACTGGCCTAGAGAGTGTGATGAGGCTCGGGCTAGGAAGAAGGAGTGCACTGAGTTGGAGGCCACAAGGAGAGCCTCCTTGATAGATGAAGAGGCCCGACAGATGAGGGCTCGTGAGTTGACTGTTGGGGCGTCTAGCTCCAGGCTTGAGAATGTTGAGCGGAGCATCACTGAGGGTGCAAACATTGTTGCGTACACTACTGATGGTATCCCTACTATTGATGGAGCGGGTTCCAGGCAATCGGACCTGCCAGCTTGTTAATAGTCGGCGCTATGCGCCTCAGGTTTGCTTCACCTACCACATTGCTTTTATATTTCTTATGCATTGGGGACGATTACATGCTTTCTTGTTAGGGTGGGGTAAGTGGAAATTGAGTGATAGGGTGAAGCCTGAGTAGACCAACTCACGATCCTCTCTTGGGGTTTTCTTGCCTGTGCTCTTTTGCCCAAAGACTGATTATTTTACTTTTGAACCGGCATGTAGGTATCTTGTACAAAGTATGAATGTTAAATCTGAAGCATAATGGCTAAATACAATGATATCCCATTCTAAAGAGAATGCTTGCATGATTAGTCATAGTGAATGTTCAATGTGTTGGCGCTAAGCATGACATAGAGATACATCATTGCATGACCCTAAATCTAACACTTGAACTAGGTGTAATGAGGTGTTAGGAGAGTGTGAGGAAAGTTAAAGAGTCCACTGTTGGTACCTAGCTAGAACTTGCCCAGTTAGTCCTGCAAAAAGAACTCTGTGTTAGACAATTAAAAAAGAATCATAGGCTCTTGTTCAAATTAGCCAATCTTTAGCCTAAATAAAAGAAAACCAAATGAAATTAGTCCTTTTTTATCTAAATGATTTGATCTTACAATGGACTTTTTTTTCTACCCCGACTCGTCTTTTCTAGGCATAATGTATTGGCCCTGGTCACTCCTTGGATATGTGCACCTCAACTTAGGCCAAAAGCATAAGTTGAGGGTGGATAATGAAGAAACCAATCTCGTCTTGGACCTGAACCAACCTTGGGTATTGTGTACCTCGACATGGCGAACCCAAGAGTTGAGGGTGGCTATTATGAGTAATGTTTCGAAAAGTGCTATTGAAAGAATTAATGTGAAAGGAAAAATAAAAGAAATAGTTAAGAAGAGAAGAAACTCAATCAAAGTTGAAATCAAGTGAAAGAAAATAAAATAAAATAATAAATAAATAATAATAAAAATAGAAGAAGAGTCATTTGCACAAAAGGAGGAAGAAAGGAGAAAATAAGGCAAAGAATAAAAGAAAGGAAAGAATAGGCCATAATAGACAACGAAAGAGGTAGGACGCTTAGCCGTAATGACAAGGAGGGAAATAAGTCACTAAAATGCATACATATGTACCATACCTGACCCTGAGCCTACGTTACAAGCCAAGAACGTCCTATCGTGATCCTAAGAGTCTAATATGGTGAACATAAAGCAGCTAAAATAAGGGCATGCCTATGAAGACAAGTATCAATACGGTGTGAAGTTGTTCCAATATTGAGTGTTGAATAATGATCCTCGTACTCAAATTTGAAACCACCATGTGAAAAAGGAGGATAGCTTTTGAAGTGAGAACACTAGTTGCAATATTGGAGAGTTGGTGCCTTTGTGAATGATAAAAGAGTAGAGGTGTCGGTGTGGTGAGTCTGTGTCATGGTCTGATCCGCATGAGTGATCCTAAGAGTGATATCATGCATGAAAGCAATGAAAATAATTGAGATTGATAGTCATATGATTGTGAAAGCTTAAATGATGATACTTTTGTACAAAGGTGTTGTGGTGAGTCATAGTGCGTCGCTTGAGGACAAACAACGAATTTAGGTTGAGGGTGTTGATGTATCGTGGTTTCACGATACTTTCAACGTTTTTTTCTTAAGTTTAGTGTGTGTCTAGGGCCTTTTGTAGTAATTTTAATGGTTTTTATCTGTGTTTTGCAGGAAAATCGTCCAAAACAGAAATGAAGAAGATTGTGCAGAAGAAGTGACCTACGAAGCCATCGACAGTCCGTAGGTGGTGGTCGTCGACTGGAGGTCCAAGCATCTGGAAAAAACTCGGGAAATTCTGAGCAAGTGTGGGTTACGGAAAGATCGATGGTCCGTCCTGGTAACGGCTGAAGAAGTTGCTAAGTATGGAACGACGATATGCACCGACGGACCGTATGTGCATCGACGGACCATGTTGTTGTTCCGTCGATTGGATCAGTGAAGGTGCATGTTGGAGGCTTCAATAAAATGCTAAGTGTGGACCGACGGGATTGTTTATGGTTCGTCGTTCCATCGACAGACCGTCGGTGGTGTCGTCAATTGAAGATGCATTTCTGGACAGGCTTTCCTTATTTAGAACTCCTTTTAATTTAGGAATTTATTATTATAAATAGGGTTAAAAACCTCATTTTTGGGGTTAGACTTTTTGTTATTTTTCATACTCTAGTTATTATAAGTTGAACTTTGGATTTTTGGAATTATTTTAAGTTTCTGGAATCGATTCTGTAGATATTTTCGTTAATTCAAGTGTTAATTTTGAATTTTCTTCAAACTCGACAAAGTAAGTACATGATTTCTTGTTTAACAACCATGAATTGTGTTTTTATAAGCATGGGCAAATAAATCCACAACTAGGGTTGTGTGAACCATGGGTAATTAACAAGGTAAAACTAGCTAAATAATAATTCTAGAATAGTTTCTTGCATATATTGACAATTCTTTCGTTTAGAAGTCTTTTTAACCAGTGCACGCGTTAGAACTTGCCCTATTCCTACTTGCCAGACCAAGAAAATAGTTGATAGGAAACTAATTATCAACATAGATTTAGTATACACTATCTAATAGGCTAGTTTCAATTGGTGCGAAGTAGTAACTTAGTCAAACATTGAATATGATGCTTAATATGAGGTAAAGGTAAGGTTTAGTAAAGTAGACACATGAAGCTCGACCAATGTACGGAGTAAAATTCTCTAATTTCCGGACCAAGGAATTAGGGATACATAACTTATCACTTTGCATGCAAGACACTAGGAAAGAATTGTTATAGCTAGGATTATTACTTTATGAACCTATGAGAACGCTTACACCCTAGTTTATCTCATCACTTGATAAACACCAAAGTTATAAACTTTCTTTTTGTCTAACTTAGAAATAATTAAACATTTTTGTTACACAAAACCCCCCCTTTAATTAATTGTTTTCGGAAAGGACTTCACTAAATAGACGTAATCATACATTAAGTTAAGTCTAAACTATTTTCCTCGTGGGATCGAATCCAACCTAAAAATTGGGTTCTTTACTTGATACGACCGCTTATACTTCTTTAGGGAAGTATAATTTGAGCGTATCAGATCATACCACCCTCGAAAAGGTGCTTAACTATGCTTCTATTTTCGGGTCCGAAACCCTGATAGAAGCAATCCAGCAGCATCTTGTCAGACATCCCATGAGATGGGCATAGTTGTAATATTTCTTTGAAATTCAGCCATATTTTTTATTTGTATCCTCCCCTACTTGTTTGAACGTCGGTAGATTATCCCTGAGATTCTATCGCTTCATAAGAGAATGATTTGTGTGATATCCATAGTGATCATCTATTCTTGTCTCCTTGCTTTTATCTTTAGACAAGCAAAACAAAATGACAACTAAGATTAGTAAAACTAAAAATAAGAGAAACAATAACTTTAAGTAACTAAATTTTCACGTAACACCACTCCCCAATAGAGGCCCCATTTTGATGCCTATCACGATCAACGACACAACTTCCACTACAAGTATTTATGATCGTGAAATAGTATAGTAACCCAACCAAGTGGTTGTGAAAATTAGTAGATAATTAGAATTTCATTCTAATTAGTCGTAGCTAAAGAAAATAATGATTAAAGATGTTATAAATTAAAGAGGGGCTAACGCAAGCGTCAAATATTAAAGGGGACTTTTGTCACAAGTAGTAGAAATAAAAAATTTATAAGGAAATCAAAGCAATGAGAGGAAGAATTCCCGTGATTTGACCGCAATAAGGATTAATCTAAATTGTTACGTACGTGCTCTCAATAGAAGATTTATAGAGTAATAGTGAGTAAGCTAAGATTTACGTGGAAATAAGTTCTCTCTCGAGTAACTTACCCCATTTCAAATGGGTTCCTTTCACACACACTTGCCGAATGAATACCAACCTACGCCTTATCGTACTCACTCTCTCGAGCTGAGTGTTAGGATATGGGACAAGGGCTTACTCTCTCGAGCTGAACCTCATGTCGACTCACTCCTTAGGCCTTCAATCTAGTAGTCTTGATTTAACGACTTCTCTCTCGAGCAAGCCAAAATCACATAAATAAATTTGTATTTGAAACTACAAATTTGTTAAACTCATTTAAATGGGTATGAGAAATTAAGTTTTGATTTAGGCAAAGCAAGAAGAATCAAGGATACCCATTTCCAAATTGAAAGAGATGAAACCCTCTTCTTCTTCAAGTCTTCAAAACCCTTTAAAACTTAGATTAAAAATATGAAAAAACTAATATTCTAGATAAATAACAATAATAATGTTTGACTCTCCTCAAACTACAACTGTAAATAGTATTTATAGCATTTCAGATCTATGCTGCAGTAGATTGTTTGGCATCGTTAGTCGAAATGACCAACAGACTCGGCGATTCGCCTATTGATGTAATTCATTGCCTTCTGGTACAACCTTCAGCGTCGTCGTGCTTTGGTCCATTAGGAGATATGGTACTGCTTCACGGAGCTACTCGGCAACACGCCGACTGCTCTTGTCTTCAGCAAATTTGATCCTTGGGCTCCACACAGTTGAACAAAAGACGAAGTAGGCCCCCTTGGCGATCCGGCAAGTGGACCTGGCGATCCTTAGGCTTTTGTTTCTTTGTTCTTTTCAGTCTTTTTGTCCTTTTTTTCGACATAATGTCCATGCTTTCCTTCAAAATTCGAACACTTCAAACTTAAGAGTTTTATCATATAAAAATAAAATAAGCATTACAATACGTTATTTCTACCCAAAAAAAACCTAAATGAGACAATATAGGAACAAGTATGCATTAATACATATAATGTACTAAGTATGATATTAATACATAATAGTTATGAAATAATTCCAAAAAGACTTTACATAACATGCCATGTCATTAATTTTTTTATAAAAAAATTTAAAAAAAAATCAATTTTTATTTAGAATTTTGATTTTTTATTAAAAAATTAATGACGTGGCCCATTATAATTGGTCACGGCATCCATTTTTCAATTAAAAAATCAAAAAAAATTAATGTGGCCGAATTACAATTGACCACGTGTCAAAAATAATTTTGCAAAATCAGTGTTAAAAAATAATGGCATGAATGAGTCTTTTCTTTAACGATAATGACATAAATAAATAAAACTTTTAACTGATGATATAAATGAGCCTTTTCTGAAAGTTCGATGACATATTTGAGCCTTTTCCCTAGGGAGAAAACAAAATGTTCAAACATCAATATAAAAGAAATAAAAGTTACTACAATTCTTAAATTTAATATTCCTTTTGTAACAGTTTGTGTGGTGTATTATCTTTATTAGTTTATCGTAAAAAGAATGATATATTTTATACTTAAAAATAATCCATTTTTTATATTTTCATGTATTATTCATCAATGAGAAAGTCTATGAAAAAAAGGCCATACATATTAGGGAGAAAAACTAATTGTTCGAACAAAAATATAAAAGAAATAACAATTAGTACAATTTTAAAAAAATATTCCTTTTGTATCAATTTATATGAGATATTTCCTTTATAATTTTGTCTTGAAAAGAATGATATCTTTTCATATTTAGAAATAATTTAAATTTAATATTTTCATTTATTATTGAGTAATAAGATATATAATTTATAATCATACAAATATCTACAAATTGTTTCAAAAAAATTCAATACATATTTTCTTTATTTACTAAATGGTGTACCCAATTAAATTACATCCGAGACTTAAGAAATTAATAATTGAATAAGTGCATGCATGTGCAGGACGATCAATCTGAGCAAACACAACTCCGATACAAACATAAGCAATTCTATGAAAAAAACATCCACATAATTAAACAATGTCACATGTTAAATTACATAGAACTTGTGCATAAGAAACTTAATAAAACATAATGAAACATTGTCATGTGTTATTAAATTACACAAATATTTGGGGGGTATAAACATAGAAAAAATGAGAATTATAAATGATTGAAAAACGTCATGATCTATACCGTTATGGGTGACACATATTAACACTCTGATGGGAGAATCAATTACTAACTCAAACCTTACCCATTAACTATTTTAAGAAGCAAGTTCATTATATAAAATACTAGAAATTAGATCCCAATTATAAACTATTCAAGTTCCCATAAACCCAATCAGTTATCAAAAATCATTTGCGGTATTAACTTTCTAAAACCTGAAAGTCGTAGTATCAAAACTCCAAAATAGTCCAGAATAGGGGATGCAATCCTAAAAATATTAGCAATAAATCATAAGGTCTATGGACTAAGAGCTATAGAAGAATGTGTGTGTCATGAGTTCTCGAGACAAGAGTACACCTACTCTAACTCGTAGATAAGCCAATCTGCAACCTAGAACGTTAAGTAATGGGTGCAAGGGTAGAAAAAATGCAGAAGCAACAATTCAAAATGCAAAAATAAGAGAGAAATGAAATCAAACCAAAATATATATACAATGAGAAAATCTCTCTGAGAGCCTGGAGGTCACAAGTACAAAGCTCCTAAAATAAAGAGTACGAGTCCCAAAAGTTGATCCATAATACAAAGGCTTGTCTAAAAATGCAAAATACTAGCCAAGAAATATACATAGAGACAGGTAAAGTTTAGGAAGCCATGTGTTCACCCTCACCTCCATATTTGACTACTACATGCTAGATATGAATGCTAATAATTGCGCTCAAACATGCATCATGAGAAATAAGTAAAATATCGTATGAGAACCAAAACAACAAGTAATAAGTATGCATTATAGGGTGATTAAGAAATAAAATGTAACACCTTGAACGTCAGTGAGTTTTAAAGTTTTTGATCAACTTCAAACGGCCATATCTTTCAACATGTAAAGATTTAGGTGGTCCATGAGATATTAAATCATAGGTATGTGAGTCCCCTTTTCAACACCTCTAAGTTTGCTAAATTATGTGTTTGGATGAAGAAGTTATGCCCATTTGAGTAGTCAGTCTAGTTAAGGTAATTCATCCATTTTAAGGAAGGGTAATTTGGTCTTTTCCATACCCCCACTATCCTAAAACGTCTTCCTCACCTAAATAGGGGTCTAATATGATTGAGGTCAGTTTTATTCCTAAATGGTTAAGGTTGAGAGAAAGGTTTCAAAAGGATAAAAAGAAGAAGGTTTCAAGCGTTCATCCAAGGTTTGAGGATTTTCGCAAAGAACTTAGTTCTTTGAGGCATGTAAGCTATCATAGTATTGGGTTTGTTCGCCCTCACGCCAATCATGTAAACTTGTACCCATAAATTCGTTCTTTAAGTTAATTATAGAGTTCTTGAGTTCAATTGATAATTTAGGTCTTTAAGTTCTTGGGGTAATGGCTTTGCGAATGAGTTGAGTCTCTTGGTAGATATTTGTGTGGGTCTTATTGAAAATATTTGGGTTTATACAATTTAGTGAAATTGAACATGGAATTGCAGTGGGTATGAATTGAATAGAGTTACGGAAAGGAAGAGAAGATCTGGCAAAAATATGCACCCACATAGGCGCTTTAAAATTTTAATCTTGAAATACACCCCCTCTTCTACATCACTGAGAGGATGAAGATTCCTCTGTGTTAAAATTTATTTTGCGATAAAAAATACAATCTTTCTCTGCATCGCGCCAGTACTCTCTAATTTGTGTCTTTGTTCGTTTCATATTATCAACTATCTAAGACTTCATAAATAATTGGGAGATCTTATATCCTAATCATAGCTCTTAAGTTCACATTTCATATCAAGGTAAAGTTAAGATAAAAGTTAAATAAAGTCCAAGCGAGTCAATTTTGATGAGTCCTCTGCAATTATTTATAAATTGTCTTCAAGACTTAAGTCAATGAGTATGAGGATGAGGAGAGTTGAGTTTCATGTTTCAAAATGAGTATACGGGAACTAATTATTCCCAAAGTATGTAGTGCTTTCACTTTTTAAAGAGAAAAATATTGATTTTCTAAATGCGTTTATGATGAATCTTGAAGATTACCTTTTTTAAGAGGATATTTTTAGTAATTATCTCAAATTGAGGAAGAGTTATGTTTTTAAAATTATGGGCATGAGTTACATATTATTAGGAGTAGTATTGATCACCGGTATGGGGATAAGTTCATAAAACACAATATCCTCATAAACTATGTATGTCAATATGGGTAAATGATCATACTTTTTAAATGATTCCTTATTGATTTTAAGTATAACTTAGTGGAATCACTTAATTGAGGATGTTCTACATCCGAAAAGGTATAGGAAAATTCTAGTAGGGTGTGCGAGACGTTCTATCATCACGTAGCTAATAGTGATGGTTGTCGGTTAAAGAATCTACCAAATAATAGTAAAAGAGTTTATTATTGTATTTTCATACATTTTGAGTTATTAATTGTTGTTTTAAATTATTTATATATGGCTTTGGTAATCCTCCTTATTTCTGGTGGGTTCCACACTTATTTTTTTAGTTTTTTAAGATATTGTGGGTCTTGTCTCGATATATATCATATTTACTAAATGCTTCAGTTTTTCCATTGTTGATGTTTTTAATGACTTTGAGTTGAACACTTATGTCCATTTGAGTATTCAGACAGCTTTGAGTTAAACTATTTTTGTTAATAAGATCGATATCCTATGAGTTAATCTTTGCATATGAGTTCCTATGTTTTCAAGTAAGTGTCCCACTGAGTAGTGAGTCAGGCCAAAGGTTAGCTTAGGGATCGAGTACCGACCACGTCCAAGATGGAGTCTTGAGGAATGACGAAAAAGTAAAGGCAATATGAAATGATATAATCCAACACACGGAGATAAAAAAGCGTAATTTAAAAGAAATGCACATGAGTGTACTAAAGAACTTAAATAAAGTAAGTACAACTAACTAAACCTAACTTGGCCCCCATAAGTCCAAAAGATACAATCGTGCGTAAGTTTTAGAACAAAATCCGAATGGATCCCCACAAGCCTCATAGGTACATAAAATAGCTATACGACTTACAACAAGTCATAGTGAATCCGGAGGAGCTGGAAGAAACATATCCCAGACCTTGAACCACAAATAGATCTCCCAAAGGAACCATACGAGATGTAGCCCATACCTCAAAACACGGATATGCCTCCAAGTAACCGAGAGTAAATCAATAGATATCAACTTTGTAGTGGATAATATGCCTAAATCATGGCTTGAGATGGGAGATCAGATGTCAAGACCTTGAATCTGTGACTAATAGTATAATAGTGTGACCATGTCTTGAATCAACATCCATAAGGCATGCCGAGGTATCCCGTATCAAATTATCATCGATATAATCATGGAACGATGTCCACTCTCAGGTAATCCAATCAATGCTCCAAGCACGGACCAAATCCAATCCCAAGTCACCAAGCAAAGGTTGATAACTTGACCTTAAACCACGAGGCCGTATAAATAGGGGCAATGGACAGAAGGCCATTAGAGTTGAGTGAACGCAAATCTAAAGGTCATTCTATTAGAATAAATTCTACTACATCGGTCTACAAGGGATAAGCCGTTCGAAATGATGTCTTAGATATTCTAAGGCCCACCTACTCTGATACAAAAAATTCTATGGAAATCACTACTATAAGCCTAGACTAATGCCAAACATTCTCAAATCAATAAACAACAAAACCCAAAGCATACCACGAGGTAAGAATAATCACAGGCAACAAAACCAATATACTCACAGTCTCGAAAATTTGGATCTAAGGCTACAACATTAACTCTAAGGAATCAAGTTGTAACATCCAGCCTTAAAAGGAGCTAAATTTAGAAAGCGCTAAATTGCAAATAACTAAGTTTAGATTTGTGCAAGGTATTCTTAGATTTGTAGTTTTGGGTTAACTTCAAATAACCATAACTTTTATTACAGGATGAGTTATGTGGCCCATAATATCAAATTAAAGATGTCTAAGTCCACTTTCCAACGCCACTGAGTTTGCTAACATCCAAGTTTGGATGAGGGAGATATGCTAGTTTGAGTTCAACCTGTCCAGTTAAGGAAATTTACCCAAATTAATGAGCGGTATTTTGGTCTTTTCCTTACCCCATAAGCTTTGAACGCTTCTAAGTAATATTTTAGGGGTCTAAATTGATATGGTTTAGTTTTCACAATCCTAAAATACACTTAGCTTTTGAGAGGAGGAAATAAGAAAGAGTCAAAGCATTTGCCATGATTTCTTACGAATCGAGGATTTGTTTTGTCAACTTAAGGTATGTAAGTTCTCATAGTGTTGGGTTCATTCATTCACATGTTAGCCATGTGATTTTTATCTTTAATTCATTCTTGGGGTTGAATGCTTTGAGTTCTTGATGTTTTGTGTTTCGCTCTTGAGTAGTGAAGTTCTTGTTGAGTTCCTGAGGTGAGAGTTGTGAATGAGCTTAGTTCTTGTGTGGGTTTTCACTAAGATTGTTTTGGGCTATTAGAATTCAAGAGTTTTGAACTTAGAATTATAGTGGGTGAGACATATCATCATATAGCACATAGTGGTGGTTGTCAGTTTGAGAATCTCCTAAATTGAGTTGTTTTGTATTTTTATATAGACTTGAGTTATTAATATATTCTTAAATATATTGAGTTATTATCTACCGTTTTAAAAAACTTTCTTTATATTGCATCTTTATCATTGCCTTTATATTGAATTGAGTTGAGGTTGAGTTGATTTGAGATGAGGTAAGTATGTTTCTTCAGTTCCAGTTCAAGCTTATGTCATGTTTTAGATTTACCCTTGCATGCTCGTACATTCCATGCATTGACGTCCTGCATCTTCCATGATGCACATATAGGTAATTAGGGTCATTAACCGGCGCTCCGTTGATCTAGTTGTGTTCTAGGTAGAGTCGATGACCCTCTTTGCTTTTCGAAGGATTTCACATTGAGTTTAGATTTCAGGTTTGTTTATTAGAATGTCATGGATCTTGTCCAGATATTCATCTCAGTTATTAGAGGTTTCATAGAAAATAGTAGTTGATGAGTTTTTTCATTCTATTGTTAATGCTTAAGACTTGAGTTGCCTCTTAGCCAATTGAATGTTTATTCTAAATATTCTGATTAAAGCATTTTAGTTAACACTTTACTTTTGATTTCATTTATTGATGAGTAAGTCTTCCGTTAAAAGCTGAGCTAGGCTAAGGGTTTGCTTGGGGCCAGCTATGGTTCTCGAGTGACAGTCATGTCGAGGGTGTAGACTCGGGGCGTAACATAAACATGATCAACTAGGTACCTATCCAAGATCACACGAATCAATGTACATTTACTTAATCAAGCTTAATCTAAAAAACAAAAAAGTGGTAATGTACCATAAGGCTGACAACGCGCTCTCCAAATGTTAGCACACTATAAAAAAAAGAATCACAATGTTAATGCGACCGTTTAACACTAAAATAACACAAAACAAAGATGAACCCAAATTAGATTCAAAACAGGAAATATGATATCCGCGCCGGAAAATCAAGGTTTGACTCGATCAAAAGGTTTCTATTAACACCCCAAACTTGGTTTCAAATGGGACATAATTCAGGGCTCGAAATAATCTAAACTTAGAACCTACATAATTAATCACTAAAGGACAAAAAAGAGAGAGAAAGCAGCCCCTTTGGGGAAGAATTTACCTCCAAAAATGCTTCCTTGGCACTCCCGAATGCTCAACCACATAGCCCCATACTTTCCAAACATCCAGGCTTCGAATCATAAAATTTGGAGCTCAAACGAAGATATCGCCAAAATAGTATTTGAGAAAAGTGTTGATCGTAACTCTAGTCTTAACTGTAAAAAAAAGACCAAATACTCTTCGCAAATGCGACTATGAAGGCTCGCAAACACGAAGACTCAGTAGCTATACCTTCACCAACGCAGCAGACCGAGGGCACCCGAGCGCAGCCAACCAAGCCATCACGAACACGGCCAAGGGGGCTAACGAACTCATAGGGTTAAGGTGACCTTCAACAGTTGATGCATATCAGTTGGTTTTGGCAAGTCTCGAATTGTGTGATGAGGTGCTTGGGATTCGTTAGAACCCCCTGTGCTCAAAAAAATATGTTATCCCGCCAAATTTGACATTATAGACTCAACATAGTAGTTAAAACTTCTAATCGAGGTCATTTCGATAAAAAGTAGGTCTCACACCTAAGCTTTATATAAATCCAAATTTCATAAAGGGGCTTAGAGTTGATCTTAAGTCTCAAGATCCACATGGAATGTCATTCTAGATCAAACTCAACTTCCTGAAGTTAGCAGAACCGCTGGAATTGCATTCTGATGCCGTCATCCTGAACTTTTGGTCGAAGTCGACCGTACAAGTTTCAAAAAGCTCAAAAAATGTAAAAACTTGCATAAAAACAAATGAACAACCAAGTGACTGAATTGTCAATCCCAACCGTCATAAATAACTTGAGGTCTCAATAGGAGCACTCTAAAAGATGAAAGATAGAATTTATACAGAAATGACTTAGAGCCATTACACCATGGCTGCTTGGAAGAATAGCTCACCCTTGAATTCAGATTGCATCGGTTTTACAACTAAGGTCACGTAGCAATTACCTATACATGTCATGTACTCAACAAAGAAGAACAAGTGTAATATCAATCCACAACAATATTATAGTAGTAAAATTATTTGCCAATTCCAAAAATATAAATGCATATGAAATTGATTTATAGAAGTATTAGGCGACACATATATCAACAAGTCACAACAAATATAGAATCCCAGTCACAAAGCTTGAGTTGACAAACACATGAAACATGACCCACAGATCACAACAACATATAAACAATTCTTTTCTCGAACCCGCACACAAACTGTTAGTATACCGATATGGTATTCGAGTCAACCATTGTCAGTGCATCGATGTAATACCCCGACCAACCCAACTATTTTTAGTGTACCGGTGTGGTACCCTAGCGAACCATATGATATCTTATACGAGGCGTGGTACCTGTTCCAACATAGTTTTCCACTAACAAAACAACAATCATTTTGAGTTTAGCCATAGCTAATTATTTACAGTAAAACAAACTACACCCACCTGCTAAGTCACCTCTTAATTAACTACACATTTTAGTCGAAAGGAAATGAACCACTTTAATGCTTTTAGAACGTGTATAGTTTGCCACTAACATGATTATTACTAAATGACTTTGTATAAGATTATAACGAAATATTCTTAAGATTATTGTAAATCTTACGAAAAATATTTTCATCGCGAATACTTGTATTGGATTCACCAGAGCTTGTACTTCACTGATAACTCTTATAAGAAATTCTCATGGCTTGAAAGACACTGTCATTAAGGATATTTCACCCGGTATGGGTATATCCTCAGGATCCAATAAGCTCTTCTAATATTAAACTAAGAACCAGAAACTAACAAAGATTCAAAGAACAAAATCCAGCACACCAATAGTCTATAGTAGAAAAGATTTATTCTCTGACATGTATTGTGTTCTCTCCCTTCTTATGATATAGGGAGACTAGATTTATATAGAACCATACATTAGGCCAAAGCCTCCAACGGTTAGACAAGGGAATTAAAGACAATAATGAGGAATAAAGGCAAAGTAATTTGAAGGCCAATTAAGAGGAAAACTGCCATATTTTAACCAACATTAATAATAATTCATAGGATACTTAATAGTTCGTTTAGCCTTAAACGAGAAGTAAAAAAAGGATTATTATATTAAAAGATCTATGCTTTTATTCTATTATAAATTATTATACATTAAAATAGAAGAATAGGAAAGTTGTAACTAATATCAGAACTCAGAATTTGAACTTTTTCTCTGTGGATGATAAAATATGAAAACTTCATTATTTATAAAAGATCCTCACAACTGACCGAGAAATAAAAAGAATACAAAATAGCTCATAATTGAAAAAGCTAACCTTGGTCTGTCATCGGTTAAATAAAAAAAAATTCGAAGTTGAGTGATTTGTCTGTTTTGATTAAATAGGCTTTTTGTGCATTTTTAGGAAAAAGTGATATTTTGAATTTAAATTCGTATTTGAAAGGCTATCATTAGTTTAACTATGAAACTAATTATTTATGTCAAATTCAAGAATGTTTTCAATAGAAATCTTTATTAGCATTTAAACGTCGAGCTCGAGTCATATGAAAATTTACCCAATACATATTCAACATTAAGCTCACACCCTATGCCTCTCATGCCATGGTCGCAAAATTGAGTTCATATGACTTCCGGTCATCATCCCATGAGTTCTTTAACATGTAATATCTTTGAGTCAAGCTTTAACCATTGAATATGTATAATTTGATTTGAAGTAATCTTGAAAGTTAAAAGGTTCAATTTTGATGTGTTATGATGCTCTGCATATATAACAGCATGGATGGGAGGCTCTTTTTATGAGCCAAAGCAACATATAAGAGATATATTATCATCGAGTTATTGAATAAATTATTTCTTTTATTTTTATATATGATTAATGATTAAATAATCGAATTGATAACTATAAAATTGATAAAATATATATTATATATTTAGTTTGATTTTAATAATTTAAAAATCGACTAAACTAATCTAATATTTCTTACAATTTTCAAATTAGTTGATATTTTGACTGTATTTGTATGATTATGAAAATTGTATTTTGGAGTGACCACAAAATGGTCGGCTTCTCCGATTCAATCGTATTGAGTTACGATGACCGCAAATCTCCTTCGCCTATCTATAAAACCAAAAACCTCCCATTTTTTACTCTTCCCATTCCAATTCTCTTTGTTATGATCAAAGAGTTTCATCTCTAACACAAATGGCATGGAGATATGTCTGCTCAATATTTCTTAGGGTTAAATCACGCTCTTCTTCTTTAGGGTATCATCATCATCTCTTTTTGTTTTTCATGCATTTTTCGGTGTTTAATGTATATAATTTTGACAAAATTGAATTTTCCATGTACAGATATTGCAAAATCTGAATGGAGCTGCTGCATTTTAATCAAATTGGTAAGATTATCATGATGTTTTAATTCAATCGATATATTATTGGAATGTATAGTTTCTATTGTGGAAATTGTTGTTTAAGAATGATTATATTATTTTACAAGTTTTATTCATTTTTTTTTTAATATTTGGTTTTAGGTATCACCATACTTTTTGGCGTAATTGCTTAGTGACAGCATCGTTATTTTTGTACAATTATATGAAATTCTGGTAAGCAATGGCATTTCCAAACAAGAAAGCAAATAGAGTTGCGTAAATATGTTTTCTGAGGGTGGTTGGTTTATTTCAAAAGTTTCGGGATCACACATGTGTTATACTTGAACAATAACAACAAAACACCAAGTGAAATATCACAAAGTGGGGAGTGGTAAAGATAGAGAGACTGTTTTTAAAAGGGCCTCTGTTCAAGATGCATTTTACGTGAACTCAGAACTAAATGCAATGACTTAACCCAAACTTTCTTCTAATTCGTTTTAGTGATATAAGGATTGTTGTTTTTATGTGCAGATATTCTCAAATAACACTCTATACAAGTTCATCTTGATAGTTTAGAAGGGAGTGGTAAGTTAATTCCACAAATTAATTTTATCCAAATAAAAAGCTTATTGCGCACAAACAAGATTATGTTATACTGCTGGGAATGTCTTTCTTGTGAGAATTTTACAAATCTAAGTCTGGTTGTCTTTTTCTTCACCTGCATTTTATCAAAGGTCTCCTCATACTTCTGGTGTCGTGAAAGAGAGACATTGTTCTTAAAATTTCACGGAATTTGGACTCTGTGGGAAAGTAGGCGCTGAGACTTTGAAGCAAACGTAAGGTAAACCTGAAATTCAGTACTACAACCGTTGTTACTGTGATAGCATCTGACAAGAAAGATGGAGAGAATCCCCAAAGTACATTTTTTGGTGGCATGATTTTTTCTTAACTTCCTGGATTACACATGTATGATAGTTTTGGTACACCGAAACAATTTAGTTTTTTTCCCAAATTGTATCCACTAGTAAAATGGTTAACTAAGGGTATCAATCGGGCACTGATCAATCACAATTTAATAGAGTGTTATTAAGTCAATTGATGTTATCTGCATCAAACAGTTGAATCTGTGCTTGCGGAAATGCAGATGGGGAGAGCAAAATTGAAACTGCATAAATTGGATGGTAGCAACCGTATAGGAGTATATTCAAGGAGAAAGAAAGGACTCTTGAAGAAAGCTAATGAGCTTTCAGTATTGTGTGACATTGACATCTTTCTTGCCATGTTTTCACCAAGCGGAAAGCCTAGTGTATACAAGTCAGAGACCAGGTACTTCTTCTCACACCACGATAACTCACTATTAAATTCCTTTGTGGTTTAGGTCTTAGGAGAGAAAGATAACATGTGATTGACTTTGTTTCAAGAAATGTGATTGTTGCCTTTTGATTACAAGATACTTCTTCCAAGTCAAAAATTTATGAGATATGAAGTACTTTATGGCATCCACTTGAATAAAATAACCAATATTAATAATTATGTGTCTATGTTAGTATATATCTAGCAAACTTTAAAGACCAGTTTTGCAAAAGCCTTTCTACTGATAAATTTTAAATCCATTGTATTATTCTCCCTCCAGTAGCTTCGAGGACATGATTACCAAGATTGTCGAAGTGAATCCAGAAGAAAGGGCAAAAAGGTACCATAACACACACATGTGAATAGTTGTAGTGATGAAATGATTAAATTCTTGAAGAGTTAATCTTAGAACTGATCTTTTACATTATTAACAGGAAGATGGAATGTCTTGAAGTAAGTCCAACCTTCCTTTTTTTTTTTTATAGGAATGGCCTGTTTCCACTTATTTTTGCATTCAAAATTTAAGGTGTTTTTTTTTGGTCATGACCTTCTCTGGATTTGAACATTTAGACAATAAAGAAAGCGTGCAAGAAGTCTGATCACGATGTAAATATAGGAGAACAGCTCTGTCCTGGGTATGTTTCATTTTACTGCCAAGTAGTTCGGTTTACATTTAATTTTAACAAGCAAGACCTATCAGGCTTACATTTTTACTTCAATACTGATTTTTTTCTGCGTATTCTTTTTCAGGGATTTGACAACGGAGGTACTAATTTTATTTAACAGAAGCATATCACTATGACTACCAAATTTGTAAGCACCGGTGGCATTGCTAGTTATGTAACACTCAATTTCTTGTGATTGGTATAGGATATAAATTTTCTCTCACATTCATTAAGAATTCGACTTTCAGACATCGAGGGTAGACTCAGGTAACTTCATTGATCTTTTGCATTGATCATACTTGTCATAGGATATCTTCCCTTACTAAACAAAAGCATAATCATAGATTAGGCCTTCTATGGTTGGTCTCATATATATATATTTGGTGATTTTGATTAGAAGACAGACTGTTGTTCTTTTTTCTTTAAGTGTTTTTATTTGTTCTGGAATTGTTACACAGAGAAAATTATTTTAGATGGTAGATTAGAGTCCTCAAAAGTGTCTAATGCTAGCAGAATACTTGAAAAATTGGTTGAACAGAGAATTAAAGTTTCACAGCTTTACTAAAATGATTGTGGTTCTTCCACTCTTGGTTGGTTCAACGCTTCTTGCAGAAGAAAGGTGATTGATAACAGAAATAAGATTAAAATGCAAGTTCTCCAGTACTAGTATGGTGCAACATTTTAGTTAAATTGAAATCCCAAGGGAATGAGTCCTGTTTAAGAGTTTATATGATATCAAACTGTGACTCCATTTTTTGAGTTTTTGTGGGCTCAGGAGGCCAGGACTAATTCATTTTCAGTTCTGACTTGTCCACACTTTGTGACTGGACGAGAAAGTGAACTGGCAGAGTTGGTTCAAAGAGATTTTGTTTCACTACTTCACATGATAGCAAATGGATTTTCTGGTGTTAGTCTAAAAATTGTTATAGAAATACTACTGTAAAATATTGATTTCAAATTTTACTTGTGCCTTGTATCATAAGACTGGACTTATCTCATTCAAGAGATTCCAATTCACACTTTGAGGAGAACTACCTTTTTATATTCCAAATGGCATTATCAACTGCACTTGACAATGATTTTTTCATTATAGACTTGACTAAGTATTGTGGTCATGCCATAAATTATATGGATATCATGTCTATCACATAAGCTGTATAAGCATTTAAATGAAAAGCAAAGAATTTCGAGGCACTTGTCACCTCAAAGATGGAACATGCATATTCTAGTGTATGTGATCATAGCAGATGCTGTTTTGGGGAGACCAATAAATTGTGGCAAAGTTGCTAACTAATTTTTGGTTTTTCTACAAATATATAAAGGATGAGTCTCAAGTTCGAAACCCCTTGTCAATAGCTAAAGCAAGGGGTTTGCCTTTCTGGGTCAAGCTCGTCGCACCGGGCTTGCCTAGTGCGTGATATCTCTTCTGTGTGGTTTCCGAGCTATTACATAGGAGCGGGGGGTTTACCCTATGCGCACCATAGGGTAGCGGCTGCAGGTTTCCCTTGTCATCACAAAAAAACTATCCAAAATGTTCACCAACTAAGTTTATAGTGGATGGCTCTATTTGGCAGTATCTCCCAAACCCTTCGAGTAACATCGTCTACTTTCATTCTTTGCTTGAAGTGTAGCTGAAAAAATGTTTAGTATGTGATAATGGTGAAAGCATCATTTAAGCAAATTAAATATGTTTTTTCTAATATCTTAAACTTTTAGATGAGTGGCCACATACTTGAACATGATTTCAGAGCAAGCAGAGATCCCGGGTTCAAGACTCACCACTACCCTTTTCTAAAAAAGAATATCACATATTTGGCCCATGGAAATGAACTAAGCCTTTCTGCGCATGATGATTGTATTGAAGACATAATTAAGTAAAAAAAGTACTACATCTATCCGCTTAAACTTAAAATGAGATGGTCACACATTTCAAACATATACAATCTCCTCTTTCTCTTCCAGAAAGAAATGTATTCCTTTCGGGAATTTCCCTTGTTCTAAGATCATTTTTGTTAATTACGTTATGATGGTTCTATTTCTAGGTTAATATGCATCACTTTCTTGCCATTGTCTCTTCAGAGATAGTGTTAGAACCAGATTATGACATTTCTTTTTCTGTTGTGATTTGGAATATGCAGGCTCTGGAAGAATCTTGACAAGATTGACAACATTCAACAACTTAGGAAATTGGAGGATTCAATTTCAAAATCTCTTAACGAAATCGCAAAGCATAAGGTATACTTAGATCTTGTGTCACCCAACAGTCCATAGCTCTGTTTTGATTTACACACCTATGTGCAGTCATTCATCATATTAGTTATGACTGATCAAGTTTACTTGTTTCTATGGACTTAATTGGAGAAGATCTCTAGGGCCTAAAAGGTTGCTCTCTGTTGGCAATATATTTGTCTTATTTTAGTTAAACTCCTTTGTTTTTTAAACAAAATTAATAAAATTCTCCGGTTTGGTATGGATACCCTGCCATTTTTTATAGCGATCTTTCATTGAGAATAATAGGAGTGTTGGAGTCGTATCAATGCTCTCGCAGTAAACTGTAAGCTAATTTCCTAATGGAAATGATATAACTACGAATAAACAATTGAAAACAGATTAATAAAGTACTGTGCTAGGCTGTAATGTTTCCAACATATCCATTATTTGTCTTTTGATTTTCGTTTTCTTTTAAATTTTTTGATAGAAAATCATAATAACTTCAATTAGTGTCTAAATATTATGTCCAATGATAAGTAAAGAGTTATGCACTGCATTATAAATTGTAAATGACAAGGTTGTAATGACCACTCTTTGCATTGCAGTATGGGATGAGATCATTAATTTTTAGTAACGGGGAAGATATTCATCCTTCTTCAGTCCAACATGGTATGGATTTACCTTCAAACTTTGATGCAAGGGAAGAGCCCCATCAATGTACATTAAATCATGGTTGTGATAGTGAGAATACGGACGTGTACGAAGACCTGACTTCATTTTGTTCATCTTTACCTTCTGATACTGGGCAAGACTTCCAGGCTTCTACACTGATGCCGCATGGGATTAAGGCCTGGCAAGAGCTCTATCAATGCTCATCAGTCCACGGTGGTAATAATGAAAATATCGATGTGTACGAGGACTTAAATTCATTCCCACTAGGGTGAGGAGTTAACTTTATTTCAAGCTTCAAACTTCCAATTATCATATTCCTTGTTACGTAATAGTAATAGATTTTAATGTGTATAATTTCTAGTTGGCATTGATATTTATTGCTATTTCTAGTTGTTTCGTCATTTTCTTTGTTTTATCTACAAAAGCATTATTGGCCTCTGACATGTTATTGATTTTTGGGGTCTGTAGGTATTTGGAGGAACCGTCTTTTTCTTTTGAGAGCTACACAAATCTTGTTTGCAACAAAGAAGTTGAGATATCTAAGCCGGAATCCAAATTTTTTCTACCTGATGAAATGTTTCTGGATTGTGAATTAAATCAGGAAGATATTGAAAGAGAGTTTGGATTTACTTTTGATGTGCCACAAGTAGAACTAATGGATGCCCACGGAAATATTTTGGGCTGTTGCACCAACAATGGTTCCATGCTTCCTCATTCTGATTTTGTTAACATCCATCATAGTTCAACATCAACATCTGGAGCTTGTGACAATATGATGTTAGCTGAATCTCTAAACTTTTTAGTAAGTTTTCATCTTCAATCTTTTGGCTTAGACAGATACTGCAACCTGCATCTCCCTAATATTATTATCACTCCTTTCATGTTCCATTACTCTCCATTTAAAGAAAGTTGATTGTTCATTGGCAGAAAGATCCATCTATATGAAACTAGTTTTTAAATTGAAACTATACGAGAACCATTTGAATGCTCACGATTTGTCACCAACATCGTCTCTAATTTTCTGGATGTAATTATGTTAGTCTGAATATTATTGTAGAACCCTCAAACACAATAGTTATATCAATCCTTAGAATTCAGATTTATGTCATAGAACTGATCATTATATCTCCTATGGAAACTTTTCTCTAGACCGACTTCACATTTGAGTGAAAGCTACTTCTTTCTAGACTAAATTCATTGTCCAACTGCCACGCCGATCATTTCTGCATCTTATGTTTAGAAAATCTTGTGATTTTATCTTATCAACGCATGGAGATCATTTCTACGTCATTTAATGGCTAAGAAGCCGAATGATATTCCAGATCTCCGTGACCCCTGTGACATTATAGATGAAGACGCCTAATCTAGCCTATGTGGAAAGCCTATGAGTTGCAGCAAAGCTGTTAGCTTATTGTTGACCTTGTAAATATATCTTAGTTGTTAGGATGCATTCCAAAATTGTCCACCAGCTGTATCTTCAGAAGAAAGCTTTATTTTGCAGTTTTTCTCAAATCCTGAGTAACTTCTTGAGATTCTATGTTAGACTTGCAGCTAAAGAAATGTTTAACATTATACACTTCTTTCTTTCTCTTAAAGAAACAATATATTTTTTCATTAATTTACCATTTTATCAGATTTCATTTGATAATTTTGTTAGGTGACTGTACTAACAGAACAACGAAAATGTAGCAAAAATTGATCAATAGTAAGCTGACTCAGATTCTCTTTCCCGTAGCTTATGTTTTGTTTACTCTTATGTTTAACCTCATCCAGAAGTATATGCTTTGTTTACCAAGAAAAAGTAAAGAAGTCTTCTTTTTTACGATTTTCTCTTAGAAGAAGGCATTGAGTTATATTATGGTAATTTATTCTCTCTTTGTGATCTGCAGAACTGCAGATTTCAGAAGAATCTTTTCAAAAGTAACATCATGCAAGTTATGATGACTTACTATCAAACTCTCTTAATAAAATAAAAACATTAAGTATACTTGGGTTATGTTTCTTCGAACAGCCCATTTTGTTAAGTTAACGCACTAATAATTTTGATGATGACCTCCAAACAAGGAATTACTCCATGATGTTGATGGAGAGAAAAAGAGCTCTAAATGGTTTCATCATCATTGGATAAGTATTTAGTTTGGTCCTCTTAGATTTGAAGCAAAATCATATAGGTGCATCTTATATGATTGTATCCTTTCCTTTTTAGATTAATATGAGGGTAGAAGTGAAACGGGGATGTTTGTAGTAGCTGACAAATTTAACAAGCGGCTCTTACATTTCCAATTAAACATCCATTGTTACCTTTTTGTACTCTCATGAATGCTATTGTACAAGAAACTGATTATTAAATTAATACTGTCTATACTACAAGTTAATGAACACTCTTTTCATTCAGTGTGGGATGGATTCATTAAGTTCTGATGCTGGAGAAGAATTTTCAACTTATTCTTCGATCACGCATGGGACAAATTCACTTTCAACCCAGCTCAATGTAGGGTTATCAGTCCATGGTAGCGCTAGTGAAAATATGGATGGATACAACCTAAACGTATTTGATCCATCTTTAAAATTTGATGACGAGCATAAATTTCATTCTTCATCATCGATCCAGTGTGGGATAAATTCACCAGTAAGTTTTGATGCTGTGCAAGAGGGTAATCGATCTTCATCAGTCCATGGTGGTGATAGTGATAATATTTATGGATATGAGGACCTAAATTCGTTCGTACAAGGGTAAGGATTTAAACTTTACATTACACTTCAAGCTTCCAATCCTCATAGTCATCGTTAATTTCGTAGAAGTTAGCTATAACAAGATATTCTGATACTGATACTGGGTCTTAGTGCAGCTTTAATGCCTTTTATTTCCTTATCAGTACATTTAAACAAATGTCGAACAATATGTTATTTTCTGTTTCCCATCCATGCGCCCCACTGAATCATCACCACCACCATCTTTATCCTTATCTCTAGAGATAAAGATAATTATTACCCTCTAATGTCATTGTTTTGGGATTTCAGGTTTTTAGAGGATCCCTCTGTATCTTTTGAGAGCTCTACAGATCCTGCTTGCAATCATGACATTCAAAATTGTAAGCCTGGATATGAAAATTGTTCAGCGGATAAAACGTTTCTTGATTGTCAAATAAATCAGGAAGATCTTGAAATAGCATTTAGATCTACTATTGATTTGCCACTGGTAGAGAAAAGGGATCTCCAGGAAAGCACTTTTGACTGCCTCAACAAAGGTTTTGGAATTCGACAACTAACATCCATCATAGTGTAGAACCGGAACTTGTGACGATATGCCTCTCTCAACTTTCCTGTAAGTTTCACCTGTCATAGTATTTTATTTCACTTTGATACTCCTCTCTTACCTTGTACAACTCCATATCCATTTCCTTACTTACACGTTGAGATATATAATGTTGTTCTATCCTTGGCAAAAAATCCACACATGGAAAACTAGTGATTTTTTAAAGTGATTCTGCTAGAGTAATGATCTATATATATTATTCTATCTATCTTCTGTAACATCATGTCCAAATCGGTGGTGTTTATACTTTGAAGGGGATAGTACATGCCTTAACGTAAACACTTCTATGTCTCTAAAATATACAAGCATTAAATTTCTCCTCCCATGCACCACCTTAGTATGCTCCCAGTTAGAATAAAGCAGGTTGTAGGAAGCTTAATAATTTGTGGAGTATTACTATCCAGAGTATATTAGAATCAACTCGTTCTCTTTCGTGTTGCCTCTAGTTGATATAATTTTGTTACTTGTCGGTGTATGAAAACATGAAGTTTATCAAATCTCTTTTTAAATGCATACAAGTAAAGTCTAACTGAATTTACATACTTAGGTATTGGTGAACAAAATCTAGTTAGCGTCTACTCCCATAAACTTGACTATCTACAATAGATGAGATCTTAAAGAAATCTTTACTTTTTTCAGCATGCTCGTCTCTCGTCCTTACTCAAACATCAACAAATCAACAATGCTAACTGTAAAAAATTGAAATTTGAAAAAACTACTCAATGGAGGGATAATCCTAACTAGGATGCCTTCTCCAAATGCAAGGTTCGCCTATCATCCGTTTGTTAAATGTGTTTATCCATTATTGTAAAAAGCATATACAATTACTTGTGTATTATACATGCGATGTATATGTAATGTATAGTAGTATATAAGGATGTATTTGTAAAGTATAAAAAAGTGTATACACATCGTTTTATATAGATTTTAAAATGAAAAAGAGAAATGAAGAGAATTCTATGTTAGCTTAGGAAAGATTGTAAGAAAAAACATTGAAATCGATTTGGCTTCCTGAAATTCAATTAAACATAAAGTTTCTTTCTAGTTATGTGCAAAAGTATTTTCCATTGCTTGCTTCTCTTTTGCCCTTCTCGTGCACAATTAACTACATTGATTTTGTTAGCTCTTCGTGCAGCTACCTTTGTCTGATGTTGATTTTTCTGGTGTCTTCAACTCGACTCATTTATGGACATGCGAGCTGAAGCTCTATAGGTCTCCTTCAATCCAGGACTACATGCACAGGAAACCTAAAGGGCTCCAATACCATGCCACATTACCAAAGGGAATTGGAATACCAAATTTGTAATATATTTCTTCTAGTCTAGTTGAACTCATTCATAACATGCTTTTTTTTACCTCTATAAAAGTAATATTTATGTGCAAAGTAATTTTGGCATTTTAAGGTTGGTTTTCATGTTCTGAAATGGGGAAAAACAAATGTGATGACAAATCAATATATAACAACTTCATACTTTTTCATAGGCTTAATAGATAAATATGACCCTTAACTTGGCTTCAGCGGATAATTATGTCCTCCAACTTTGAGTGTGCACAAGTAGGTACTTAAATTTGTATAAAATTAAACAAGTAAACCCGTGTGTCCTAAATGGCATAATATATGTAGGACGTGGCGTATAACACAAAATTGCAATGTCGGGTGCCATGTAGGATGAATGTGTCTATTTTGTTTAATTTTATACAAGTGCAAGTGTCTACTTGAGCACATCTAAAATTAAAAATCATAGTTGCAAACTGACGCCAAATTAACTGTCACGTTTGTGTATTATGCTTTTTCATATGCACTTTGTAATTACATTAATTTTCATATTCACTTTGATGTTCATCTTCCCCCTTAGGTATGGTTCCTATTTTGAAAATATTCATCCCTTAGGCATCATAGAAAAACAACAATTCTAAGGGAACTCCTCGTAAGAACATAAAAATTTGGGTAAATCACATAAATATGCCATATTTAAAAAATATTTATCATTTATATCAATATAATTTTTATAACTAAATATAATAATTTTTTGAAATTAAGAAAAATATACCGTCGCTTTCTTTCTCGGTCATTTTGCCGCTTCCTTCATCTTTTTTTTTTTTAAAAAAAATCTTCTTATCTTTCTCTCTTTATCATTATTATTTTCGTTTTCTTCTTTTCTTTTTCTATTTAAAAAAATTATTCTTTTTCTTTCAATTTTTATTTAATTAACAAATCAATTTTTTATATTTCATTATGTCCATGTCACTATTTTTATCCAAAAACAAGAGGAAAAGAGAAACAAAAAGACTGCAAATTTGTATAAAATTACATTTTAAAGCAAAAATTTCAAATCATTAAAATTACAGAAGTAAGAGTTCATTATTGCTAGTCATTATAAAACTTCAAATTTTTCATTATTTGCATTTTACGAATTTATGATAAGTTTGAATAGGTAATTCCTACAAATAATTGAAAATGTCTTTTGGAGTTCATATCTCAAATTTTAGAGGGTTTGGTTAAGTTTATAATTGATTTTAGGAGAAATATTAGATTGAAATGAATTAAATATAGCATTAAAATTGTCTTGCAACTGTATTAAAGTTGAATTAGATGATAAAATTTTAATGCAAATTTAATTCATTTTGAAGTTTTTTTGATTTATTTATTACTATTGGATACTTGTTTGATTCATTAGTGATATAACTTATCAGTTTATAGATCATTGTCATGTCTTTCGTTATTAACGTTTTTTATTCATTTTTAAATCTCTCTTCTAATTCAACTTTAAATACTGTGTAATATAATTATAATGTAAATTTAATTCATTTCACAATTTTTTAAATTTATTTGTTACTATAGGATACTTGTTTAATTTATTATTGATACAAGTTTAATTCACTCTATAGATCATTGTCTTGTCGGTCATTAGCTACATTTTCCATTCATTTTTAATTCTCTGTTCTTATTCAAATTTAACACAGTGTAATATAATTTTAATACAAATATAATTCATTTTGCAGTTTTTTTATTTATTTGTTTGTTCCTATTGAATACTTGTTTAATTTATTATTGATACAAGTTTAATTCACTCTATAAATCACTGTCTAATATTTCATTTGTTATATTTTTTTTCATGCTTAATTTTCTCTTCTACCTCGACTTTAATATTTGTGTAATACACTTTTAAATACAAGTTTAATGCATTTTGCAATTAATTGATTGATTTGTTACGATCGATTACTTGTTTAATTCATCATTTACAAGTTTTATTCAGTTTACATGCAGATAAAAAAATGTTCTTTTGTTTTTTACATTCTGCATTCATATAAAATTCTCTTTCAATAATTCAACTTTAATATGTTTGTAATACATTTTTAATTTCAGTTTAATTCATTTCGCAGTTTCTTACGTCTCTTCATTTGTTACGATTATACTACTTCTCTTCTAATAATTCAACTTTAATATGTTCGTAATACATTTTTAATTTAAATTTAATTCATTTTACAGTTTTTTATGCCTCTTCATTTGTTATAATTTATTACTACTCTAATTAATGATTGATACAAATTTTATAGAGTCTAAAATCATTGACTATTCTACGAAAAAAGGAAAAAAGAGCAATAGTAAGAGAAAACAGAGCAGCAACAAAAAAGAAAGCAAGAGAAACAGAAAGGAAGTAAGAAAGGGAGAAAGAAAACAAAAAGAGGGAGCGAGACATAGAAAGGAGAAAGAAAGAAAAAAAAGGGAGCGACACATAGAAAAGGAGAAAGAAAGAGCGAGACAGAGAAAAGGAAAAAATTAAATAAATTGCTATAAATAGTAATAATTAAAGAGTATATTTAAAATAAGTAATTATTTTTTAAAAAAGGAATCCACTCACGTAATTAATCCTAAAAATTATTAATTTTTAACCTAACAACTCATTAAAATATAAATAGAAGATATTTTGATACATCCTTTTAATTCACAGGGACCAAATCAAATAAAAAAATTACATTAGCTTCCAACAATGCTTCAAAAAGATTTTAGTGTGATTTTAATTTACTCAAAATAGGTTTTCTTCTTAGAAGGTCTCCTAAATAGGTTTGCAAGTAAAGAGGTTGTAATGCCCAAACCTAATCTTGGACAAGGCTGACACAACATGACATATACATAAAGAAAAAGGGTGTAATAATATGAAATAGATTCATAAATAAAGTCTTTTAAAAAGAATCTTTCTCATCCATAAAGTACTTCCTTGAATTCAAAACGTTACCTCATGAGAAATAATAATTAGGAAAAAACCAACATCATTTGTCTATTGAACATCTAGGCTCATCTAGTCTCTAACATAATATTGAATAAAAGCATTTTTTTTCTTTGGGATAAGGCTCTGACA
The DNA here is from genome assembly GCF_036512215.1 of Solanum lycopersicum. Lineage (NCBI taxonomy): Eukaryota > Viridiplantae > Streptophyta > Magnoliopsida > Solanales > Solanaceae > Solanum > Solanum lycopersicum. The sequence continues at coordinate 36,708,790 of NC_090810.1, read as the reverse complement.
TATTCTTATAATCTAGACAAAAAAAGGCTAAAATAAAAGAGGAAATGCATGTAGGTACAAGAGCAAAATAAAATTTCATAAATTTCACTGTGTTAGCTCATTACATTAGAAAATATTTTTCTGGAAAATAAGTAGATTTTGGACTTATTTTCTCATGTTTGGTTGGTGAATAGAAAATATTTTCCGGAAATGATTTTTAGTGTTTGATTTATAAATGAAAAATGTTTGTGAGAGACATCTTTTATTTTTATTAGAGTAGAAAATAATTTATGAAATTGAAAATATATTTAAAAAGAATTTTTATTTGGGGTGGTGGTGGGGGTGGGGTGGTGGCAGGAGGAGAGGGTAGGAGTGAAAAAATAAAAATTTAAATTTTATAGTATTTTTTTTTTAAAAAAATAATTTTTTGGGGGTTGGGGGTGGGGGGGGGGCTGGGTGGAGGGGGGGGGGGAGGAGAGGTAGGAGTTTAAAAATAAAAATTTGAAGTTGAAAATACTTTTTTTTGGGGGGGGGGGGGGGGGCTGCCGGGCTGGCATGTGGTGGGTGGGTGGGGGGTGGGGGTTAGCGATAGGGTAAAAAAATAAAATTTTAAAATTGATTTTTTTAAAATTGTTGTTTTTCCCCAAAAAAAATGTAATTTAAAATTGAATGAGAGTTTTAGAAAATGTTTTATTTAATTTTTGAAGGGAAGTCATTTTCCTTAATTTTGAGGAAAATGAGTTGATTTAGAAAATATTTTTCAAAACTTTTGTCCCAACCAAATATGAGAAAAAATGTTTTCCTTTATACCAAACACACTCTTTATTCCTACTCTTTTTCAAATTATAAAAATATTTTAAAATTTAATAATTTTTGATACAACACTCAATGTTCCAATACATTCCATTCGATGCATTACCGTCATTGATACAAGATACACCTGTCTCGATACACCGCTCAACTTTCCGATACATTATCTTTATTGATACAAGACACACCTGTCTCGATACATCGCGTCTCGTTACACTACATCTCAATACATCACGTAAGAGTGATGTATCCGAGAATAAGAGAAAGATATGAAAAATAGCATTGTTATAATTTTTTCAAATGGGTAGGAATTTTTTTTTTAAAAAATAGGGTGGTAAAATAAGTTATGTATTTAGATAATTTTTTTCTAAATAAAATTAGCAACAAAATATATTAAAAAATTTTAGGTGTAAAAATATTGACAAAAATTAGACAAAGGGTAAAAAAATAAATAAAAAGGGGGCAGTTTTTATGGTAGTAAATTTTTCATCTATTTCTTTAACCAACACAATTTTAGAAATTTAATATCCCACTCTCTATGTTAAATTGTATACATTAACGAATATCAATTTGTTGTTGTATACATCTATTTAACGTATTGATATTTGATGTATATTTAATTTATAGAAAAAGTTACCTATATATACAAATTGTTTTATCATATTCTCTCAAATTTCCTATCATTTGAAAAAAGTTATAAAATTACGTATTTTCTTCTTTCTTTCTCTCATTTTCAGATACATCACTCTTAAGCTATGTATCAAAATGCGATGTATCAAGATAATGTGTTTTGTATTAACAAAGATAATGTACCTGTAATTTATGTATCGAGACGTTAAGTGATGTATCCAAAATAACTAAGCTTTAAGAAATTTTTGTAATTTGAAAAAAAGTAGGGATAAAATGTAAATAGCTCTTGATACTATAAGATTTTGCATAATTCTTACTATTTAATTTGGTTCAAAATTTATTGTATACGTTGATTATTACATGATAAATGAAACATGCATACATTTCTTATATTTTGTTTGTATGCATTATTAGTAGTGAAAAAAAATTTGATGAGAAAATTTGATCAGAATGGTAAAATAATATATTTCACACTGTTATTTTTTTACCTTTTTGAACATTTTTACCCTTTTAACTTTAACACCTTTTAGTTAAAAAATGAAAAAAAGACCCGTTTATTTTAATTAAAAAGGATACTATAGACTTTTAAATTTCTGGCCATTTAGTATAAGTATATTGCGCAACTATTGACATGTAGTTATGATAGATTATTACTTTCGTCAAAAATATTTTGACACGTATAATCAGATTTGTAAACATAATGTCAATTATGTATACATAATACCCTATAAATATACATTCAATTCAATTTGAAGATGTATCAATTGCCTAGCTTAAGTCTTTTGATCATTTTTAGTTGGTAGTCATAGACTGAGTGTGCTTGGATATTAGTCTTTTTTGTTTTAACTTTGAGATAACCAACATGGTGTGTTGTTTGATTATAATTCTGTAAATAAAGTCACTTGGTGATTAATACAATGATTAGTTAACAAAAAAAAGGAGAATACATATGTCATGGAAAAGAGAGATAAAAAGGATTGATGAGTCAATAGATTGACTTGAGCATTAGCATATTTCACCATAATTTGGTTCATTATGGGATGTTCTTAGTGAAATCCATATAACCACCATGTGAGAACATGAAGTATGATCTTTAGTTCGTTAATCATAATCATATTCATTATATCGAAAGAATCACAAATTTCTTATCTTTTGAGGAAAAAAAGAATTCATGATTAGCAGAATTTTTTCATGATGATAGCTATAAAACTGATGGAATAATATCATAATCAGAATATAAAAAAATTCATAATGTTTCATTGGGTTTAGTAGTAAATTATATGAACAAATATATAATTCTCATATTTAACCTATTTATCTTATTGAGGAGAATTTATGATGTTTTGAAAAAATACAGTGTGAGAAAGAACAATGATATTTCACAAAAATATATATTCTTACACACTTTAATTGATCAAAACACCTTGTAGAAATACTCTAAATTGGAGGAAGAACTCTAAAGTTTGTTCTCGAACCTTAGGATGAGTTTTCTAAAAAATTCTAAGATTTTGATGTAAATCTTACTTAGAATTCATAAACATATGTTAGAATAACTTAAAATTACTTAATAAGCTTTCCTTGATGTGAAGAAGAAAAGACAAAAAGAGAGAATATTTATTATATGGTTCAAGGAAGTAGAAAAGTGGAATAATAATTAGAGAAAACATTTTATAGATAGCTGTGTTGGGTAATTAGAGAAGTAAGTCTAATGATTACATAGATAAGCCTAACCATAGAATTATTTTCAAAAATTAAAAAAATTCCTTTTGTACATAGGACCATCCAAATATCTCAAATGGTTGTCAACTAATGAGGAATATTTTCATGTGTGATTTTATGTTTGTATCAGTTCGTATTTCTAATAATTGACTATCTATTTATGAAGCCTCTAATAACTGAGATAGATGTTGCGACAAATCCTACAATATTCTAATGAACTGAAATATGACTGAAAGCAATAAAAGGAGTCCTCAGAAGGCAAGAAGGCTCACCAAATGACTCTAAGCTGCTAACTGAATCAACAATGCTTTGGATACCGATCCTCGTTACCTGCATCTGCATTATAATATGATGTAGGCTAATTGACATCAGTACACTAAATGTACAAATACGCGAGTTGGAATGCTAAAGTAACATAAGCTAGAAAGAATCTGAAGAACTTACCTAACTCAAATCAACTCAACATAACTGACTCATTTCAATATAAAACAATTTAACAAGTGCACTGTAAAGAAAAATTGTTTAAAAACATGATATAAACTTTGTATGTATGCAAAGATACAATTTACTCTGATATGTATGTAGAATACAAATAAAACTGTGCATAAAAAACACAATAACTTCTGTGGGAGTTTCTCTAACGGACAACCATCACATAAGATCTATAGTGATGATACAACGATCTACCTCACGCTGCCATCATATCTTATACCCGACCAAAGGTATAAGAGCTGAACTGCCTAATGGATTCACTAGTCTACTGTAAAAAGGGTTCTTCTAAAAAGTATGACCCTTTTCTACTCATGGTGGCCACATGGTTGTACGAAGATATGAGTTATCTGAACTCATGCTCGTCCACAATTCGGTGCTCAATACTACTCCCAAAATATACCGACTCTTATATTTTTAAAACATACATCTTCGGTGATTTGAAATTAGTGCTCAAAACTTAGCTCAAAGGCTATCTTGAAAATCTTAGTTTCCGTGCTTGATACATTTTAGAAAGCTATGACTCTTTTCTTAAAACTAGACCGAAGACCCTTTAGAAATCTCAGTTTTCGTTCTTGTTTGAATGTGAAAACATTTCTTTTAAACCTGGAATACATAGTCCCCATATATTTGAAGAAAGAATTTCAACTTTACTCTTTATTGAATTCAACTCGAAAGTCTTAAAATAAAGTTAAACCGTTTGTAAAAGACTTATGAAAACTTGAAATGAACTTCTCTTACTTGACTCTTGACTTTGATCTTAACACTTACTTGAATTGACTCTATATCGATCCTTGAATGTATTATGGATTCAAGGATTATGATTAGTGTTTGGAAAGACCCCAAGATGTTTAGGAATGATTCTGAATAGCTAAATTTTAGAAAATTTACGAAATCACCATCTTGGAACAAGTCCGTGACGCGGAGATGTTTCTAAGTAAATGCTCGAGAAAATTAATTTTGAGACAGAGGAGTCTGTGTCCTTTCCGCAACACGGAGGTGATTTTTGTTCACTAGGGGAACAACTCCGCGACGCGGACTTGTTTCATGAACCTTACTCAACTTTTCCCTTCTTCGTTTTCCAGCCTAATCCACCTAAATTTGATTATCGTCCTCAACTTCGTTTTAAATCCCGATGCCCAACATGTATACTCAAGAAACTAAGTCAAAGCAATCCTAAACTCAATGTAAGGATCTCATAAAATTCTCAATTCATCCTAATTCAATAACACATTTGAATTCAATAATATATGTTAAGAACATAAATTTCCCAACTCTTCTAGGACGATTTTCATTGAATTGAACATGCTTGGCGTGAGAATGGATGAACCCAACGCTAAAAGGGACTCACAAACCTGGTAGGGTTAAAATCTTGAAAAAATCCACAATCAAAACCGATCGTTCTTGGCGAAACTAGCTTTTCCTCTTCTCTTTTCTCTTGCTTTCTTTTTCCAAAAACCCTAACTCTAATTTTCAAAAGCGTAAACTGAACCCTATCAGCTTAGACCCTAAAAATATTACCAAAATGGACTAATTAAGTTGGATAACGAAAAGAACAAATTACCCTTAAAATTTCCAGATGGGACTTTCCTTATACCAACAACCCAACTTCCAAAGGCATAACTCACTCGTCACAGCTCAGAGTTATGCAAAATCGGCGGCGTTGGAAAGATTGTTCCAACGGATTTCCACTCGTATCTGAAAGTACACATAAATCATCTTGAGCTAAAAGTTATGACCATCTGAACATGACCAAAAACTCACTTTAACTTACATCCAAATTTCCAGATTTTCTATTTATTTCCAAAAATAACTATTTCCAAATTCTATACTTCCTTCTAGTTTCTTTTTAGTTGTGAGATATTACAGATTGTATTGATCCTTTCTTTGTTACTTTGGAGGGGTATGACATTTGAATAGACTTGATCATATTGGGTGGTAGATTTCAATGTCAACCTTGGTATGGTTTGACTTGATTGTAATGCTAAGACAATGACCTTAGTGATGCCTGGAATTCTAAGAGTTGAGTGGAAGGGTGCATCTGTAGTTTCGGGTATGGGGTAAAGCGCCTGCTGTGCGCCGCGACCGAGATGTTTCTTGTGTGTTCTCTTACGTGCTCCTCCGGGTTGCATCCATGCTTCCTTTTCTGCTTTAGTTCCCAAGTGCTTGATTTTGCTTTGAATCCCTGCATTTGCTAATATGTGTTAGTGCATAATCATCGCAATACCAATCAAATAATAACAATAAGAATAAAATGCTCTTAAAACTAAAAAGGTGCATGCGAGCAAAATATGGTAAATGGGCATATAAATATATCCAAAATCACCACCCACACTTAAATCTATGTTTGTCCTTGAACAACTCTTTACACAATTTGAGTCAACCAAAATTTTTGAGTCACTTTTTTGATAGTTCACCTCTAATGCAATAATACACCTTTAGTACTTAGTACCAAGGTACTCCACACGACACAACATAACTTGAATAATGGAATCCTTACAAATTTATCAAGACAATCGGCAGCGTGAGGTTAAACATTGTACCATCACTTAGGCTCATAGTTATGGTTATCGGTTTAAGAATCTCCCACAGAAGTTATATTACTATAAATATATATATATATATATATATATATATATATATATATATATATATATATATATATATATATATATATCACATGTGTTTTAGCATATCAACTCCAATACTCGTACAGTCAATGTACTAATGTGAGTTGTCCTACATCGTCTTATGATGCAGACGCAGGTCACTGGGATCAGCATCCGGCGTACCGTTGATCCAGTGAGCAGCTTAGAGTCAGTTGGTGACCCTTCTTTCATTTCGGAGGTCATCTTTATCATTCAATTATCTGTTTATTTTGATTTCATTTGTTAGGATGATTGGGGGTCCTATCCCAACATCCCTCTTTATTTTTTAGGTTTCATAGACAGATGACATAGTTCTTTAGTCTTATTTTTTTAAGTTGTAAACGTTTAAGAGATGAGTTTTCACTTTGGATAAGTTAATACTTTTAAGTTATTTTCATGAGTTATCTCTTGTGTTAAAGTCTTCCGTTGAGTAAGCAAGTCAGACCAAGGGATCAATGGTCTTTGAATGTCGGTCATGCCCAGGATTTAGGCTCGGGGCGTGATTATTGAGTAGCATATCTAGTTTGTGTGCTTGAGATTTCGAACCTATCCCCAGGATCCTTTTACTGAATTTTGTGTCTTAGTGAATTGTTGTTGTTGTTATATAGGCCTTCTTCGCAATCATGTGGATCTTTATTCACGACTACATAATTGTTTCCCTACGTTCCGCGATCGTGTGGAGGGTATCGTGATCACATAATAATAATGTCCTGAGCATCGTGATCACGCCATACCTCATCACAATCTCAAAGGTCATTTAATGAGTTGACCAAATTTCCCCTTTGCAATGGCGTGGGCTTAGTTGCGATCGTGTAGAGTAAACGATTTGGGGGTTTATTGAATACAAAAATTAAGGTTTCTTCCCCATTTCACATTTTTTATATCACTAAGAACTCTTGGGAGGAACTTTTATAGGGATTTTTCAAGATTCATCTATTGGGTAAACGATTTTAACTCTCTACCTTTATTATCCATTGACAATTCCTTGATTTTATCATCTAATCCTCTATTTTGAATTTAAACTTTGGTTGTTTCCTTTGAACATAGATTTTTAAGAAAATGGCGATTTGAGCTTGTTTCAACACATTTTTGAGATGGTTTTCACTAATAAGTTCCAAAACATTAGCATATCATGATTTTATATGAATTTCAAGATTTACCCTTAGTCCTTGGAAATGACACTTGGGTCGATTTGGAATTGGTTCACTTTTTGACTTGTACTCTTTTGTAGCCGCTTTGTACTTATGACTACCATGTTTTGAGGTGGATCTCTTCTGTTTTTTTTTCTTTATATATATATATATATATATATATATGTTTTCTCTTCCGTTCCTTTCTTCCATTATATATAACTATTGAATTGCTTCTTGTTCTTCTTTTTTTCTTGTTGGTGTTCTTTCTACCGATAAACCTATTACTTGTCGTTATGTATCTTGTATTAACTTATCTACTGGTGGATTATAGTAGGTGTTATCATGACTCGACTTTTCGGGTCACGAGTTTAGTCCTATACTGAACAAGTAAAAATGGATGGAATGAATATTATTTATGCATTTTCCTTATACTTTTAAGCTATAAAATAGATTTCTTCTCATAGTTCATCCGCCACATAATATCTTTTCACATTATGTAAAATGTGTGTTTCAAATAATCGGTCAAATTTTACAAAATAAAAATAGAATTAATTAAAAATTTTCTATGTTGAGCCTAAAATAATTATTTGAATATGACATAAAGAACATATATCTAATAGAACTAAAGGATAAAATCAAATTAAAAATTATTTTTATTCCTTAATTGGGTGGTAACAAAAAAAGTAGTCAAACTAATATGAGAAGGAGACTGTGGTATTTATATTTGCTAGACTAATTGCAGAAAAAAATTTAATATGAGAAAGTGGTCCAAGTATTTTTTATTTACATGACTAAATGTAGAATAAAATTTAATGTTTGTAAAATGAATCATGGTAATATAAATAAAGGATAAGACAGAGAGAATTTTTTCATTGTCTATTTAAAGAAGAAGCAAATTGCTTTTGTTGAAACCAAAAAAAGGATGATTGTGTTGTTTATTTCACTGAAGATATAGTGAAGGAAATTTTGTTGAGGTGTCCATTGAAATCGTTATTGCGAATCTAATGTGTCTGCCTGAGTTGGTATGCTCTTATCAAAAACCCTGAATTCGTTCAACAACAGTTGAAAAATCATAGCTCCCAACAACTTCTCATTTATACTAATGGTACCCCTGATGATCCTGACCATGATTATCATTCCATAACTTTGATTTCTGAAGAAAATTAGCAAACGTTCAAAGGTATGACACACCTTATAGGTTCTGTGGACGACTTGTTTTTAATGTATGGAACAATTGATGGTACGATTTCGTGTACATTGTGGAATCCAGCTACTAGGGAGGTAACACCCCTCCTTCTCCCTCTCCTTGAACCCATAATCCATGTTGCCCCTGTGAAGGGGTTCGGATTCGACCCTTTGACTAATGACTATAAAGTGGTTTACTTTCGTTGCTCTCTTTATCACGAATGTGAAGCAGCAGTCTATTCCTGTTCTAGGGATTCATGGAGAATTTTGAAACCAAAAGAATCGTTCCCCTTCTATACAAATGTGACAAATACATTTGGTACTGCTTATTTGAATGAAACTTATAACTGGCTGCTACGAGGGGGATACCATTGTGATTACACTATTCTTTTATTGACTTTGGGAGTGAGATGTTTAAAGAGATTGAAGGGCCAAATTACAACTTTCTTTATACTTCTGTGTTGGGTTTGATGTTGATGGATGATTCCATTGCTATCTTGAACTATAAACGATGTTGTATGCTTGATTATGATATATGGGTAATGATCCAACCAGGTGTCTGGAACAACATTTTTACCTTTGAATGCATCGGACTGATTAAGTCGTGTTATGTTAGCTCTCTCATTTTTCGGGATAAAGCTTCTCATCTGGTCTCCTATAATGCCCGAACTAAGAAAACCAGGCGTTTAGGATTTCAACATTCAAGATTGGGAATAGGTGCACAACATGGTGGTTGTGGGTTTTTTATTATAAGGAGAGATTAGTAAAACTTACAGAATGAGATGTTTGAGAGATGCTGCATTTATCGTCCGTTGAGCTTATCAACATGTTCATTCAATTTCTTAGTTCTATTGTATGCATTAAATGTTTGTAATTCATCTTATTAAGTATGTAAAATTACTTAAAGAGATGATATGTAGCACATTTGTTATCGATCCTACTTGTTTTATTTTCCATCATTGTGTCTTACGATATGTGAGTTTGATGCTGCAAATTAAAGGTATGAGTTATATAATTTTATTAAACACTTCGATTAACTGAAATGAAATTGTGTCCTTTACTCTATTTATGATGGTTATAGTGTTGTAATTTTCATGATAAGCTCTTTGTAGAATTAAGATGTCAATTAGGAGTTCTATTGAAAATCTAGCAACGAGAAAGTGTTGCAAAAGTAATACAGATGGGGAAAATTATTGTTGCAAGTGTAAATAACTCAAAACATGTCTCTATATCATTCGCAACAATCATGCTACCCTAGATAATAAACGATAAATAATGACATAAATCTGGCATATCTTGCACCAAGCAAAGTATATAGTCGCCAAACACTGTAGTTTTTGTTCAGGTCTATCAATATTCGATACAAATGTTTCTTTCTTATCTTTGCTATTTCAATGTTGATACCATGTCCACATGCTACTGTTTTAATAGGCAATTTTAAGGTTTCATTAATGAATATTTTTTGCATTTATTTTAAGTACTATTTAACAGTACTAGGGTTGAACCCATCAAAAACAAAAAAACACTTTTTTTTTCTCTTTAATTTGCTAGTTTGGGGTTTTCTCTTGATCAACTACTATGGTGCAAGCGATAATTTCCTTGAAGATTTAACAAGGGAAATTCTTGTGAGATTGCCTATGAAATCCTTGTTGCGATTCAAATGTGTCTGCAAGAACTAGCATGTTCTTATCAAAGCCCACGAGTTTGTTGAACAACACTTCAGAATTTAATTGCAAGTACTCAATATCTTAGAACTTCTGGAGCCAATAATACTAGACATGATTGAAATGAAATGGACATTGATCTACGTCAAATGGCAGAAAGATGCAGTTTTGTGTGGGGAAATCAGTCATAAGAGGAATCATTGTCTTTTTTGACCTTATTAGTTTTTTACTTTCGATTGTATCGTCCAAAAGAAAAAACTATTGATCGAGTATAATTTAATGTTGTTCTGATGAAACAAATGACAGAAGAAAAAAGTGTTACTAATTTTAATGGAATCTATAATATGATAACCTTATACACATATTTTGATACAAGTAAGGAAAACTAATTGATAAAAACAAATATATTACATAAAAACTTCTTAAAAAATTATCTATTTATATTTATATTGTATATAACTTTTAAATTATAATAAATTAAAAATCATTAACGAAAATTAAAATTTATTTATCTTCATAAATAATAGATAATATATAAGAGATGTGCATAATTACATAAACATTCCTTTTAACTTGGCATGAACTATCATCTGCAGCGTTCAACTTTGGGTGTGTACAAATAGAAATCATGTTTATATAAAGTTGAAATAGTAGACACAAACGTTCTGCATGATATATTCGAACGGGATACACTTGAACTGGTAAGTATTATGTCATGTAAAATACCTACTATGTATAGGATGTGTGACTCTATTTGTTTAACTTTATAAAAGTTTAAAATAAATATCTATTGTGCATACTCATTAGTTGGAACGCATAATGTTAGCTAAAATCTAGTTAACGAGCACGTTAATGTAATATGCCTAGGAGATAAATGAAACTTAAATATGTATGCACATAATACATTTATACAAACTTAAAATATATGCAATATTAAAATAATAATCATGAAAAGTATCATTAGAATTTGCATTAAACTTACAAAAGGAATATTCTACTTAGAGTGCTAATGAAATTAAATAAAAATTTATAAATATAAGGTTAAAAATTAAAAAAAAATATATATATATATATAATATAAAAAATGGTAAAGGATAAAAAAAAAAATACTCTTAAACTATTTGAAATAACTTATATTTATCTTTAAACTATATTTCAGCTCAAAACTATTATTTCTGTCAAACTATTCGGTCAAAAGTGCTCTTCTTACTAATTGAAGTTGTTAAATGCCATGTTGATGCCACATTTGCACGTCAATAGGGTTACACTACCACGTAGACTAAAAGGAATTCGATCAAAAATTCCCTTAAACTATCTGAAATAGCTCATATTTACCCTTAAACTATATTTCGACTCAAAACTACCCTTTTCATTAAACTATTGGATCTAAAGTTCCCTTCTTATTAATGATGATGTTAAGTGCCACATGGATGCTACATTGCATGCCGGGTTCCACTGCTACATAGACTAAATAGGGTTGTAGGTTGGTATTTTTGATCCTTTTTCACTATAAAAAAAGTGTTATATAAATGATGGATTAAAAATTACAAGGATAAAATAGTCTTTGCATAGGATATAGAGGGGAACCGGGGGGGGGGGGGGGAGTGATGGGGGAAAGAATATTTCTTAAAAGTTGAGGAAGGATTTAGATTTTTAAGTCAATTGTTCAACGGTGTAAATGATTTTCACCTAAATTTAATTGAGAAAGAAGGAAAGTAGTATTTGGATTTTCATGATTAAATTTAGAACAAAATGTAACATGAAAAATGAAGGGAAGTAATATTTGGATTTCCTTTATTAAATTTAGAATAAATCAATATGATAATGAAAGGAAGTAGAATTTGGATTTCCATGTTTAAATTTTGAACAAAATTTAATATAATAAATAAGGAAAGTAGTGTCTAAATTTAGAACATAATTTAACATGATAAAGAAGGAAAGTAGTACTTGGATTTCCATGTCTAAATTTAGAACAAACTTAACATGAAAAATGAAGGGAAGTAACATTTGGATTTCCTTTATTAAATTTAGAACAAACTTTAATATGAGAAAGAAGGAATGTAGATTTGGATTCACATGTCTAAATTTAAAACAAAATGTAATATGATAATGAAAGTAAGTAGTATTTGGATTTCCATGTCTAAATTTAGAACAAAATTTAATATGATAAGGAAGGGAAGTAGTATTTGGATTTCCATGTCTAAATATAGAACAAAATTTAACATGGTAAAGAAGGGAAGTAGTATTTGAATTTCCATGTCTAAATTTAGAAAAAAAAATTAATGATGGTAAAATGAAACATGGCAACAAAAATGAAGGATAAGAATGGGGGAATTTTCTCCTTCTCTATTTAAGGAAGCAAATTGCTACTGTTGAAACCTAAAATTGGATGATTGTGTAGCTAGTGTCACATCCGGATAGCACTCCCTAGAAGTAACATGGCGTATTTGACCTCTCGAAGGTCTTATGAAAGCCCATGGTTATCATTCATCACATTTGTCATAGTAAATTTAGCGGAAAATTTAAAACTTCCTTAGCACATTATATGCAAGAACATTACTTCATATATATATAGAATATCATATTACATACTTATACTCTAAGTCTCTTTGCCATCTTAGACTCAATAGCATTAGAGTACATGTGGGACACGACCCTTAAAATATAATCATAATTATACAACATTATAAAACTTTACAGTAAACATAAGTAGGAGATCCTTGAATTTAAGGATTCCTTTCATTGAGCTTGGGAATCATCTAACAAGCTCCTCACCATTTAAGACATACCTTAAGCATACATAACCTACACTTTGTGTAAAAGATAGAGAATAATGGGATTAGTACAAGAATACACTAAGTACGGCAACCATGTTAAAACATGCATTTAAAAGGGACATTTTCTTGAAATCATACTTCATGTCTTTATGAGTAAATATTTATAAAACCATTAAACATTTACATTTATATCATTCACATACTTCATATTGACATATTCAAAGGCCAAACATCATAGAAAAATACATATAGAATTTAAGTCATTTTTGAGTCACATTACAGTAAGCACTTTTCTTTACAGTGAGTATTTTCCTTTCACACTGAACTTCTTTCCTTTTACTCTTTAACCTCCCTAGTAACCCTTTAGTGATACTTGGTGCAATGCATCACCTTAAGTTCACAAGAAAGCATACATACAACCTACATAAGCAACACACATTATCTTATAAGCATAATATATCAAAGACACATTTAAGTTGAGACTCTATTGAATTTACAGCAAGATACATCAATTTGCACATATAATGACTTCACTTCACATACATCATTATTAGACTTTGTTCATGACCCCAATCTTAGTCTACTAGTACAATGTACATGTGAAACCCCATAATCCCCACACATACATAGTAAACCTTTCATGAGACCATAAACCTTATCATTCAATTCATACATCAACATATTAAGCGAAGACAACTTCATTCATGTTAACAACCTTCATCATACAGTCATTAAGACTCACATAGTGCATATAAGAATAAGATCACATCACATAGACTCATACCATGCACATCTTCATGACAAATAGGAAAATACTACCATGCGATGCATAAAGACATAATTATAACCGTACACATTGGAACACCTTCCTAGAACTTTCTAGGAGATACTTGTGCAATGTCTAGATGGGTTCACTACTTCCAGCTATCCTAAGTAACCTCCATTGAATCCTCATAGTTTGGGTCCTAGTCATTTACTTACATTGTCCATTTTACTTTAGGAAAACTATAGCCTTAACCGAAACTAAGATCATGGGTGCTAAACATGGAATTTGATGTTGTAGAGTCTTCAATGTAATGATCATTCATAACATCTTGAGGCAGCCACCCTCTTAAGACCATAATGCACTCAAAGCATATACCAGACAACACCATTTAACATAGGAGGCAAGGTAATCTTCACATTACATTGAAGACTCTTAACCTTAGCTATTCACACATTCACATAGGGGTACAAGGGTAGGGGTCATCAATCCTTAATAATTCATTAAAGGCAGAACCTACACATGATATTTCATACCCATTTACATGCTTATAATAATAATAACATAACCTAGATTCACAACTAAAGTAGAGGACTAGGCACTAGTTACACATACGGTGATCATCAAACCCAGTCATTCATACATTCATCAATTTCCTTCAACGACATGGTCAACACATATATATTGACAATAAAGTAAACACCGCCACCATAAGTGGACCATACCACACAATGCCATACAAGGTTTCATCAATCGTAATAATATAGAAAAGTAGAGGGATGAGCCATTCTTACCAATTCATCAATCTTTGATCGTCGTTGATCAATACACCTTTCTCATATTTAATACATTATAGAGCAGTAGCTATATGTACTTAAATCATAAAACAAACCATGTGCAAGTCATTAAAAGATCATGATACAACTAGTGCACTATGTCTAATATATGGTAGAAGGTAGAAAGTTATAGATCATCAAGTAACTTCCTAGTTTTGCTCATCAATCATCATGTATCAATAATATACATTTACTGCAGTAGCTAAATAGATATAAATCAAGTCTAAATCATGCTTCATCAAATCTTAAAATTAAATCATATCATGTACATAACGTTATCAACCCATAGACTAGGAGAACCTAGATTAATTCATGTAAGCCTTCTTTAATTTGATCATCAAGGATTTATTCTTACAATTCAATCCTGATATTAACCCAAAACAGTAGCTACAATCATCTTCACCTAATCAAATTCAACATTCAATCATTAAGAAGACAATGATAGAGTGAACTCTTAGAACTCTAAACTAGGCATGTTCAAATCTTCATAAATTGATCCACATGGATCCTTCATCATCAAATCATCATCAATTCACGTAAATAACAGTAAATATTGACAATTCAACGCAAGAGAATTGCAATTCAACCATTAACAAGCCATGATCACAATGCCCATGCAAGGGCTAAATCGATTTATGTAAGGGACATGGGTTCATAATGAAATTGGATTGCAAATCACATTAAACCAATACATTAACATCAATTCATCATGATTTAGCCATAATTTTTTTTTTAAATATAACCCATGGCTAGATTAAAGAAGAAGAACTTTGATCATGAAACTTCTTTGAAAAACATTGAGATTAACTCTCCAAGTGAAATGTTACTTAGAGATGAAGGATCACCATTCCTTTATATTCATTAAAAACCTTTAAAACTCGATGAAGAAACCATAGGGATCCATGCTCAAAGATGTTCTTGAGCTTCACCAACAATGGAGGTTTCTATGGAGAATATTTTTAGAGGGAAAGTTTATTTTGTGTAGAAGGGATTGGAAATGGGTTGTTTATGTGTTTGATCACTTATATACACCAAAAAATAACTAATTAAACCTATTATTTTTAGATTAGGATGTGGGGTGAATTTCCTATTCACCCCTTAAGTGGGCAGTACGCAGGCAGCAGTTGCACCAGCCTGCATCGATGGGCCGAATCGACTGAGCGTTGGTCCATCGACGGGCCGTTCTTTGCCCTTCATCGATTGGGTATAAGGATGTAATGTGGTCAAGACTTCCCCAGTATAAGTGACCATCGACTCCTCCCCATCGACAGGGCGTCATTCAATAAATGGGACGTGCATTAAGCTTGTCGATTGATACAACCAAGGCAGTGTCTCGACAACCCTTGGGTCCTTCTTGTGGGACTTTCTGCGGGTCCCTTGAGAAGTCGTAACCGGCATTTCCAACGTAAATATGTAAATTTATAATCCAAGGTTATTCCATGCAAGTTTCACTCAAAATGCACACATAAAAAACGTCCAAACATGCTAGGTCCCATCAAGACATTCTTGAACGTCTCAAGGGCTAACTTTCGAACGTCTTAAACGTTTGACCTCCAAACTTCACGAAACTACATATACTGCCTATAAACATTATTATAACTCACTTTAAGGCTTCATAAGCTCATGAAATACAATATATAAAGACATATATACACATGAGACACATAGGTGACTAGTCGTGGAACGTCTTGGTCGTCCCTTGACGTTTGACTTCCAAATCACCTCAAACTTTACACACTGTGTCAATATCATACTATAAGTCATTTTAGGACCTTATACCCTTATGATGAACATGTTAGGCTCTTGACACCCTAACTCTTTTTTGGGTCTTACAGCTAGTTTACCTGAAGATGTAGGGAAAGAAATTTTACTGAGGTGTTGTATTAAGTCATTGTTGCGATCCAAATTTGTGTGCAAGAACAGATATGCTCTTATCAAAACCACTGAATTCGTTTAAAGCATTTGAAGAATAGTAGCCCCCCCAACACCTGCCTTACAATACTGGTAAACTTCTTAATATTCATGACAGTTGTTTCCTGACTTTGATTTCTGAAGAAAATCCCTAAACGTTCAGATGCATGATGTACCTTTAAGGTTCTGTGCACAACTTATTTTTATGGTCGGAGTAATTGATGATGTGGTTTCTTAATCATTGTGGAATCCTTCGACTAGAGAGGTGAGACCCCTCCATCTCCCTCCACCCATGATCAATTTTAGCCTTGGGTTCATGTTTGGATTAAACCCTTGACTAATGACTATAAAATGATTTGATATTTCCATAAAAATTCAACAGCGGTCTATTCTTGTTGTAGGAACTCATGGAGATTATTTTTAAACCTAAAATCCCTCTTTTACATACGTGAAATACAAATATGATGCTTACGGATTGGTTTGGATCGGTTACTGGTCAAAATCAAAACATAACCAACCTAATCGATATTAAAATTGTCAAAACCAAATCAAACCAAACATAATGTATATTTATCGGTTTGGTTGTTATCAGTTTATGCTCGGATATTCTAATATTAACCATAGACAAAAATAAAATAAATAATTCATTCAAAGCGTGAAAAAACTTATAACAATCAATTCAAACAATAATAGTTAGAATGATTGACATTACATAACTTTCAATCATTGAATTTACTATGAATAAAACTTCAAAAATTCATTATTTTTTGCCAAGAAGGAAGAGATAGTGACAATTTCAATTTCATAAAGAATTGTCATAGACACTCATATATGTGAAACCAATAAGATAAATATTCTCACCTCGAAATTTTTGCTTTCATAAATAAATTATGAATAAATTTTTATACACATATAAAATCTTTAAAATTGGTTATAAAAATAATATATAATGTATCTATGATAATAAAATACATGTATATAGTTTGTCAGTTTTGTTTGGTTATTTCTTCAAAAAAAATTAGAAAAAGACCATAACCAACATAAATAATATCGGTTTTTTTAAAAATCTAAATTCAAACCACACCTAACCCAAATAAATTGATTTATTTAATCGGGGTTGGTTCAATTTTCTCGATTTGGGCCGGTTTTATCTAAACTGTGAACACCCCTAGGTTGACTATGATTTTGTTCGAAAAATCATAAGATGTAACCGAGCCAAACCGAACCAACAAATTATATATACATACATATATATATATATATATATATATATATATATATATATATATATATATATATATATATAAGACAGGAATTCAAAAAATAGGACAAATAAAAAATCAGCAAGATCTAGATAATATTGTAAAATTTTTAGATCAAATGGAAATAATAGGAGATAAGCCTCTAATGTATTGGGAAAATAATCATGAAGTATGTAAGCTAGACATAATAAACTCATAATATATAATAAAAACAGTCTCAATAGAAGCTACAAATCAGGATCTAGAAGATTTTAGAATACAAATTAAAGAACTATTAGAATTAGGAGTAATAAGAAGATCTACTTCAAAACATAGATCAACAACATTTATGGTAAGAAATCATAGCGAAATAATTAGAGGAAAAGCTAGAATGGTTATAAATTACAAAAGACGAAATGACAATACTAGAATAGACGGTTATAAATTACCAGATAAAACAGAATTAATAAATAGAATTCAAGGAAAAACAATCTTTAGTAAATTCAATTGTAAATCAGGATACTGGCAGATAAAAATGCATCCAGACAGTATAGAATGGACAGCTTTTAACTGCCCTGAAGGACATTTTGAATGGTTAGTCATGCCATTTGGGTTAAAAACAACACCTCCAATTTTCCAAAGAAAAATGGATAAAATATTTGGAGAATATAAAAGATTTGTTTTAGTGTAACGACCTGTTTAGTCGTTTTGAACGAAAGATTTTATTTCTGGAAAAACAGGCTGAGGCGACGGACCCCGCGATGGACCGTCATGGGCATGACGGACCATCGCAGGGTCTCGTTTCAAAACACTTAGAAAATCTGAAATTGGGTACTGAAATCGACTCTCTGAACTTTGTAACGGAATGGCAGGACGGACCGTCACAGACTCTTCAGAGAAATTGAGTCTCTGAACTCTGTGACGGAGCAGCAGGATGGACCGTCGCAGGCGTGATGGCCCGTCACAGGCTGCGTAAATCCCAGCCTGAGTCGGAATTCCTCAATTGTTTTAAGGGACGTTTTTGACTATTCCTGCTTTAATTATATAGTTAGTGGGTTAATGTTAATAAGTCTAATTACTTGGGGGTTAAAACAGGTAACCTTAAGTTAATTAGTGGGTTATTATTGCCATCTTTTATTCTTAATTATATGCTAATTAGGGTAAAAGAAAGAGGGTTTTGAATAAAGAAAATAGAAAGAACAAGAGAAAGAGAGAGAAAGTCGAACGAGAAAGAGGAGAAACGAAGAGAAACAAAGCTTGGGAAATTCTTGCTTGATCACTAGTCTTCGGTGGAGGTAGGTTATGGTTTCTCTTACGATATTCGTAGTAAACTCTTAATAGCGAATGATATGTATTGATAATATTGTAAACCCTGCTATGTGCTTAATTGTATGCTTGCATGGATGTAATTATATAATTGTGATTATATAAGCATGGTGAAGTTATTGAATTCCAAATCTTGCAAAACCCTAATCTCTTTGTTAATGATGAGACCTTGGTATAAAAGAAGGCGTGATGAACTAAATAATGAGAATGATGATGCCTTGGTAAGAAAGAAGGCTTGATGAATCGATAGTAGGAGATCTAGGGGATCGGGTGTCACGAACCGACACGTAGATTTAGGGGATCGGGTGTCACGAACCGACACGTAGATTTAGGGGATCGGGTGTCAGGAACCGACACGTAGATTTAGGGGATCGGGTGTCACGAACCGACACGTAGATTTAGGGGATCGGGTGTCACGAACCGACACGTTGATTTAGGGGATCGGGTGTCATGAACCGACACGTATATTTAGGGGATCGGAGTGTCACGTTCCGACACATAGTAGTAGGGGATCGGAGTGTCACGTACCGACACAAGAGGATTAATGAATATGAGAGAGCGGAGTGTCACGTACCGACACAAGAGAAATAAAGATAATGAATCTTGAAAGATGTTAATATACTCAATCTAATGAACATAATTCCCAAATGAGTATGGTATTGAGGCTTGAGTCCTCATGTGTGAACTTGACGGTAATTGTTAATGATATAGTACTTGCTGTTGCTACGTGTTGAGTATCATAGTTGATTTTATGATATTACTTGGTATATATTGATTTCTATTTTGAGTTGGTCGATGATATCTACTCAGTACCCGTGTTTTGTACTGACCCCTACTTTTATGTTTTCTTCTTGTTTATTCGTGGAGTGCAGCAAACGTGCCGTCATCTTCGACTCAACAGTAATTCTAGCCAGTCTTCATTACCCCGGATATCAGGGTGAGCTAATGCTTCTAGCTTGGACTGGATCTTCCACTTCATGTCTTGATGCCTTGAAGTTCCGGCATGGACTAGCTTTTATGTATTTTTAGCTTCTTAGAAACTCTTAGATTTAGCAATTTGAAGTAGATGTTCTTGTGATGATGACTTCCAGATTTTGGGAAATAATAGTTATTGAATTGGTTTTTATTAATGAGTTTAAGTCTTCCGCATTACTTTATGTTGATATTACATTAAAATGTTAAGGTTTATATTGGTTGGTTCGCTCACATAGGAGGGTAAGTAAGGGTGCCAGTCGCGGCTCGGTTTTGGGTCGTGACAAACTTGGTATCAGAGCATTAGGTTCGTTGGTCTCATCACACAAGAACGAGTCTAGTAGAGTCTTAAGGAACGGTAGGGGGACGCCTTTACTTTTCTTTAAGAGGCTATAAGACTTTAGGAAAATTCCATTCTTTCTTTCTTTCTTTCGTGCTATTACTTGGGTCTAATTGGTATCTAGGTGATACAAATTGGTATCTGACCATCTTCACTCTATTTCGCAGATGGTAAGAACTAGAGCAACGACTACGCCAACACCAACACCAGCAAGGCAGGATATAACTGAGCCAGCCGCTGGGGCTGTGGCTCAAGGAAGAGCAACAGCAAGAGGCCGTGGTAGAGGTCGTGGGAGGACGTCCTCTAGAGGAAGAGGAAAAGCACCTAGCCCATCTGATGCTAGGGCGGTGACTCCTCCACCGACTGAGGAAGTAATAAGAGAGGGTGAGGAAGGGGAGAATGAACAAGTGCAAAATGAGGAATTGCCACCCCAACCTACCCCAGAGATGATCAATCAGGTTCTCGCTTATCTTAGTGGGTTGTCTGATCAGGGTCAGGCACCTCCAGTGATTTCTGCACCAACACCTCCGGTTTCAGAGATATAACATGCAGCCACTATGGCTCCTCGTATGGTCTGACTACTGGGCCTATAATGACAAATGATCAGCATGAACTTTTCAGTAAGTTCTTGAAATTGAAACCTCCAGTCTTCAAGGGTGCTG
The DNA here is from genome assembly GCF_036512215.1 of Solanum lycopersicum. NCBI lineage: Eukaryota > Viridiplantae > Streptophyta > Magnoliopsida > Solanales > Solanaceae > Solanum > Solanum lycopersicum. Next base: position 36,687,705 of record NC_090810.1, on the reverse strand, counting down.
AATCTGAGGATGCTTACGATTTTCTGGTTGATTGTCATGAGCTACTACACAAGATGGGTATAGTAGAACGGTTTGGTGTTGAGTTCGTGAGTTATCAGTTTCAAGGGAACTCCAAAACGTGGTGGCGGTCACATGTTGAGTGTGAACCAACAGAGGCACCACTTATGACTTGGGCCTCATTCTCTAGCTTGTTTATGGAGAAGTATATTCCCCGGACTTTGAGGGATAGGAAAAGGGATGAGTTCTTGAGCCTAGAGCAAGGTAGGATGTCGGTCAATGCATATGAGGCTAAGTTTCGTGCACTATCCAGATATGCCACCCAACATTGTTTCAGTCCACAAGAGCGGATTCGTCGTTTTGTGAAGGGGTTGAGGTCAGAATTGCGGATTTCAGCCTTACAGGTAGCGGCTACGGCAAAATCCTTCCAAGAAGTGGTAGCTTTTGTGGTAGAGGTGGAAGGAGTGAATCCAGATGAATTTACCATGGCATAGACATCAAAGAGGTTTCGAAAGGGAGGTGATTTTAATGGTTCTTACTCTAGAGGACAGGGTTCAGGAGGTTACTCAGTCCGACCAATTCAGTCTTCACTATAGACTGTAGTTGGAGGTCCACCTCAGACCGGTCAGCACTTCTCTGAGAGACCTATGCTTGACTCCAGAGAGTGTTATGGATGTGGGGAGACTGGACATATTAGGAGGAATTTTCCAAACCAGAGTTATAGACCCCCAATAGCTAGAGGTAGAGGTGGTCATGGCAGAGGCCGTTATTCTGGAGGACGTGGTGGCCGAGGTAATGGTGGTCACCAAAATGGACGGGGTGACGGGCAAACTAGAGCCACTACAGCACCACATGGTAGGGGCAACGAGCAGACAGGTGATAGGGCCCATTGTTACGCTTTCCCTGGGCGGTCAGAAGCGGAGACATCATATGCTGTTATCACAGGTAATCTTTTGGTTTGTGATTGTATGGCTTCTGTATTATTTGACCCTTGCTCTACATTTTCATATGTATCTTCCGCATTTGCTAATGGTCTAAATTTACATTGTGAATTACTTGATATGCCTATTCGTGTTTCTACTCCGGTGGGTGAGTCTGTGGTAGTTGAAAAGGTATATAGGTCTTGTTTGGTGAACTTTGTGGGGAGCAACACTTATGTAGATTTGGTTATCTTAGAAATGGATGATTTTGATGTAATTCTGGGTATGACTTGGCTTTCTCCGCAATTTGCGATCTTGGATTGTAATGCTAAAACGATGACGTTAGCCAAGCCTGGGACAGATCCGTTAGTGTGGGAGGGTGACTACACTTCCAATCCGGTGCGTGTCATCTCCTTTCTTCGTGCTAAGAAAATGGTTAGTAAAGGGTGTTTAGCTTTCTTGGCACATCTCAAGGATGACACTACCCAAGTACCTTCGATTGAGTCGGTTTCGGTGGTCCATGAGTTTCTGGATGTGTTCCCTGCAGATCTTCCTGGTATGCCACCAGATAGGGATATTGACTTATGTAGTTGATCTTGAACCGGGTACTCGCCCCATTTCTATACCCCCTTATAGAATGGCTCCCGCGGAGTTAAGAGAGTTAAAATCCCAACTTCAAGAGTTGTTGAACAAAGGCTTCATTAGACCAAGTGCATCTCGTTGGGGTGCTCCGGTTTTGTTCATAAAGAAGAAGGATGAGAGTTTTCGGATGTGCATAGACTACCGGCAGTTGAACAAAGTAACTATTAAGAACAAGTACCCTCTTCCTCGCATTGATGACTTGTTCGATCAGTTACAAGGTGCTAGTGTCTTCTCTAAGATTGACTTGAGATCCGGTTATCATCAATTGAAAATACGGGCAACGGATGTGCCAAAGACTGCTTTTAGAACCAGGTATGGGCATTACGAATTTGTAGTGATGTCTTTTGGTCTTACAATGCCCCTGCTGCGTTCATGAGTTTGATGAACGGGATTTTTAAGCCATATTTGGATATCTTTGTGATCGTATTTATTGATGACATACTGATATACTCTAAAAGTAAGGAGGAACATGAGGAGCATTTGAGACTGGTATTGGAAATGTTGAGGGAGAAAAAGCTTTATGCCAAGTTCTCTAAGTGTGAGTTTTGGCTAGATGCGGTGTCCTTCTTGGGGAACGTGGTTTCTAAGGATGGGGTGATGGTGGATCCTTCTAAGATTGAGACAGTGAAGAATTGGGTAAGACCTACTAATGTGTCAGAAATAAGGAGCTTTGTTGGGTTAGCTAGCTACTACCGCCGATTTGTCAAGGGATTCTCTTCTATTGCCTCCCAATTGACGAACTTGACTAAGTAAAATGCTCCATTCGTATGGTCGGATGAGTGTGAGGAAAGATTTCAGAAGCTCAAGACTCTGTTGACTACTGCACCAATTCTCACCTTGCCAGTGGAAGGTAAGAATTTCATTGTCTATTGTGATGCATCCTATTCGGGTTTGGGTGCAGTGCTAATGTAAGAGAAGAATGTGATTGCTTATGCTTCAAGACAATTAAAAGTGCATGAACGTAACTATCCAACTCATGATTTGGAATTGGCCGCGGTAGTGTTTGCATTAAAGCAATGGAGACACTATTTATATGGGGTTAAGTGTGAGGTCTATACGGATCATCGTAGCCTACAATATGTCTTTACTCAGAAAGATTTGAACTTGAGACAGAGGAGATGGATGGAACTAGTGAAGGACTACGACATCACTATTTTGTATCATCCGGGGAAGGCGAATGTTGTAGCGGATGCTTTAAGTAGAAAGGCGGGAAGCATGGGAAGTCTAGCTTACTTGCAAGCTTCTAGACGCCCATTGGCTAGAGAAATTCAGATTCTGGCTAACGACCTTATGAGATTAGAAGTAAATGAGAAGGGAGGATTTTTAGCTTGTGTGGAGGCAAGATCCTCTTTCCTTGACAAGATTAAGGGAAAGCAGTTTAATGATGAAAAATTGATCCGGATCCGAGATAAAGTGTTGCAATGAGAGGCTAAAGAAGCGACAATCGATGAGGAAGGTGTTTTGAGGATTAAGGGAAGGGTATGTGTACCCCGCGTCGATGATTTGATCAACGCTATTCTGACAGAGGCTCATAGTTCAAGGTATTCGATACATCCGGGTGCAACCAAGATGTTCCGTGACCTAAAGCAACACTTTTGGTGGAGTAGAATGAAGCGTGATATTGTGGATTTTATTGCCAAATGTCCAAACTGTCAACAAGTAAAGTATGAACACCAAAAGCCCGGAGGAACACTTCAGAGAATACCCATTCCTGAATGGAAGTGGGAAAGGATTGCAATGGATTTCGTGGTTGGTCTTCCAAAGACATTGGGAAAGTTTGATTCTATTTGGGTAATTGTTGATAGGTTAACTAAGTCTGCTCACTTCATTCTGGTCAAGGTGACTTACAATGCAGAGAAGTTAGCCAAACTTTACATCTCGGAAGTGGTGCGATTGCATGGGGTTCCACTCTCCATTATATCAGATAGAGGTACGCATTTTACTTCTAAGTTTTGGAAAACATTGCATGCGGAATTAGGTACTAGGTTGGACCTTAGTACTGCGTTCCATCCTCAGACCTATGGTCAGTCTGAGCGAACGATTCAAGTGTTGGAGGATATGCTTCATGCATATGTGATAGAATTTGGTGGTCAGTGGGATAGCTTCTTATCCTTAGCAGAATTCTCCTACAACAATAGCTATCACTCAAGCATTGATATGGCCCCATTTGAGGCACTATATGGGAGAAAATGTAGGTCTCCCATTGGTTGGTTTGATGCATTCGAGGTTAGACCTTGGGGTACTGATCTTTTGAGGGATTCGATAGAGAAAGTGAAATCTATTCAAGAAAAGCTTCTAGCGGCGCAAAGTAGGCAAAAAGAATATGCAGATCGAAAGGTTAGAGACTTAGAGTTCATGGAGGGTGAACAAGTCTTGTTGAATGTTTCGCCAATGAAAGGGGTGATGCGGTTTGGTAAAAGAGGCAAGCTAAGCCCAAGGTATATTGGTCCATTTGAAGTACTTAAGCGAGTAGGGGAGGTGGCTTATGAGTTAGCCTTGCCTCCAGGGCTGTCCGGAGTGCATCCGGTATTCCATGTGTCGATGTTGAAAAGATATCATGGGGATGGAAACTACATTATCCATTGGGATTCAGTTTTGCTTGATGAGAATTTGTCTTATGAGGAGGAACCTGTTGCCATTCTAGATAGAGAAATTCGCAAGTTGAGATCAAGGGATATTGCATCCATCAAAGTTCAATGGAAGAATCGGCCCGTTGAAGAAGCCACTTGGGAAAAGGAGGCAGATATGCGAGAAAGATACCCACACCTGTTTACAGATTCAGGTACTCCTTTTCGCCCTTATTTTCCTTCTTGTGATCGTTCAAGGACGAACGATGGGTAAATTGATATCTATTGTAACGACCTATTTAGTCGTTTTGAACGGCAGATTTTATTTCTGGAAAAATAGGCTGAGGCGACGGGCCCCGCGATGGACCGTCATGGGCACGACGGACCGTCGCAGGGTCTCGTTTCAAAACACTTAGAAAATCTGAAATTGGGTACTGAAAATCGACTCTCTGAACTTCGTAACGGAATGGCAGGACAGACCGTCACAGGTGTGACGGACCGTCAAAGACTCTTCAGAGAAATTGAGTCTCTGAACTCTATGACGGAGCAGCAGGACGGACCGTCGCAGGCGCGATGGGCCGTCACAGGCGCGACGGGCCGTCACAGGCGCGACGGGCCGTCACAGGCTGCGTAAATCCCAGCCTAAGTCGGAATTCCTCAATTGTTTTAAGGGACATTTTTGACTATTCCTGCTTAAATTATATAGTTAGTGGGTTAATGTTAATAAGTCTAATTAGTTGGGGGTTAAAAGAGGTAACCTTAAGTTAATTAGTGGGTTATTATTGCCATCTTTTATTCTTAATTATATGCTAATTAGGGTAAAAGAAAGAGGGTTTTGAATAAAGAAAATAGAAAGAATAAGAGAAAGAGAGAGAAAGTCGAACGAGAAAGAGGAGAAACGAAGAGAAACAAAGCTTGGGAAATTCTTGCTTGATCACTAGTCTTCGGTGGAGGTAGGTTATGGTTTCTCTTATGATATTCGTAGTATACTCTTAATAGCGAATGATATGTATTGATAATATTGTAAACCCTGCTATGTGCTTAATTGTATGCTTGCATGGATGTAATTATATAATTGTGATTATATAAGCATGATGAAGTTATTGAATCCCAAATCTTGCAAAACCCTAATCTCTTTGTTAATGATGAGGCCTTGGTATAAAAGAAGGCGTGATGAACTAAATAATGAGAATGATGATGCCTTGGTAAGAAAGAAGGCTTGATGAATCGATAGAAGGAGATCTAGGGGATCGAGTGTCACGAACCGACACGTAGATTTAGGGGATCGGGTGTCACGAACCGACACGTAGATTTAGGGGATTGGGTGTCACGAACCGACACGTAGATTTAGGGGATCGGGTGTCACGAACCGACACGTAGATTTAAGGGATCGGGTGTCACGAACCGACACGTAGATTTAGGGGATCGGGTGTCATGAACCGACACGTAGATTTAGGGGATCGGGTGTCACGAACCGACACGTAGATTTAGGGGATCGGGTGTCACGAACCGACACGTAGATTTAGGGGATCGGGTGTCACGAACCGACACGTAGATTTAGGAGATCGGGTGTCACGAACCGACACGTAGATTTAGGGGATCGGAGTGTCACGTTCTGACACATAGTAGTAAGGGATCAGAGTGTCACGTACCGACACAAGAGGATTAATGAATATGAGAGAGCGGAGTGTCACGTACCGACACAAGAGAAATAAAGATAATGAATCTTGAAAGATGTTAATATACTCAATCTAATGAACATAATTCCCAAATGAGTATGGTATTGAGGCTTGAGTCCTCATGTGTGAACTTGACGGTAATTGTTAATGATATAGTACTTGTTGTTGCTACGTGTTGAGTATCATAGTTGATTTTATGATATTACTTGATATATATTGATTTCTATTTTGAGTTGGCCGATGATATCTACTCATTACCCGTGTTTTGTACTGACCCCTACTTTTATGTTTTCTTCTTGTTTATTTGTGGAGTGCAGCAAAAGTGTCGTCATCTTCGACTCAACAGTAATTCTAGCCAGTCTTCATTACTCCGGATATCAGGGTGAGCTAATGCTTCTAGCTTGGACTGGATCTTCCTCTTCATGTCTTGATGCCTTGAAGTTCCGGCATGGACTAGCTTTTATGTATTTTTAGCTTCTTAGAAACTCTTAGATTTAGCAATTTGAAGTAGATGTTCTTGTGATGATGACTTCCAGATTTTGGGAAATAATAGTTATTGAATTGGTTTTTATTAATGAGTTTAAGTCTTCGGCATTACTTTATGTTGATATTACATTGAAATGTTAAGGTTTAGATTGGTTGGTTCGCTCACATAGGAGGGTAAGTGTGGGTGCCAGTCGCGGCTCGGTTTTGGGTCGTGACATTTAGTATATGTATATGATATCTTAGTATTTAGTAAAAATATAAAAGACACTTAGGGCATTTACAAATAGTTTTTAGACTATTTTTTAATAATGAGATAATAATTAGCAATAGCAAGAAGAAAATAGAATTATGTAAAAATTATATAAACTTTTTAGGAATTACTTTAGGAGAAAGAAAGGTTAAACTACAACCTCATATAGCTAAAAAAGCTCTAGATATGCCAGATAAATTAAATAATCTAAAAGATTTACAAAAATTCTTAGGTATAATTAATTATGCAAGACCTTTTATTAAAGATTTAGAAAAAATGGCAGAACCATTATACTCTAAGACAGGAACTAAAGGACAAAGAAATTTCAATATTGAAGATATAAAATTAGTACAAAAGATAAAAGAAAAAATAAAAAATATTCCCGATCTTAATATGCCATTAGAATAAGACTATTTAATAATAGAAACACACGGAAGCTTTGAAGGATGGGGTGCAGTATTAAAATCAAGACCACATAAATATAGTTCTAAACAAGAAGAAAAAATATGTGCTTATCAAAGTGGAAAATTCAAAGAAAAGGGTAATAAAGCTAGCATAGATGTTGAAATTCTAGTTGTAATATATGGTTTAAATAGTTTTAGAATCTATATTCTAAATAAACCAGAAGTATTAATAAGAACAGATTGTGAAGCTATAGTAAAATTTCATCAAAAAATTAATGATAAAACTAGTAGTAGAAGAAGATGGCTAAATTTTTTAGATACTATATCAATTTATCATTCTATAATTTTTGAACACATCAAGGGAAATGATAATAGTATTGCGGATCAGCTAAGTAGATTACTGATCAAAGTTTAAATTTTTCAGAATGAGACCTCTACTATCAGACAAAGGTAAAAAAAGTTCAACCTTCAACCGCAGGTTTGACAGACTCTTTCAAACAGACAATCTTAGCAAATTTGCATTTTAAACCTCTAGACAAAATAGATGATGTTAGAATAGAAAGACTACAGTTCGGACAACAAAATTTAATAGCATACGAGCCGTCTAACTGGACTTTCAGACATTTGTCTAACTGTCAATTAGACAAACAACAAACATGCCTCATAGACAATATATGGATAGCTCATAACAAAAAAGACATTAAATATGTAATTGCAGTTTTAAATGCTTTAGGATATTATTTTACTAGTAAAAATAAAGAAAATAGATTTAAATATTATGTAGTAATTCATGGTAAAACAAATGGTGTTTTTCAAATATAGATAGAAGTTTTAGACTCTATTAAAGATTTTCAAAAACCTCTTTTTAAGGGTTTTAATGATTTTACAGAAGCTTTAGACTATGTTAGAGGAATATTAGGACCAAATTACTATATTTCTCCAGCGCTTAGACAAAACCCAAATAAAACCCCACAATACAACATCCAGAAAGATTCAGACAAAATAATATTATGTGATCATTGCTCATCAATGACCGAAGCATTCAAAAGGCTAAATTTGAAAAATGAAGCCCTAATGCAAGAAAATGCCAAGCTTAGATAAAGACTCCAAAAAATGGAAACCAAAGGTAATACTAAACAAGATGTGCAAACTCAGACAGATATACAGGGTTTTCCATCCCAAATAAAAATGGATGAGATGGTGTGCATTCCCCACTGAATGCAAAGAAATCCACTGTCTCGGATGAAGATACAGCTAGTCCGGTTAAAACGGTAGCCGGTAAAGACTTCTCAAATCCGTTGATGGCTGTCACTTTGCCAAAAAGTGATAAAGATGAAGGTTCATCTTCTAGAAGAAGGTTACCACTTTCATTTAACCAGACTATTAGACAAAAAATTAAAAAATCCCAAAAAAATAAAGATCTAGAATCCCTTATAACCCAAATCATAGAAAAATTACTTAAATAAAAACAAGAAAAAGATAAACATATAAACCCAAGCCCAATACAAAGCCCAAGACAAGATTCTGTTTCAAGCCCAAACAGCTCAGACAATACTTCAGACTCAATGTAATTTGCTCAAGACCCAAATGAGGATGACTTCGGAATGAGTTTTGATTCAATTGCATTACATAATTTAGACACTTAAATTTTATATATATATATATATATATATATATATATATGTATATATATATATATGTATATTATTATTATTATAGTTTTAAAGAGGAATGCCTCTTTTGTCGAAAAATGTGAGTCCCACTTTACTCACTACCACACATGTGGAAAAATTGTTGGGACGCGTCTTTACTTTAAAAATAAAAATAATATTCAGAGAGAAGAGATAAGTATTGACAAACAGATATTAGACTACAAGGACAGTATTGCAAGAAAAGGAACATTATTTCACGTGACGATGGGGCCCAGATGTGTACCCGGCTGAGATGATAAGATTCCTTTTTCATTTGAAATCCGAAGTTTGGAGTCCGAAGACCTCTATAAAAGCAAGTATCATCAAGACAAGAAAAGGCAGAAGGCGAAAAAAGGCTAAGACAACCATAACAAAAACTCTCTCAAAATCCTCAAAAGACCCCCTTTACTCTTTAAAATTATCTTCTAAAAGATTGTAGTAAAGATTTCAGTTCTTTATTCTAAAAGTTTGTTTTAAAAGTTTGGAAGCTTTCCGGGTTTCCCGAAAGGGAAACTTCACTCTGTTCTAAATAATGTAAGTCATCATATTTAAGTTTCTAGTAAACTTCCCATATATGTAAATTATGTGTGTTTATAAAATGTTAATTATTTGATAAAACTCATGTAAATTTACGAATATATGAATATCATCATGAATCTATATTTCTTAGTATATGGTTAGTCTCTTAGCTTCTTAAAAGTATCGATGGATTAACCTGTAAATTCCTAGGACATTGTAAGGTTAAATGTTCTGAGAAAAGAACTATGAATAACCAAATCCGGGGTGTGGTTAAAGAAGATTACTCTTAAGAACAAAGGCTAAGAGAAAGAGATGAACAATAATAATAGATTCATGAATGGACAGAGTCCATAAAAATAAAAATATATGTTTGGTTTGGTTTTAATAATTTTAAAATCGATTAAGTTGGTTTGATTTTGGGTTTGATCAATAACCGATCCAAACCAACCTGTGAACACCCCTAGGAAGAAGTGCTAAATAAAAGCAAAAATTATATGAATTCCACAATATAAGCTAATTACATCTTATCCCTACTATTTTTAAAATTACAAAAAAATTAATTAAAATTTAAGGATTTCGAATACAAAAATCAACATCTCAATACATTTGATCCCAATACATTACTGTTATTGATAAAAGATATACTTGACCAAATGCATCGCTCACTATCTCAATACATTATCTTTGTTGATACAAGACACACCTGTCTCGATACATCACGTCCTGTTAGATCTAGTCTAGTACGCCGCGTAAGAGTGATGTATCCGAGAATAAGAGAGGATATGAAAAATAGGGATTTTTATATTTTTTCTTAACTTATCTACTGGTGGATTATAGTAGGTGTTATCATGACTCGACTTTTCGGGTCACGAGTTTAGTCCTATACTGAACAAGTAAAAATGGATGGAAGTAAGCATTTTCCTTATCCTTTTAATCTATAAATAGATTTTTTCTCATACTTCATCCGTCACATAATATTTTTTCACATTATGCAAAATGTGTGCTTCAAATAATCGGTCAAATTTTACAAAATAAAAATAGAATTAATTAAAAATTTTCTATTTTGAGCCTAAAATAATTATTTGAATATGACATAAAGAGCATATATCTAAAAGAATTAAAGGATAAAATCAAATTGAAAATTATTTTTATTCCTTAATTGGGTGGTAACATTAAAAGTAGTCAAACCAATACGAGAAGGAGACTGTGGTATTTATATATACTAGACTAATTGCAGAAAAAAATTTAATATGAGAAAGTGGTCCAAGTATTTTTTATTTAGATGACTAAATGTAGAATAAAATTTAATGTTGGTAAAATGAATCATGGTAATATAAATAAAGGATAAGACTCAGAGAATTATGTGGTTTATTTCACTGAAGATATAGTGAAGGAAATTTTGTTGAGGTGTCCGTTGAAATCGTTGTTGCGATTCAAATGTGTCTGCAAGAGTTGGTATGCTCTTATCATAGACTCTGAATTCGTTCAACAACAGTTGAAGAATCAAAGCTTCCCACAACTTCTCATTTATACTAATGGTACCCCTGATGATCCTGATCATGATTATCATTCCATAACTTTGATTTCTGAAGAAAATCCGCAAACGTTCAAAGGTATGACACACCTTATAGGTTCTGTGGACGGCTTGTTTTTAATGTATGGAACAATTGATGGTACGATTTCGTGTACATTGTGGAATCCAGCTACTAGGGAGGTAAGAACACTCCTTCTCCCTCTACCTAAACCCATAATCCATGTTGCCCCTGTGCTGGGGTTCGAATTCGACCCTTTGACTAATGACTATAAAGTGGTTTACTTTCGTTGCTCTCTTTATCACAAGTGTGAAGCAGCAGTCTATTCCTGTTCTAGGGATTCATGGAGAGTTTTGAAACCAAAAGAATCGTTCCCCTTCTATACAAATGTGAAAAACACATTTGGTACTGCTTATTTGAATGGAACTTATAATTGGCTGCTACGAGGGGGACACCGTTGTGATTACACCATTCTTTTATTTGACATTGGGAGTGAAATGTTTGAAGAGGTTTAAGGGCCAAATTGGAACTCTCTCTATACTTCTGTGTTGGGTTTGATGTTGATGGATGATTCCATTGCTATCTTGAACTATAACCGATGTTGTATGCTTGATTATGATATATGGGTAATGATCCAACCAGGTGTCTGGAACAAAATTTTTACCTTTGAATGCATCGGACTGATTAAGTCGTGTTATCTTAGCTCTCTCATTTTTGCGGATAAAGATTCTCATTTGGTCTCCTATAATGCCCGAACTAAGAAAATGAGGCGTTTAGAATTTCAACATTCAAGATTGGGAATAGGTGCACAACATGGTGGTTGTGGGGTTTTTTATTATAAGGAGAGCTTAGTAAAACTTACACAATGAGATGATTGAGAGGTGCTGCATTTATCGTCCGTTGAGCTTATTTCTTAGTTCTATTGTATGCATTAAATGTTTGTAATTCATCTTATTAAGCATGTAAAATTACTTAAACATATGATATATAGAACATTTGTTATCGATCCTACTTGTTTTATTTTCCATCATTGTGTCTTACAATATGTGAGTTTGATGCTGCAAATTAAAGGTATGAGTTATATAATTTTGTTAAACACTTCGATTAACTAAAATAAATTAGTGTTCTTTACTCTATTTATGATGGTTGGATTGTTGCAATTTTCATGATAAGCTCTTTGTAGAATTAAGATGTCAATCAGGAGTTCTATTGAAAATCCAGCAACAAGAAACTGTTGCAAAAGTAATACTGAAGGGGAAAGTTATTGTTGCAAGTGTAGATAACTCAAAACATTTCTCTATATCATTTGCAACAATCATGCTACCCTTGATAATAAACGATAAATAATGACATAAATCTGGCATCTCTTGCACCAAGCAAAGTATATAGTCGTCAAACACTGTAGTTTTTGTTCAGGTCTATCATCATTCGATACAAATGTTTCTTTCTTATCTTTGTTATTTCAATTTTGATACCATGTACACATGCTACTGTTTTAATAGGCAATTTTAAGGTTTCATTAATGAATATTTTTTGCATTCCTTTTAAGTACTATTTAACAGTACTAGGGTTGAACCCATCAAAAACAAAAAAGCACCTTTTTTTTTCTCTTTAATTTTCTAGTTTGGGGTTTTCTCTTGATCAACTATTATGGTGCAAGCGATAATTTCCTTGAAGATTTAGCAAGGGAAATTCTTGTGAGGTTGCCTATGAAATCCTTGTTGCGATTCAAATGTGTTTGCAACAACTTGTACTTTCTTATCAAAGCCCACGAGTTTGTTGAACAACACTTCAGAATTTAATTGTAAGTACTCAATATCTTAGAACTTCTGGAGCCAATAATACTATACATAATTGAAATGAAATGGACATTGATCTACGTCAAATGGCAGAAAGATGCAGTTTTTGGGTGGGGAAATCAGTCATAAGAGGAATTGTTGTCTTTTTCGACCTTATTTGTTTTTTACTTTCGATTATACCGTCCAAAAGAAAAAACTATTGATTGAGTATAATTTAATGTTGTTCTGATGAAACAAATGACAGAAGAAAAAAGTGTTACTAATTTTAATGGAACCTATAATATGATAACCTTATACATATATTTTGATACAAGGAAAACTAATTGATAAAAATAAATATATTACATAAAAAACTTCTTTAAAAATTATGTTTTTATATTTATATTGTATATAATTTTTAAATTATAATAAATTAAAAATCATTAATGAAAATTAAAATTTATTTATCTTCATAAATAATAGATAATATATAAGAGATGTGCATAGTTACATAAACATTCCTTTTAATTTGGGATAAACTGTCATCTGCATCGTTCAACTTTGAGTGTGTTCAAATAGAAATTAAGCTTATATAAAGTTGAAATAGTAGACAGAAATGTTCTACATGATATATTCGAACGGGATACATACTATGTATAGGATGTGTGAGTCTATCTGTTTAACTTCTATTGTGTACACTCATTAGTTGGAAAGCATAAATGTCAGCTAAAGTCTAGTTAACGAGCACGTTAATGTAATATGCCTAGGGGATAAATGAAACTTAAATATGTATGCTCATAATACAAACTTAAAATATATGCAATATTAAAATAATAATCATGAAAAGTATCGTTAGATTTTGCATTAAACTTATAAAAGAAATATTCTGCTTAGAGTGCTAATGAAATTAAATAAATATCATATATTATTATAAGTGGGAAGCTCCTAACTTAAAAGTTGAATTACTATTTTGTCCTTATTTTATTCTTAAATTAAATTAAATATTAGTATATAATTAATTTAATATTAAATAATCATATTTAAATACATGCATCTAGACACAATGGTTTGAATTCTAATTATTTACATACTAAGTAATAATTATATTATATTATACTAAATACTAAAAATAAGAACGTATAAAGTCAATCTTTGAAAGACAAATATTTTATAGAAAATTGTTAGAAATTATATCATAGGAAATTGTTAGGAATTATTTTTTTTAAAAAAATAAAAATTATATATTCTTTCTCTATAGTTAATGTGGTTAAATGATTAAATTTGTTTCCTCTCTCTTTAGTTAGTATAATCAAATGTATTGAATTATTAGTAAAAACAATCACCTTTCCTTTGTCTCATGTCTAAGATCACTTAACTTCAGAAAATTAACTTAAACAACTCTTCACCTTTTAATCTTATCCAATGAATCCTTAGCTATATATATGTATCATGAAAAACTAATTTTTCTTTACCACTTACCTCATGTTGATGTGAATCATTAGGTACTTTTTTTTGTTTTAAAATATTAATATTTGTTGATCCTCATTAGAATGATATTTTCTATCATAAATTTTATCTTTACCATTTTAGATTGCTTTTTTTTATGTTACGGGAGAAAAAAAAAACTCTACTCCTTATGTATTTCTTTTTACTATATATATGTATTGTTATAATAAAGTCTTAAGAAGGATATGAATGTTGTATTTATTCTTATTTGTTTAATTTTTTTGTATTCTTTAACGATTATTCTTCTTTAATATAATCTTATATGAAATTAGGAATGTTATAAGTCTATTTTTATTAGTGCTGAAATTACTAATTTATGACATTTAGATTCGTTTTTAAATGTACTTCTATAATATTTATTTACTTTTATCTTTCCTTACTAATATAGTTTCTTTAACTAGCTACATATTTGTGTACTTACTAATATGGAGCATAATGAGAGATTATTAACGATAAAGTCATATAGATATATTAATATTATTAGATGCTATAGTAATATCATTAGTATTTCATAATTCGTGCTTGATTGTAAATGTACTATTTGATTATTATGAATTTTATTTAATGAATAAAATATAAATTTCTAAAACTAATAATTCTAATTTCAACATTTTCTATATAATAATTCAACTTTATAATAATTGTATGAGACAAACGTACAACGCACGTTCCGAAAACTAGTTTATAAATACAAGGTTAAAAATTAAAACAATACATATATAATATAAAAAATGGTAAAGGCTCAAAAATATTCTTAAACTATCCGAAATAACTTATATTTATCTTTAAACTATATTTCGGCTCAAAATTATCATTTCCGTCAAACTATTTGGTCAAAAGTGCTCTTCTTACTAACGAAAGTTGCTAAATGCCATGTGGATACCACATTGCACGTCAATAGGGTTACACTGTCACGTAGACTAAAAGGAAATGGATCAATAGGGTTCCACTACTACATAGACTAAATCTCTAGATCTTAATTACTCCTTTCCCCCTCATTTCATTTTTTCACAAAAATGATTTCACCCCTTCTCCTTCATTTCGCGGCTAGGGTTTCACAGTTTTCTTCGTTGCTAGATTTCAAAGTGGATATTCGTGGTTGTAGTTTGGTAAATTTTTATTTTATTTTATTATGTTTACGATTTCAAAGCATGATACTTAGGATTTCACAACTCTCCCCTCATTTCACGGCTAGGTTCCTAATTATCATGCTTTGAAATCTTAAACATAATAAAATAACAAAAAATATCTAGTAACCTACAACCAAAAATATCCTCTTTGAAACCCAGCCCTGAAGAAAGCTATGAAGCCCTAGTAGTGGAATAAGGGGAAAGTTGTGAAATCTAAATATCATACTTTGAAGTCGTTAACATAATAAAATAAGAAAAAAAGATTTACTAATCTACAACCAAGAATATCCACTTTGAAGCCCAGCCACAAAAAAATTGTGAAACCCTAGCCGCGAAACGAGGGAGAACGGGGTGAAATAGTTTTTGGAAAATAATGAAATGAGGGTGGGGGGAGTAATTAGGATTTAGAGATTTAGTCTATGTGGTAGTGTAACCCTATTGGCATGCAGTGTGGCATCCACATGACATTTAACAACTTCCGTTAATAAGAAGGGTATTTTGACCTGACAGTTTGACGAGAAGGGTAGTTTTGAGCCGAAATATAACTTAAGGGTAAATATGAGCTATTTTGGATAGTTTAAAGATATTTTGACCCTTATTCGTTAAGTCTATGTGTTTGTGGAACCCCATTGGCACGCAATGTGGAATCCACATGGCATTTAACAATTTCTTCTAATAAGAAGGGCACTTTTCACCCAATAGTTTGAGGGAAAGGTAGTTGTGCGCCGAAATATAGTTTAAGGGTAAATATGATCTATTTCAATAGTTTAAGGGTATTTTTAATCCTTTTCACTATGAAAAAGTGTTAAATAAATGATGGATTAAAAATTACAAGGATAAAATAATATTTGCATAGGATACAGAGGGGAACCGGGGGGGAGGGGGGGGGGGAGGGAGTGAGGGTGAAAGAATATTTATTAAAAGTTGAGGAAGGATTTAGATTTTTAAGTCAATTGTTCAACGGTGTAAATAATTTTCACCTAAATTTAATTGAGAAAGAAGGAAAGTAGTATTTGGATTTCCATGATTAAATTTAGAAGAAAATGTAACATGAAAAATGAATGTAAGTAATATTTGGATTTCCTTTATTAAATTTAGAATAAATCAATATGATAATGAAAGGAAGTAGTATTTGGATTTCCAAGTTTAAATTTAGAACAAAATTTAATATGATAAAAGAAGGAAAGTAGTATTTGGATTTCCATGTCAAAATTTAGAACATAATTTAACATGATAAAGAAGGAAAGTAATACTTGGATTTCCATGTCTAAATTTAGAACAAACTTAACATGAAAAATGAAGGGAAGTAATATTTGGATTTCCTTTATTAAATTTAGAACAAACTTTAACATGAGGAAGAAGGAACGTAGATTTGGATTCACATGCCTAAATTTAAAACAAAATTTAATATGATAATGAAAGGAAGTAGTATTTGGATTTTCATATCTAAATTTAGAACAAAATTTAATATGATAAAGACGGGAAGTAGTATTTGGATTTCCATGTCTAAATATAGAAAAATAATTAACATGGTAAGAAGGGAAGTAGTATTTGAATTTCCATGTCTAAATTTAGAAAAAAAAACTAATGGGTGTAAAATGAAACATGGCAACAAAAATGAAGGATAAGAATGGGGGAATTTTATCCTTTTCTATTTAAGGAAGCAAATTGCTTCTGTTGAAACCTAAAATTGGATGATTGTTTAGCTAGTGTCACATTCGGAAAGCACCCCCTAGAAGTAACATGGCGTATTTGACCTCTCGGAGGTTTATACAAGCCCATAGTTATCATTCATAGTAAATTTAGCAAAAAATTTAAAACTTTCTTAGCGCATTATAAGCTAGAACATTACTTCACATATATATCGAATATCATATTACAGACTTAGACTCTAAGTCTCTTTGCCATCTTAGACTCAACAGCATTAGAGTACATGTGGGACACGACCCTTAAAACATAATCATAAGTATACAACATTATAAAACTTTACTATAAACATAAGTAGGAGATCCTTGAATTTAAGGATTCGTTTCCTTGAGCTTGGGAATCATCTAACAAGCTCCTCACCATTTAAGACATCCCTTAAGCATCCATAACCTACACTTTATGTAAAAAATAGAGAATAATGGGACTAGTACAAGAACACACTAAGTACGGCAACCATGCAAAAATATGCATTTGAAAGGGACATTTTCTTGAAATCATACTTCATGAATTTATGAGTAAATATTTATAAAACCATTAAACATTTACATTTATATCATTCACATACTTCATATTGACATATTCAAAGGCCAAACATCATAGAAAAATACATATAGAATTTAAGTCATTTTTGAGTCACATTACAGTAAGCACTTTTCTTTACAGTGAGTATTTTCCTTTCACACTGAACTTCTTTCCTTTTACTCTTTAACCTCCCTAGTAACCCTTTAGTGATACTTGGTGCAATGCATCACCTTAAGTTCACAAGAAAGCATACATACAACCTACATAAGCCAACACACATTATCTTATAAGCATAATATATCAAAGACACATTTAAGTCGAGACTCTATTGTCTTTACAGTAAGATACATCAATTTGCACATATAATGACTTCACTTCACATACATCATTATTAGACCTTGTTCGTGACCCCAATATTAGTCTACTAGTGCAATGTACATCTGAAACCCCATAATCCCCACACATACATAGTAAACCTTTCATTAGACCACAAACCTTATCATTCAATTCATACAATAACATATTAGGTGAATACAACTTCATTCATGTCAATAACATTCATCATATAGTCATTAAGACTCACATAGTGCATATAAGAATAAAATCACATCACATAGACTCATACCATGCACATCTTCATGACAAATAGAAAAATACTACGATGCAATGCATAAAGACATAATCATAACCATACACATTAGAACACCTTCCTAGAATTTTCTAAGGATATACTTGTGCAATGTCTAGATGGGTTCATTACTTCCACCTATCCTAAGTAACCTCCATTAAGTCCTCATAGTTAGGGTCCTAGTCATTTACTTCCGTTGTCCATTTTACTTTAGGAAAACTATAGACTTAACCGACACTAAGACCATGGGTGATAAACATGGAATTTGATGTTATAGAGTCTTACACCAATGGAAGGTGTTCTTACCAAGCCAAGGTAGAACATTAACACATACTAGCATACTAAGTGAATTCACTTGATAGATCCTATGTGGCAAAAAGTTTATGGACTTGGGAGCATCATGGCAATATCACTCTAACACCCTTTTGGGTCATGAGGCTATCCACTCCGTGAGGATTATGGTGACCTACCTTCCTACAATAGGATGGGACACCCCTCATCTTCAAGTTCACTCGGTGTTAAGCTAAGTTCTGATCTTCAAGTTCACTCGGTGCTAAGCTAAGTTTCCTATTGTTAAAAGCCTTCATTAACATTACTTTGTAAAATATAGTCTTAGGAGATTGACTCCCTATATGCTTAGTTCATAGGTCATGGATGAGAGTTTATCAACCTAAATCATGTGAGAAACCCTTTCACATGGACATAACATATATCATTAGCACTATCTAGTTTAGGATACACTTGAGCACACCTTTCAAGGCTCCTCTATTGACTAGATCATCATTCATGTATGTGTATAATTATATGTGAGCATAACCTTTCACATAACACATTAAGGTCACACATGTTCATACATCAATGCACAAGTCTATAGGTATAACTATATGAGCAATCTTTTCATATAAACCCACTAAGACATCATGCTTCACCATATCATATAAGTCATATTCATAACATGCCCATTCATTCATTTTCATATACATTAAAACAAAAACTAGAAACTATCCTATCAAGGCACACATGTGCAATGCATAGGCAAGGTCCCATACCCTTGCCCATACTAGTACACCTATCAAGTCATCCTAGTTAAGGAAACACATATCATACTTTCATAAACGTCATCTTAATATGCATAGTAGTAGACACTAGTGAATATGAGAACTATCTTTCATTTAGACACTATGACCTATACTACTTGTAAGAATGTATAATGTGTGAGTGTGTATACATTGGTCGACATGATCACATAATGGCCATCCATAACATCTTGAGGAAGCCACCATCTTAAGACCATAATGACAACAAAGCATAGACCACACAACACCATTTAACATAGGAGGCAAGGCAATCTTCACATTACATTGAAGACTCTTAACCTTAGCTATTCACAAATTCACATAGGGATATATGGGTAGGGGTCATCAATCCTTAATAATTCATTAAAGGCAGCACCTACACATGATCTTTCATACCCGTTTACATGCTTATAATAATAATAACATAACCTAGATTCATAACTAAAGTAGAGGACTAGGAACAAGTTACACATAAGGTGATCATCATACCCACTCATTCATATATTCATCATTTTCCTTCAAGGACATGGTCAACACATATATATTGACAATAAAGTAAACACCGCCACCATAAGTGGACCATACCACACAATGCCATACAAGGTTTCATCAATCGCAATAATATAGAAAAGTAGAGGGATGAGCCATTTTTACCAATTCATCAATCTTTGATCATCGTTGATCAATAAACCTTTCTCATATTTAATACATTATATAGAAGTAGCTATATGTACTTACATAATAAAACAAACCATGTTCAAGTCATTACAAGATCATGATACAACTAGTGCACTATGTCAAATATATGGTACAAGGTAGAAAGTTATAGATCTTCAAGTAACTTCCCAGTTTTGCTCATCAATCATCATGTATCAATAATATACATTTACTGAAGTAGCTAAATAGATATAAATCAAGTCTAAATCATGCTTCATCAAATCTCATAATTAGATCTTATCATGTACATAGAGTTATCAACCCATAGACTAGGAGAACCTAGACTAATTCATGTAAGCCTTCTTTAATTTGATCATCAAGGATTTATTCTTACAATTCAATCCTGATATTAACTTAAAAGAGAAGCTACAATCATCTTAACCTAATTGAATTCAACATTCAATCATTAAGAAGGCAATGATAGAGTGAACTCTTAGAACTCTAAACTAGGCATGTTCAAATCTTCATACATTGATCCACATGGATACTTCATAATCAAATAATCATCAATTCATGTAAATAAAAGTAGATATTGACAATTCAACGCACGAGAATCGCAATTCAACCATTAACAAGCCATGATCACAATGCCCATGCAAGGGATAAATCAATTTTGGGAAGGGACATGGGTTCGTAATGCAATTGGATTAAAAATTACTTTAAAACCAATAAATTAACATCAATTCATTATGATTTAGCCATTAAAAACTGTTTTTAAAAAGAACCCATGGCTAGATTGAAGAAGAAGAACTTTGATCATGAAACTTTTTTGAAAAACATTGAGATTAACTCTCCAAGTGAAAGGTTACTTAGAGATGAAGGATCACAATACCTTTATATTCATTAAATACCTTTAAAACTTGATGAATAAACCATAGGAATCCATGATCCAAGATGTACTCGAGCTTCACTAACAATGGAGGTTTCTACGGAGAATAATTTTAGAGGGAAAGTTTATTTAGTGTAGAAGGGATTGGGAATGGGTTGGTCACGTGTTTGATCACTTATATACACCAAAAAATAGATAATTAAAACTATTAGTGTCAGATTAGGACGTGGGGTGAATTTCCTATTCACCCCTTAAGTGGGCAGTACGCAGGCAACAGTTGCACCAGCCTGCATCGACGGGCCCAATCGACTGGGCGTTGGTCCATCGACGGGCCGTTCTGTGCCCTTCATTGATTGGGTCTGAGGCTGTCATGTGGTCAATACTTCCCCAGGCTAAGTTACCTTCGACGCCTCCCCATATACAGGGCTTCATTCAACCAACGGGACGTGCATTGAGCTCATCGATTGATACAGCCAAGGTAGTGTCTCGACAACCCCATGGTCCTTCTTGTGAAACTTTTTGCTGGTCCTTTGAGAAGTCGTACCTAGACGTTTCCAATGTAAATATGTAAATTTATAAGTCAAGGATCTTCCATGCAAGTTTCACTCAAAATGCACACATAAAACACGTCCAAACATGCTAGGTCCCATCAAGACATTCTTGAACGTCTCAAGGGCTAACTTTCTAACGTCTTAGACGTTCTTGGACGTTTGACCTCCAAACTTCACGAAACTACATATACTGCCTATAAACATCTTTATAACTCATTTTAAGGCTTCATAAGCTTATTACATACAATATATAAACACATAAAGACACATGAGACACATAGGTGACTAGTCGTCGAACGTCTTGGTCATCCCTTGACGTTTGACTTCCAAATCACCTCAAACTTTACACACTGCCTCAATATCGTAGTAATTTTAGGACCTTATCCCCTTATGATGAACATGTTAGTATCTAGACACCCTAACTCTTTTTTGGGTCTTACATCTAGTTTCCCTGAAGATGTAGGGAAAGAGATTTTATTGAGGTGTTGTATTAAATAATTGTTGCGATCCAAATTTGTGTGCATGAACAGATACGCTCTTATCAAAAACCGTGAATTCGTTCAAAGCATTTGAAGAATAGTAGCGCCCCCCCCCCAACTCCTGCCTTACAATACTAGTAAACTTCTTAATATTCATGACTGTTGTTCCCTAACTTTGATTGCTGAAGAAAATCCCTAAGTTCAGATGCATGATGTACCTTTAAGGTTCTGTGCACAACTTATTTTTATGATCGGAGTAATTGATGATGTGGTTTCTTAATCATTGTGGAATCCCTCGACTAGAGAGGTGAGACCCCTCCATCTCCCTCCACCCATGACCAATTTTATCCTCATGTTTGGGTTAAACCCTTGATTAATGACTATAAAATGATTTGATATTTCCATAAAAATTCAACAGCAGTCTATTTCTGTTGTAGGAACTCATGGAGATTATTTTTAAACCTAAAATCCCTCTTTTACAAACGTGAAATACAGATATGATGCTCACGGATTGGTTTGGACCGGTTACTGGTCAAAATCAAAACCAAACCAACATAATCGATTTTAAAATTATCAAAACAAATCAAACCAAACA
Organism: Solanum lycopersicum; assembly: GCF_036512215.1. Lineage (NCBI taxonomy): Eukaryota > Viridiplantae > Streptophyta > Magnoliopsida > Solanales > Solanaceae > Solanum > Solanum lycopersicum. The sequence goes on along the minus strand of NC_090810.1, from coordinate 36,665,500 downwards.
TAATGTATATTTATCGGTTTGGTTGTTATCAGTTTTTGTTCGGATATTCTATTATTAACCATAGACAAAAATAAAATAAATAATTCATTCAAAACGTGAAAAAACTGATAACAATCATTTCAAACAATAATAGTTAGAATGATTGACATTACATAACTTTCAATCATTGAATTTACTATGAATAAAACTTCAAAAATTCATAATTTTTTCCCAAGAAGGAAGAGACAGTGACAATTTCAATTTCATAAAGAATTGTCATAGAGACTCATATATGTGAAACCAATAAGATAAATCTTCTCACCTTGAAATTTTTGCTTTCATAAATAAATTATGAATAAATTTTAATACACATATAAGATATTTAAAATTGGTTATAAAAATAATATATAATGTATCTTTGATGATAAAATATATGTATATAGTTTGTCAGTTTTGTTTGGTTACTTCTTCGGATTTTTTTAGAACAAGACCATAAACAACATAAATAATATCAGTTTTTAAAAAATCTAAATTGAAACCACACCTAGCCAAAATAAATTGATTTATTTAATCGGAATTGGTTCAATTTTTTCAATTTGGGTCTGTTTTATCTAAACTGTGAACACCTCTAGGTGTACTATGATTTTGTTCGAAAAATCAGAAGAAGCAATCGAGCCGAACCAACAAATTATACATATATATATATATATATATTAGGTAAATTACATGTGCTTCGCACGTGATTGAACTACTTTATTAAGCTTACATATGATCACTTAATAATATTTGTATTTTAAATACATAATTGACAAAAACGTTTTATCTTTAGGAAAAACGCTTCTCCGAAATCTTTTAGTGCTATATCTCTTAAAATTTTATTTTTGTTGTACAAAAATTATGACTCATAGATAGATTTGAAGTATGAGATAGATGTTTAAAAAAATCTCCCTGGAAGTAGTCGGTAAGATGTAATAAAAAAATTTACATTGTAATAAATTTTAAAGAACAATATTAGACGTTAAAAAAGAGACCAAGTGCTTCGCACGTGATTGAACTACTTTATTAAGCTTTCATATGATCACTTCATAATATTTGTATTTTCAATACATAATTGACAAAAACATTTTATGTTTAGGAAAAACGATTCTCCAAAATCTTTAAGTGCTATATCTTTTAAAATTTTATTTTTGTTGTACAAAAATTATGACTCATAGATAAATTTGAAGTATGAGATTGATGTTTAAGAAAATATCCCTGGAAGTAGTCGGTAAGATGTAATGAAAAAATTTAAATTGTAATAAATTATAAAGAACAATATTAGACGTTAAAAAAGAGACCAAAAACCGTTGAACAACAACACGCCCAAGTAAAGTGGTAAATCAAGCCCATACTAGATCATTAGTAACTAAATTCAATGGAGGATTTTGGACTCCTTTCTTATGAACTTCAATCAATCTCTTTTTTACTATTGTATGTCATATCAAGTATATGCTTAAAATGACCCTAAAATTGTTATTATCATCAATGTTTTTTTGTCATTGTTTCAAAATAGTCATTGCTATTTTTAAGGTTTCATATCAGCGCCCCCAACTTATTTGGATTAAAGCATAGTTATTGTTATGGTTATAGTAAGTAGTTACAAAAAATTAATGCAATTTTCAACCAAGTGACATCTGAATGTTCACAAGGGATATAGCAAATCAAATTTTTGATACATAACATATTAAAATGTAACAACATAATTTTGTGAGAACTTCAACACACAAATATCGAAAATTATTATAAAAGACCTTATTTTCCTAACAATCTAGAAGAAAAAGGCGTGTCTCTAATATATTTTTCAAAAATATAATCTTTCAGGGTTGTTCAAAGATTATGGTTCACAAATTTAATTGAATTGAAAGAATAAAAAAGAAAGAGTTATTTCTTTTTATCAAAGTTTAAAAACATTATCAATAGAATGAGTTATCACTACAACAAAAATGATCTTTCATGATAATTAATAGCTTAATCATCATTAAATATGTATTTTCAGAGGAATTTGATACTCTGTATAACTGTCCCTAAAGTCTATAGAAACGTTGCATTAAATGGTAATCAATTAATGTCAGTAAATATTGTAGCACTCTTTGTGAATGTGCATATTTATTTCCGATAAAAATAATTTTGTTATAGTGTATTTTAGACATTTGTTAATTTCACCAAAACTTAATATCTTATTACGCTTAAAAATAAGAAGAGAAGAAATACTAAAATATTGTTAACTTGCAATAAAAAATTTGGCTATAATTCCTTCTCTGGAACATGCTTTTATTAATATTTTTGTTGCCCCTAAATGTACATAATTTATAGCTGCTTTATTTTTTATATTTTGTATTTCTTTATTTATTACTCTTTTACTTATTATAGGTATATATGTCTTTCCGCTTGTGTATTTGCTGTCTATAACATGTTCTTTCTGACTAACTACATAATATTCGTCTTTTTGTATTTTAAGCCAGTTTTTTATTTTAGGTATTTCGAGTATCTTTTCAACACTTAAATCTAATTCTTTTCCTTTTATTTGTTCAAAAATTGTATTGTCAAATATAATCTTTTGGTGTGATATTTCTTCATTTTCATGATTTTCTTCAGTTATTATCTTTATTTCACTTTCAGTCATTGTATTTCTTCGTTTGTTCCATCACTATCTGGGTCAATATTTTCTTCCTCATTTTCTATATCCGATACTTCATATATGCTATCATTTTCATTTAATTCATAATCTATATATTCCATTTGCATATATTTTTCGTCATCTATTATTAATTCTGCAATTTGTTTTCTTTTAAATTTTTTGGTAATTTACAATTTTTAGCTATGTGTCCTATTTTTCCACAATTGTAACATGTACATTGGGATATTTTTCTTTTTTGTCTATATGGTCTTTTTGTTTTATAATTTCTTATATAATATCTTCTTCTTGGTTGTTTATATTTATACTTAGTTCTATTTTTTGTATAATTTTTATATCTTTTGGGTTTCTGTTTCGTGCATCCGAATTGTGGTGCCATCTTATTTTTGCAACATGATAAATTTTTACTTAGTACTTTTTCCATTTTTAATTTTTCCTTTTGGTTTTCACATAATTGTGTAAACCATTGGGATAAAAATTTTATTCTAGATCCTAAAGTATCTATAAGTCCTTCATTTTCCCAATCTTTAATTACTTTTGTACTAAATGGTTCTGGTAATTTTGTAAAGTATTGTGTTCTTACTTCCTTTGCTTCAATAAGATTATATTAAGTAGAGTTTTTTCTCGTTTTGTATGTAAATTGTGCCAGTCTTTTATTTTTGTCGTGTTGCGTCGGCTGTAAAAAGTCAAATTGTATAAAAGTCGTAAAGTAAATAGTAAGTGTGTCGGCCAATAATAAAGATAGGCCACTAAGTTTTTGTTTGTTTGTGTCGGCCGAATATGAAAAGACCAAGTGTAAAGTAAAGTGTCGGCCATAATGGCCAAAGATGTGAGTGTAAAGTAAAGTGTCGGCCATAATGGCCAAAGATGTGAGATTGTTGTGTATAAATAGAGGGTTTCCCTCATAAATAAAATATCAATCTTCCATCTTCCTCTTCTCTCTACAATTTCTCTTACAATTTCGCTTCCGCCCCAAAATTGTTACAGAGCTAGCTAATTAAATAAAAACTATGGAAAAATCTGGAGCTACCTCAAATCTACAAAATCAGGTATATACTCTTAAGTTTATGAGTAGCTAAATCAATTTATTCCTAAAAATCTCTTGTTAATTATAATTGTTTATCATGTTTTAATAATGTTATAATAAGCATCTTTAGAAGGTTTGCTACAGAAATATTCTTCGAACAAGTGTACCCAGACTATGCCATCCTAAGGTTGAAACCAATAGGCAAAGAAGGCCGTTTAGGGGAGTAAACAGAGTTGAGGCGCTGTTAGGGTAACTAATCAAAGAAGAAAGCTGTAGTAGTGACTAGACGAGATGATTATTAAATCATTATTATTTCATAATAAATAAGTATAATTCATTAAGAGGTTGGAAGGAATAAAAATTTGTAACAACCCGTGTAGTCGTTTTGAGCACTAGAACATTTTATGTCAGAAAATACTTTCCTATAAATTTAAATGGGTGTTTTGGAGTATTCATAATTATAATTATGAAATTAGTGGGGTAGTTTTATAATTAAGTTAGTTGGTGGTTAAAGAAAATAACTTTAAAATTGATAGTGGACCACTTTTATAACTCTTATAAGTAGTATATTAGATTAGGGTAGAGAATAATTTTGTAGAAAATAAGAAAGGAGGGGAATAACGCAAAGCGGCGTTTGAACGAAGAAAAATCACGGGTTGCTTCAAGTAAACTATGCGACTGTTTCAATATTTTTTTGGTGTACTTTGATGGTATGTAGTACTTCAATTAGTAGTATGTCATTGTTCATATTAGTGGGAAAAAGGGGATAAAATAGTTAGTTGTTAATCAATTATATGAGGCAATTACAGATGGATTGCAAATCTAGGCTTCTTAATTAATTAGTGGAGACATTATTAGGGGCAATATAGTTAATCAATGGAAAGTAGAAAATCATTATATTTTATTAGGGGTTTGAATTAGAGCAAGAAAGGTAGGAATGTTTTTGCAGTGAGGAAGTCATGATAAGATTGTTTGTCGAGTTTTATTATCGAATAATGATAAGTTTAATTCACCTCATCATTTTTTTTATTGTTAAAATTGTTGTGGAACGATGTTGCTTCAGCAACATGGTATTGCATATTTTTTTTAAAAAAAATTATAGTTGATGATTAATGACTATATTAATGGATAAAAAAATGGTGGAAAATTATTTTATTATATGAAAAAGGTAAGTATTTTAGGCATAATGATGGGTCATGAATTGTAAGATAAAGATCAGTACATGGCGAAAGGTAGGCGTGTGGTGTGAGGTGCTCTCTGTTGCTGCCACTGGTTTCATAACCAGTGGTTTCGATTTTAAACATAATAATGTTGTTATCTTATTATATACTAAGTTTTGATATATCGAGATAGGTAACTAAATATTAGATATATTGAATTACTTAAATTTTATTTAAGTTGCGCTAATTGGAAGAATTAAGATTTTCACTTAGGTTTGAACTTTAAGGAATTAATTATAGAATTAGGTGCATTGATGGGTAGAGGTTAGACATAAAATAATTGGAGCTTTTGTGGGCTTATTAACTTACACCTTATTATATATGTATATATACTTTATAGATTGGGTGATATTTTGAGTCTAGGCTTAACCTATAGTAATGTGGGTGTTGTTAGTTTCGAAACCTTATTATGAATATATACTTGAATAGATTGCATCGATTTGGAAGGTCAACAGAAAGGAAAGGCTCAAGTCCCTGAGTGATTGTTCGATAAATTGAGGCAAGTGAATTTCTAAACTCTTGTTAAGTATATGGAATGCGTGTATTTCCTTGTGGTATATGTTATATATGTTTGGGAGTAATGGGACTGGGTGATGGGTTGACTTCCACATTGATTAATTCTAATGATGAAAACAAATGGTAATAAAAGGCAATGTCAATAATGGGTTGTGTGTGATGTGTTGATAATATCGAATGATTTGAAAGGCTTGTTGAATCATTGTTGATGTTGTAAATTGTGCAATGTTATGAAAATGGTGATATACTCTTTATTTCTGTGAACAAGTCATTTGCATTATTTTGACACATGGTTGTGAAAAGTGTTATGTGCATTGAGAAAGAATGAGAAAAGAGAATGTACCATTTCGAGGGACGTATCGCGCGCCACGATGGATACTATATTACGAGGAACGTATCGCGCGCCGTGATGGATACTATATTTCAAGGGACGTATCGCGCGCCGCGATGGTTACTATTATCGAGGGTCGTGTCGTGCGCCGCGACAGATGCATGGACAGATATGTCCCCCATGGGTCCCGGACTGAGAGACAGCGGGTGTGTATCACTAGGTCAGACATGCATCATTATACTTGACATTGCATTCCATTGCATTGCACATACTTATCATTAGTGAACTTGATATCGTATTTTGCTGGTCTTCTGATTGCCTTTCTGCGGAACTTGTGATTGATCAATATTGAGCTTGTTATTGCGGATATATAATTTGTTGAAGTATTGTTGTTGAGGATATGTAATTTGTTAAAGTGTTGTTGTTGAGGATATGTAATTTGTCTAAGTGTTGTTGTTGAGCTACGTGCAATGTAAACTGTGAGCTGTTAGGTTGGGTTGAATTTACTGCAGGTTGTAGTTGTGGAGGTTCGGTTGGGGGTGGTAGGAGTACCCGTATTTCATCCCCTTAGCTTGTGTTTAGAGGTTTACTTGCTGAGTACCGTGTGGTTTGGTACTCACCCCTTGCTACTACAAATTTTTGTAGGTTATGAGCCTGGATTTTTGTTGTACTTGTCATTCTCTTCTTTTCCGAGGCTTCTTGGAGATTTGTGAGGTAGCTGTTTTCATCTCAGCAGACTTTCTTCTCCTTAATTATGATCTTGTTCTATTCTAGAAACAAGTTCATTTGAGACTTGAGTTTTCATTTTAATCAATTGTAATATTTTAGAGGCTTGTACACGTGACTACCAGGTTTTGGGGTTTTTATTAAGTTACTTATATTTTATTTCCACACTTAATGTAATGGTTGAGTTTTAGGCTGACTTGTCTTGGTGGGATAAGACGAGTGCCATCACGTCCATTTTTGGGTCGTGACAAAATGGTATCAGAGCCCTAGGGTCATAGGTCTCACGTGTGTACAAGTCGAGTCTAAATAGAGTCTCGATGATCGGTACGGAGACGTCTTTACTTATCTTCGAGAAGCTATAGGACTTTAGGAAAGCTCATTTCTTTCTTTCTTTCGTGCTACTACTTGAATCCAATTGGTATCTAGGTGATACAAATTGGTATCTGAACTTCTTTACTCTATTTCAAATATGGGTACTACTAAAGTATTTGAAGTTGAAATAGCAACAAACAGAAATAAAAATAAATAAATAAATAAATATGTCCTTAGAAATAGATATATTTTCTCGATCGCAAAATGTGGTGGTAGTCTTATGTCGAGTGTCGGTTAATAAAGACACTACTACGACTTCATAGAGTGAGGGTATATTCGAGAAATTCATCGATGCTTACTTGGTTAGAGTTAGGAAGTGTGTTATTCTGTTATTGAATTGATCTAAGAAGTAAAACAAATTTTTTTGGTCTAGAGAGAGAACAAATTCAATAATGTTTTGCAAATATTCAATGGGTAGAAATATGTGGGCTATTTGGGTATGATATTATGAATATGTATGGTGTGTTCTAGTGAGGTATCTAACGGACTTTCACATTGTGGCAGTACTAGGGTTATGTGAAAACATGTATGTTCATTTTCAAGTATGAATACTAATTACTAAAGGAGTTACCAGTTGTATGACATAGTCAGATAATAAGATTTAGTGTTGCATTCACATTTGAGAAACCAACTAGTTTATTACTACAGGAACTTAGATTGAGCATTATTTTAAAAGAAAATTTTAGTGGTGGATCTTTGGGATAATATTAATACACTTAAGTTGTGAAATGTATGTTGAGGGTTCTGAATGAGTACTGACGATTTTATGTTAAGTTTCAAGGGATAGGTTGATACTGGAATGACCTAGTGAGTATACTTTGGGTGGATTAAGTTGAAAATTTTAGTAAGAAATTGCATATATAATTTGTTAGTCCCTTCATTTTGATTACTATATCTGAGTTTAAGGTGTCATGTCAAAAAAATAAAAATAAAAAATAAAAAAATTTGACTTTGCGATGATGAAAAGGGCTTACAAAGGATGATGGCAATAAGAGTACGTTATGGATGGTGACGGAGATGCAAATTATAGAATACAAATTGTTGGTCAAATAAATTTTGTATGGTGATAAAAAAAAACTTGTGAGTATCTAAGGTTGAGATTTATACTATTAGTGAGTAATGTGGTTGTATGATAAATTTTAGGAGATTTAGGGCACACTCGAATATAATTTAAAGGAGCTGGAATCATAACTAAAATAAGATAAAATTTGTGGGATGTGTAGCCTTAAGAAAAATAAGTGAGCAGAATTATTTTCTCAGATTGTAAGAAACTAAAAATGTATCTTCGAAGGAATCGAGAATTGGGTTCAAAATTGCGTGATTTCATCTATTTTGTTTTGGTTAAGGTAATAGCATAACAGGTTAATCAGCTTGGTTAAAAGCTATTGAATAGGACTTGAGAAAAGAGTGTACATACATTCAACTTGAATGTGACAATAAGTTCTTTTGTGATTTTGAGTTTAGTAATGAGTGCTATTGAGTTTTTAGCAAAGGATATGGTAAAATCTATGAATAGGCGATCAATGATAAGTTAAGATACATGAATTTCTAAAAATCTTCAAGGTATGAGCTAATGTTGATAGATTAGGGAATTTGGTTATATGGTGGAAATCATCGTTCAAGTTCCTTATTTTAAGTCGACATTCATGGTAGTATTAGTCAAGATATGAATTATTAAGGTAATAAATGATTAATCGTGTGGTGTATTGGGTAATTGAAAGAATTTATGCATGCTTTGGATCATAAAGTTGTTACTTTTGATTGTTAAAGGATCTAAGGAAGGGTTTACCCTCAGAGTTTTGATTTAGAGTGTGAAGTAAAATGTCATGGATTATTAGTAAAACATGAGATCGGTAAGCAAGCTAGATAAACAAGAGTTTGATATATTGAAGGAGCGAGATATTTAGAATTTGAACCATGAAAAGAATTTGAGAAGAGTGAAAGAATAAGACCTCTCGTATAAATCCATGGGGTGTAGTTGATGGTTGTTTTAATTTTTGCCTATGAGTTTAGATATAATTGTGAGATGTGAACTAGTTCGGTACAGACTTACTAGGAGTTTATCATCAACTTCTAAAAAAAATAATAATAAAAAAAAAAGAGTTTTGGTTTAGGTGACAAATAATGAGGTATGAAAATTTTAGTATTTTACAATGAGGTTAGATTGTTCAAATTAGGATAGAAGACTTAAGAATGATGTAAAAGGTTAGATACAATTCTACATGGTTATTAAGAATAAAGTTGGGTTAATACTACTCCATTGATGGGACTTCATAGAATGTTTAGGTGTGTTGCATGGACATTTGATGGTTAATAGAGGTTATGAGCTTATAGTATACAGAATAGTTTGAGTGACAAAAAATTTTCCTAAGTGTTGGCATGATATATATATATATATATATATATATAATGGTTTAAAATGGTACCTTAAGCATGGTATGTGAAAGTGGTGTAGAGTTAACTTTGGGTGTGATTTAATAGTTTTGTCTCAATGAAAAGGTACTATCCCATTTGAAATTTGTGCTATAGGCCTTATTTGGGAGTCGTATCTGTCAGGAAATGCTTAAATAGAAAGAGATAGTCATAGCTTGAACATGTATTTGATAAGCATACTTTGATACTAATGATGGTTTGAGAGTTAGGTAGATAATCGATATAGTTATACGTTTTGTTATTATTAAGAGTGTTGACTTCAATGAATGTGGAGTTTGATAAACCAAGTATGTGTACAATTATATTAGAGACATTCTATGAGGGAGGTGTAGATCTCTAATTTTTTGATACTATTGAGATGAAACAATGGGTATTAATATTTTGGAATAATCATTGAGATAACTATCCTTTCTTGCCTTGACTTCCTTTGATCGTTCGAGGACGAACGATGGGTAAATTGGTATCTATTGAAACAACCCGTGTAGTCGTTTTGAGCACTAGAACATTTTATGTCAGAAAATACTTTCCTATAGATTTAAATGGGTGTTTTGGAGTATTCATAATTATAATTATGAAATTAGTGGGGTAGTTTTATAATTAAGTTAGTTGGTGGTTAAAGAAAATAACTTTAAAATTGATAGTGGACCACTTTTATAACTCTTATAAGTAGTATATTAGATTAGGGTAGAGAATAATTTTGTAGAAAATAAGAAAGGAATGGAATAACGCAAAGCGGCGTTTGAACGAAGAAAAATCACGGGCATCTTCAAGTAAACTATGCGACTGTTTCAATATTTTTTTGGTGTACTTCGATGGTATGTAGTACTTCAATTAGTAGTATGTCATTGTTCATATTAGTGGGGAAAAGGGGATAAAATAGTTAGTTGTTAATCAATTATATGAGGTAATTACAGATGGATTGCAAATCTAGGCTTCTTAATTAATTAGTGGAGACATTATTAGGGGCAATATAGTTAATCAATGGAAAGTAGAAAATCATTATATTTTATTAGGGGTTTGAATTAGAGCAAGAAAGGTAGGAATGTTTTTGCAGTGAGGAAGTCATGATAAGATTGTTTGTCGAGTTTTATTATCGAATAATGATAAGTTTAATTCACCTCATCATTTTTTTTATTGTTAAAATTGTTGTGGAACGATGTTGCTTCAGCAACATGGTATTGCATATTGTTTTTTTTAAAAAAAATTATAGTTGATGATTAATGACTATATTAATGGATAAAAAAATGGTGGAAAATTATTTTATTATATGAAAAAGGTAAGTATTTTAGGCATAATGATGGGTCATGAATTGTAAGATAAAGATCAGTACATGGCGAAAGGTAGGCGTGTGGTGTGAGGTGCTCTCTGTTGCTGCCACTGGTTTCATAACCAGTGGTTTCGATTTTAAACATAATAATGTTGTTATCTTATTATATACTAAGTTTTGATATGTCGAGATAGGTAACTAAATATTAGATATATTGAATTACTTAAATTTTATTTAAGTTGCGCTAATTGGAAGAATTAAGATTTTCGCTTAGGTTTGAACTTTAAGGAATTAATGATAGAATTAGGTGCATTGATGGGTAGAGGTTAGACATAGAATAATTGGAGCTTTTGTGGGCTTATTAACTTACACCTTATTATATATGTATATATACTTTATAGATTGGGTGATCTTTTGAGTCTAGGCTTAACCTATAGTAATGTGGGTGTTGTTAGTTTCGAAACCTTATTATGAATATATACTTGAATAGATTGCATCGATTTGGAAGGTCAACAGAAAGGAAAGGCTCAAGTCCCTGAGTGATTGTTCGATAAATTGAGGCAAGTGAATTTCTAAACTCTTGTTAAGTATATGGAATGCGTGTATTTCCTTGTGGTATATGTTATATATGTTTGGGAGTAATGGGACTGGGTGATGGGTTGACTTCCAAATTGATTAATTCTAATGATGAAAACAAATGGTAATAAAAGGCAATGTCAATAATGGGTTGTGTGTGATGTGTTGATAATATCGAATGATTTGAAAGGCTTGTTGAATCATTGTTGATGTTGTAAATTGTGCAATGTTATGAAAATGGTGATATACTCTTTATTTCTGTGAACAAGTCATTTGCATTATTTTGACACTTGGTTGTCAAAAGTGTTATGTGCATTGAGAAAGAATGAGAAAAGAGAATGTACCATTTCGAGGGACGTATCGCGCGCCGCGATGGATACTATATTACGAGGGACGTATCGCGCGCCGCGATAGATACTATATTTCAAGGGACGTATCGCGCGCCGCGATGGTTACTATTATCGAGGGTCGTGTCGTGCGCCGCGACAGATGCATGGACAGATATGTCCCCCATGGGTCCCGGACTGAGAGACAGCGGGTGTGTATCACTAGGTCAGACATGCATCATTATACTTGACATTGCATTGCACATACTTATCATTAGTGAACTTGATATCGTGTTTTGCTGGTCTTCTGATTGCCTTTCTGCGGAACTTGTGATTGATCAATATTGAGCTTGTTATTGCGGATATATAATTTGTTGAAGTATTGTTGTTGAGGATATGTAATTTGTTAAAGTGTTGTTGTTGAGGATATGTAATTTGTCTAAGTGTTGTTGTTGAGCTACGTGCTATGTAAACTGTGAGCTGTTAGGTTGGGTTGAATTTACTGCAGGTTGTAGTTGTGGAGGTTCGGTTGGGGGTGGTAGGAGTACCCGTATTTCATCCCCTTAGCTTGTGTTTAGAGGTTTACTTGCTGAGTACCGTGTGGTTTGGTACTCACCCCTTGCTACTACAAATTTTTGTAGGTTATGAGCCTGGATTTTTGTTGTACTTGTCATTCTCTTCTTTTCCGAGGCTTCTTGGAGATTTGTGAGGTAGCTGTTTTCATCTCAGCAGACTTTCTTCTCCTTAATTATGATCTTGTTCTATTCTAGAAACAAGTTCATTTGAGACTTGAGTTTTCATTTTAATCAATTGTAATATTTTAGAGGCTTGTACACGTGACTACCAGGTTTTGGGGTTTTTATTAAGTTACTTATATTTTATTTCCGCACTTAATGTAATGGTTGAGTTTTAGGCTGACTTGTCTTGGTGGGATAAGATGAGTGCCATCACGTCCATTTTTGGGTCGTGACAAAATTTTAGCAAAAATGAATAAAATGAGTACCTATTTAATAGATGATGATGATAACTATAAGATATTACTACTCTATATTAAAAGATCTGAGTACTGATATAAAAATAGAAATTTATGACAAATTGGTAACATATGAGATAATAGAAATAACAACCCAAGGTTGGACTGAGTTAACCATACAAAGTATACAGGATGAACTTTATTATGATATGTATGGTTTATATGATGATATAGATATAGACTAATGATAAATTACGAATATTTACAATATTGGGTAAAAACTATAGAAGATATAGATCTACATGAAAAATTACTAATAGAAAATCTATTCGATTATTTGAGAACTAGAGAAGTCGAACATCTAGAATATATTACAAACAATGCTAATGAAATACAACGATTAGATCTACTTAAAAGAGAATATTACAGAAAGACATTTTATGAAGGATAATATAATACCAAGCAAAGAAACTAAAATAACAACAAACAATATAGGTAAAAAAATAAGAAAGACATGGAAAAAATTAAGACCCTTATATATAGAATATGAACTATCACAACTAGTCAAAACAGATAACGATAAAAAAGATCATTTGATAAATATAATTTCGAAAACAGAATACAAATATGTTCGCTATTTGAAAAAATAGTATGAACAAAGAAAAATATAAACAGCAATTAATAGAAAGAATAATGGAAAAAATAGCTGAAAAAGAACAAGAATTACAACATAGAAAAAGAAGATTAGAAGAAAATATATTGGCAGAAGTATGTAATAAATCAATACTAGCACAAAGAAAAGTTATATCTATGTTAAATATAGAAATAGATTGTCTAGAATATGAATTACAACATAATATAATACATAAATTATAATGAACAAAGAGGAATTTGCAGTAGATGAAAAGACATATGAAAACCAAGATGGAATGATAATAAAAATAATATTCTCAAATTTAGGAAGAAGATATAAAAAAATAGGAAATACTTTATGTTTAATGTTAGAAAAAAAACAGCAAAATTAGAAGACATTTTAACAGCCATGGTAAGAATAACAAAAGAAAATGAAGAAATAGACAAATTAAAAGAAATCGAAAAAATAAAAATAGAAGCAAAACAAGAAATACAACATATGGAAGAAATAAAAAACACAAAAATATATGAACTAGAAAAAGAATTAGCAAGATTAAAATTACTATATGAAAATAAACAAAAAGCAAAACAGATAGAAAAAGAAAAAGAACTAGAAAAAGAAAATGAACTAAAAAATAAAATAAATGAAATGGAACAAAAATTAAATGAAGATCTTGAATTAAATGAAATAAATGAAATAGATGAAAATGAAAATGACCAAGAATCAGAGATAAGTGATATAAGTGAAACATACACTGAAATGCTAGAACAAACAAATAAACTAAAAAGATTAGAAATAAACACAGGAGATACAAATAGACCCAATACGTCAGGAGTCAAACCAGATAATAGTCCCAGAAATAGTCCTAGAGCTAATCCAAGACAAACACCGCCAACTTATTATACAGAAAGTTATCAACAATCGGATAGAAATAATGCAATATGGAACAGCAGACTAAATAAAAACTGGATACCAAAGCCAACAAGTGAACATTATAATTTCTTAGATTTAGATTGTGTAACAGATATAAATAAAGCAATATTATTATGGACAGAAAATATATCTAAACAATTGATAGATAATAAAATAAAAACAACAGAAACACCGAGATATATTGAAAGAACATTTGTAGGAACAGTTAAATTATGGATAGAAAACTTACACCCAGAAAGTCTAGAAGTACTTAGAAATGATAAAAAAAAAATGGATGGATCTCCATCAGCAACAAATATAGAAATATTAGATAAATACGAATCAGCGATAAGAAGTGAATTTGGAGGTATGACCACAGATATAAGAGAACAAAATAAAGAAAGAATAATAAACAGACAACTAATGACAAAATTAACTATATGTAAAATGTGTTATATAGAACAATATACTTGTGCATTTAAAGAATATTATTACAAAGCAAAATATAATCTTCATGAAGCAAAGGAAGTAAGAACACAATACTTTACAAAATTACCAGAACCATTTAGTACAAAAGTAATTAAAGATTGGAAAAATGAAGGACTTATAGATACTTTAGAATCTAGAATAAAATTTTTATCCCAATGGTTTACACAATTATGTGAAAACCAAAAGGAAAAATTAAAAATGGAAAAAGTACTAAGTAAAAATTTATCATGTTGCAAAAATAAGATGGAACCACAATTCGGATGCACGAAACAGAAACCCAAAATATATAAAAATTATACAAAAAATAGAACTAAGTATAAATATAAAAAACCAAGAAGAAGATATTATATAAGAAATTATAAAACAAAAAGACCATATAGACAAAAAAAGAAAAATATCCCAATGTACACGTTACAATTGTGGAAAAATAGGACACGTAGCTAAAAATTGTAAATTACCAAAAAATTTAAAAGAAAACAAATCGCAGAATTAATAATAGATGACGAAAAATATATGCAAATGGAATATATAGATTATGAATTAAATGAAAATGATAGCATATATGAAGTATCGGATATAGAAAATGAGGAAGAAAATATTGACCCAGATAGTGATGGAACAAACGAAGAAATACAATGACTGAAAGTGAAATAAAGATAATAACTGAAGAAAATCATGAAAATGAAGAAATATCACACCAAAAGATTATATTTGACAATACAATTTTTGAACAAATAAAAGGAAAAGAATTAGATTTAAGTGTTGAAAAGATACTCGGAATAGTATACCCATTGAAATATATTTAGCAGATGATAGAATAATACATCCTATAGAAAAAAGCGTAATTAGTGCAGTTAAAGGAAATTTAGTATATCAAAAATTTAAATTTATAATAAGTGCTAACTATACAGTAGCATTAACAGATATAAATATAGATAAATCATTAGTATTATATTGGAAAATGTCAGGAATAAAATTAGCACCAGGAAGCAAGATATTCACAGCAAGATGTAAAAATCTATATATACTAACAACAAAACATAAAATAATGGCAAAAAATAAAATTGATAAAATAAAAATAGAAAATCCATTTGAAAGAATAATTACAGTAATAGATAATAATGATTATAGTTACAAAGAAATTGACAATGAAGAAGATTTAGAAATAGTAAAAGAAAGATTAAGTACCTCTGGTATACCAAGTACGAGTACACCAAATACAATAACGAGAACTATTTCATCAAGAATAAGTACATCTAAAAGAAAATATGAAATACCACAGGAATTTCTAGAAGAAATAACACCAAATCATTATTTCATAACAGGAATAATGGATCAAAGGAAATATAAAATCTTAATAAACACAGACAAGAAGAAAATCATATAACAAGAGAACTAGTATTAGAAGAAGAAATAATAAAAACAAGACACACATGCCCTGGATTACCTAGTGAAATAATAACTACAAGTGAAGAAACAACAGAGAAAGAAATAATTATAGGTGGAATACCATTAAAAATACAATTTAAAATATACCAAGGAAACTATAACATCATGTTAGAAATAAAATGGCTAGAAAAAGTCAAACCATACAATATAGAAAACGAACAATTGACAATAACCTGTCAAAATAAAAAGATAATTATAAAAAGAACAAAATGAATAATGAAAATATATATACTTGCAAAAATTATCATAGAAGGATATCACAACAGATACTATACTCCTATGATAGATACAGGAGCATAAGCAAACATATGTAAATATAATTGTTTACCAGAAGATAAATGGGAAAAACTAAAAACACCCATGGTAGTAAGAGAATTTAATAATGAAGGAAGTATGATAAAATATAAAGCAAAAAATATAAAGATACAAATATGGGATAAAATATTAACAATAGAAGAAATCTATAATTTCGAATTTACAACAAAAGATATGTTATTAGGAATGTCATTTTTAGATAGATTTTACCCACATATAATAACAAAAACACATTGGTGGTTTACTACACCTTGTGGAAACAGAATAGGAGCAAAAAGAGTAAAAAATAAACAAAGAAAGGCTATGGAATGGATAAAAGATAGCGAAAAAATAAACCAAGAAATGAAATATATAGATAAAGAACAAGAAAAACAATTAGAAATTATTATATTTAATATAGACAAAGTCGAAATAATTAATGAACAATTAGAACAATTAGTGGCCTATCTTTATTATTGGCCGATACACTTACTATTTACTTTACGACTTTTATACAATTTGGCTTTTTACAGCCGACGCAACACGACAAAAATAAAAGACTGGCACAATTTACATACAAAACGATAAAAAACTTTACTTTACAGACCCATAATTTACTTTTTTTTTATTCTAACTGTACATCTGGTATGTAGTTTTCTTCTCCTTCACACTTTGAACATAGGTGATCCGGATACTTTTGCCCAATCAATTTACAGTATCTTGTTGTAGGCATAGTTTCTGGTCTGAGTAGACTTAATATCCACTGCCTTAATTCTTCCATATCTGCCTCTCGTATATCTCTGCAGTTCGAATAAATAATTGTCTGATCTCTGTTGTAATATGTCCATATTGCATTTTCGTTTAAATAATTATTTGTTATCTCGTTTAATATGGTAGCTATTCCGATAGTCCTTTTGTTTGCATAGAATTCCGGAATATCTACTTTTTGTATCTCTTCCTGGGTATCTATCTTTTCAGGGATTATCATTTCCCTTGTTAATCCAATCTTTATAACTTGGATTGTAGGTTTGACTTCGTCATATAATATTTCTGCCGTAGCTGCATAGAACTTTATATAGAAAAGAGTACCTTTGGTTACTCTCTTATATTGTAAAAATGCTTTATATAGTTCTGGTATCTTGGATATCTCATCTCCTGTCACTGTATATACTGTGCTTAACAAGCCATAGTTGTAGCAAGTTGCTATTAGATTTGGATTAGTTCCTGGCTGTGCAATAAGCTTATTATATCCTTGTAAATATTGGGTTATATAGTTTTCATTGGGGTTTTTGTATTTTTAGCTCTGGGGTTTTGGTTTAGAAAGGTTTGTACTTTGTATATATTTTCGATATATGTCCTGGAGATGTAGTTGTATGTTTGCTTCTGGGATTCTAGGCTGGCTTTGTAGGTATTTGTTTGTGGGTTAATAGATATATCTTTTTGAGTATTTTGAGGAGTATATGGTTTTGAAAATAATCTGTTCATATTTATATTTGTATATTTTACCTTAGCTTTCTCCTTTTTCGCAGATTGTCCTGCTGTAGATGTGCTGGCTGTAGCTGCATTTGAACAAATATTGTTATGGGTTTTTTGGAGTTTCCCAACGTCTCCTTGTAGCTCCGCATGTTTTTGGTCATGCTGCTGACCTAGCTCCGCATGTTTAGAGTCATGCTGCTGACTGTTAGCTTTCAAATTCTGTACTTCTGTTTCTATCTTTTCTACTTTCTGGCATAGATTTGTCATCATTGCCAATAGATCTTTCATCATATCTCTTTCTTGAGAGGTAGTCTGCGATTAGATTTTCATCAGTTTTAATGATCTCAATTGTAAATGTAAAATTTAATATATTTAATATTAATCTTCTTATTTCCTTTGTTGTAACTGAATCGTCTATCTTTTTGGTTATCCACCATTTTACCTGTGTATTATCTGTTCTAACAATGAATTTATCATAAACTATATATGGTTCGAATGCTAGTAAACATTTATATAATGCAAATAGTTCCTTTCTATTTATCTCCCATTTTGCCTGTGCTTCAGTATATGATCCTGAGTAATATCTACAATGGTGTTCCATCTTTTCTTTGTCATATTTATATTTTAGTACTCCTCCATAACTATGGTCGCTTGAATCTGTTTCAACTATATATATGAATGTCTTACTTTCATCAGGAAAATATAGTTTTGGTAATTTTTTGCATGATTTTTTGATATTTTTTATATGTTCTTTATCTTTATTGTCAAAATAATATTCAACATCTTTTTTAAATTTTTTATATAGTGGTTTTAAATGTTCTGCTAGTTTTGGTATATATTCTCTTACTTGGTTTACTAATCCTAAAAATGATTGTAATTTCTTCTTTGTATCTATATTTTCATCGAGTGTGATTATTTTTTATATTATATGGGTTTGCATTTTTATTCCATTTTTATCTATTTGTATTCCTAAAAATTCTATTTGTGGTTTCATTATTTCTGTTTTACTTTTACTTAAGCTAATACCTGAATTTTTTATTATATGGATAAATTTTTCTAATAGTCTTATGTGTTCTTCTTGTGTTTTAGAATATAATAATATATCATCTATGTATACAATGCAATTTGCTAATTGGTTAAAATAGTATATCCATAAAGTGTTGATATCTACCTGGTGCATTTTTATATCCAAAAGGTAATACATTCCATTCATAGAAACCTTGCGGTACTATGAATGCTGTTAATTGTTTAGATTCTTCTTCTAGCTTTATGTGGTAAAATCCTGATTTGCAATCAAATTTGCTAAAGTAATTGTATCCTTGTATTTGTCTTATTTTAAGTATTTTGTTAGGTATTGGGTAATTATACGTTTTAGTTTTGGCATTTAGATTTCTGTAGTCTATAACCATTCTACTCTTACCTCTTTTTTGTTCACTATGTTTTATAACTATAAATGTCGGGCTTGTATGTTTACTGTTACTTTTTTGTTATAATTTCTTTCTAATAATTCATTTATGTGTATTTTAAATTCTTGTAGATCATCAAAGTTGTATTTTAATGGTTTTTGTGTTATTATACTGTTTTCATCTATTAGTTCAATTTTTATTTTTGTTTTATGTTTCTCCCATCCTTGCAATGGGTCATATTTGTATAATTGTTCTAATTGTTCATTAATTATTTTGACTTTGTCTATATTAAATATAATAATTTCTAATTGTGTTTCTTGTTCTTTATCTATAATATACTAACTGTAGCAAGTAAGAAAGCAACAATTTTGGTTCTTTTTAACAAACTTCATCATTTATTCCGTATTAGTTATAAAATATTAGTTGTTGTATGCTATAGCACAACCTACAAGCAATTTTATCAAAAAGTATATGAAGAGAACCTGTTGAAAGCAACAAAAGAGAAGATAAATTTCAATCTTCCTTACTTTAATTTTGAACATAATTAAAAAAAAGTCATCAAAATAGAAAAAAGAATTTGCAATAGATACATGCATCACTATGATTTAAAGTAAAAAATTGAACTTCATGAAATAGGAGGAAGAAAACTTTGAGAAAGGAAATAGACTTTATGAGAAGCTTAATTAATGTATTTGAATTCGAAAAAAACATAGAAATAATTACAAAAGAAATAAAAGATTTGTTTACTAAAGAACCAAATATTATGAATTCAAATATCAACAATTTAGCAGTGTATAAGTTGTGCACTAAGAGGTCCAAGAGTAATAATGTAGCATTTCAATTGAAAATCAATTTCCTTTGTTTATATTAAGAAGTTTGTAGAAAGGGACAAAAAAGAAGATCAATTTTTAATTATCCTTGCTGAAATTTAAATATAGTTTAAAAAAAGGTCACCACATGAGAAAAAAGAAATTATCATAGTTAGACTAATTACTATGACTTACAGTAAAATTTAAACTACATGAAAACATTGAAGAATGAAACAAACTTCAAAAAAAAATCAATTAATGTATTTGAATTTGACTACCCTGTAGTGGAGAACCAACAAATTATAGTGGCAATCACTTCCTCTATTTATATAAAACATAGGGTAGTGTGAACAAATATTTATTGTGTCTTATTGGAAAGATCACAACTTTTTGAAAAAGTTACAACCCTTTAGAATGGTCACAACCTTTTATAAAAGTAAGAGTTCTTTACAAAAATCACAACTCTTCATAAAAGTCATAACTTTTCAAAAAAGTCACAACATTTAATAATTGTCACAACTTTTCAAAAAAAGTCACAATTTTTCATGAAAATGGAAGGGTAGTTTTGGAAATAAATAAATTTAAAAGCGAATTCTGATTTCTGGTGGCGCCACGTAGGCGGGCTTAGGGTTCTCTTTTATATAAATAGATGATATATATATATATATATATATATATATATATATATATATATATATATATATATGAGTGTCTACTATAATTCTTTATGATATTGAAAATGTCATTGTATCTTCCTTCTAGTCCAAAATAATGAATTTTTTAAACCTTTATTCACAGTAAATTCAATGATCATTCTAACTGTTTTTGTTTTGAATTGATTGTAATCACTTTTTTTACATTTTGAATGAATTGTTTCTTTTATTTTTATCTATTGTTAACAAACTAATAGCTGAACCAAATTGAACCGAAACCGATAACAACCAACTCGATAAATATATATTATATTTTGTTTGGTTTGGTTTAATATTTTTAAAATCGATTAAGTTGGTTTGATTTTGGGTTTGATCAATAACCGATCCGAACCAACCTGTGAACACCTCTAGGAAAAAGTGCTAAATAAATGTAAAAATTATATAAATTCCACAATATAAGCTAATTAATCTTATCCCTACTATTTTTCAAATTGCAAAAAAAATAAAATTTAAGGATTTCGAATACAACACTCAACATCTCAATACATTCTATCCCGATACATTACTGTTATTGATACAAGATATACTTGACCAAATACAGCGCTCACTATCCCAATGCATTACCTTTGTTGATAAAAGACACACCTGTCTTGATACATCACGTCCTTTTACATCTAGTCTAGTACATCGCATAAGAGTGATGTATCCGAGAATAAGCGAGGATATGAAAAATAGGGATTTTTATCTTTTTTTTTCTTTATAGAAATTTTTTTCTAAATACACAACTTAAATTACCATATTCTCTCAAATTCCCTACCATTTGAAAAAATTACAAAAAACTCTATTTTCCTCAATCTCTCTCTCTTTTTTCAAATACATTACTCCGAAGCAATGTATCGAAAAAATTGTGTTTTATATCAACAAAGATGATGTACCTAGACTTGATGTATCGACACGTTGAGTGATATATCCAAAATACTTAAGTTTTAAGGAATTTAGTAATTTCGAAAAAAAATAGGAATAGGATGTAATTAGCTCTTAACAATATGGAATTTGCGTAATTCTTACAATTTATTTGGTTCAAAATTTATTATATATGTTGATTGTTAATGATAGATGAAACATGTATACATTACTTCTTATTTTATTTGTATGCATTATCAGTATATATAAGAATATTGCACAATTGTTGATATGTACTTATGATAGATGTATTACTTCTGTCAAAAACATTTTGATATGTATCATTAGATTTGCAAACATAATGTCAATTATGTATACATAACACCCTATAGATATACATTCAATTCAACGAAGATGCATCAATTGCATAGCTTAGTCTTTTGATCATTTTTAGTTGGTAGTCATAGACTTAGAATGGATTGACATTTAGTCTTTTTTGTTTTGCCTTTGAGATAACCAACATGGTGTGTTGTTTGGTTATAATACTGTAATTAAAGCCACTTGGTGATTAATACAAGGATTAGTTACCAAAAAAAAAATAGAGGAGAATAAATATGTCATAGAAAGAACTAAAAAAGATTGAGTCTTTAGATTGACTTCAACATTAGCATATTTTATCATAAGGTTAATTTTTGGATGTTCTTAGTGTAATCGATATAATCACCATGTGAGCACATGAGTCTGATCTTTAGTTGGTTCATCATAATCATGTTCATCATATTGTAAGAACCATAAATTTCTATCCTTTTGAGGGAAAAAAATAATTCATGCTTAGCATAATTTTTTTATGATGATAGCTATAGAACTCATGGATTAATATCATAATCAGAATATAAGAAATTTCATAATTTTCATTGGGTTTAATAGTGAATTATATGAGAAAATATATAATTTTCATATTTAACCTATTTATCTTATTAAGGAGAATTTATGATGTTTTAAAAAAATATAGTGTGGGAAAGGACAATGATATTTTTGCTAATATTCCTACATACTTTTTAATTGATCAAAATGCTTGAAGAAAGACTCTAAATTCTAGGAAGAACACTAAAGTCTGTTGTTGAACCTTGAGATAAGTTTTTTTTAAAAATCTAAAATTTTGATGTACAATATTACTTAGAATGTTAGAATAACTTAAAACTACTTCGGATATGTTTTCCTTGATGTGAAAAAGAAAAGACAAAAAGAGAGAATAGTTATTCTATGGTTCAAGGAAGAAGAGAAGTGGCAGGATAACTAGAGAAAACATATTTTTAGATAACTGAGTTCGGTTATAGAACTAAGTCTAACTCTAGAATTATTTTGAAAAATTGACAACATTCTTTTTGAACATAGGACTGTCCTAAATACCTCAAATGGTTGTCAACTAATGAGGAATATTTTCATGTGTGATTGCATGTTTGTGGCGATTCGTGTTTCTACACGTGTGGATGAACCCGTAGTGGTGGATCAATTGTATTGATCCATTCTTGTTACTTTAGTGGGGTATGACATTTGGGTAGACTTGATCATATAGGTATGGTAGACGATTTCAATGTCAACTTGTGTATGATTGACTCTGTCCTCATCATGTTATTCTAGACCGAGACAATGGCCTAAGTGATGCATGGAGTTCTGAGAGTTAAGAAAGGGTGCAACAATAGTTTTAGGTATGGGGTAATGTGTGTGCAATGTGCTCCAACTGATATGTTTCTTTTGTGTTCTCTTGCGCTCCTCCGAGCTGTATCCATGCTTTCCTCCTCTGCTTTAGCTCCCAAGTGCTTGATTATTTTTGAATTCCCTGCATTTGCTAATCGTACGTCTTAGTGCATAATCATCACATACCAATAAAATAATAACAATAAGAATAAAATTCTCTTAAAACTAAAAAGGTCCATGCGGGTAAAATATGGTAAGTGGGCATATAAATACACCCAGAATCACAATCCCACACTTAAATTTGTGTTTGTCCTCGAACAACTCTTTACACAATTTCTCTCACTTCACCATTAACACCTAAGAACTTGTCTACCCGCACATGTGTCAACAAAAATCTTTTAGTCATTTTTTGTAGTTAATCTAAAATGCAATAAGACACCTTTACTTAGCACCAAGGTATCCATAAGACACAACATAACTTGAATAATGGAATCTTTAAAATTTACCCAGCCATTATGATCATGCATGAAAAACCCAAACAACAATTACCTGAAGCATGTTTCGTGAGTGCCCTTAGTATTTTTGTAAATCTCTGATAGGTACAGATGAATATGTATATTTTGAAGAATGACAGCGATTGCATCATAAAACAAGTTTAGTAAACATGATCTGAGTTTAACAAGGCCTACACGAAGAAGGATTGGATTCCGAAATTAAGTGTAGCTTTATAATTTATTAAGAAGCTGACTTAACGTAGGAAAATTACTTCCTAATCGGTTAAGGGGGAAGCAGCATGCATATGAATGTATGTGTTTACTTACCTGTTCAATGCAAGTAGATGGGGCTTGCCATTGTCAAAAAGGGGGAATTTGTTGGAAGCTATAATGCTGATTATTTTGAAGAATGCCAAAGTCGACGTGATACAGAAAGAGTCTAAACCAAGTCGACGATTGAATGAGTTGTCAATAGAGTTTTCTTATTCAATTAAGGAAAACAATTTTTGGGTGATTTTTTGAGGATGAGGGTTCTGGTATTATTTGACTAGATTATTAAGCTTAGACTGAGTAAAATAATGTAGTTTAGGCATCAAAACAATGCAGTTTAATTGTCCAATGCATAGGGGAAAAGACTAATGTGATCCTGACTTTAATGTTACCGAAGTGACTTCAAGAGGGCTTCATGAGCCATCATGATGAACAAAGCCCGTTTTCACGCCCCAAGCCAATACCCTAGGCGGGACTGGCACTGATGGATGGTGGTACAAACCCCATGACATTCTAATAAACTGATAAAAATGATTGAAAGCAAGAAAAGGAGTTCTCCAAAATTCAAGAAGGCTCACCGACTCTAGCATGCTCACTGGATCAATTATGTGTTGCATGCTAATCCTGGTTACTTACGTCTGCATCATAAGATGATGCATCCCAACTAGCATCAATACACTAAATGTATGAGTATGCAAGTTGGAACGTTAAACACAACATAGGCTAAAGAATCTAAACAACTTACCTCGATCAACTAAACTCAATATAACTGAGCTCATTTCTACATAAAGCAGTTTAAAACAAATGCAATATTGTAATTCCCCGAGACTACACCCTAGATGACTATTGTTGTATTTGAGCGGACCCTTGTCCTGACTTATTTAACTAGGCGGAAGACTTAACTCAATATAAGAAGACATTCTCATAAAGTAACTTGAATTAAAATAACTTGTCCAAAATGGCATTTAAATCTCATATTAAAATATTTTTAAATAAAGAGAGACTTAAAACTAAAATGTATGACTGTCTATATGTGTATGAAGCCTCTATAATACTAAGGTGAATGTTAGGACAAACCCCACAACATTCTATAAATGAAAAGACTGAAAAACAGTAAAATATCTATCCTCCAAAACTCAAGGAGGCTCACCACTGACTCTGAGTGCTTGACCCTATTAATGAGGCGCGGGATAGTGCTGATCCTGGTTACCAATGAATGCATCATGATATGATGCAGGCCAACTGGAATCATAAAATGAATGTACGAGTATGCAAGTTGTAATGCTAACAATAATGTAAGCTTCAAAAAGAGTAAGAAGAAACACTTACCTTGGCTCTGCTCAACTCATGAATAACTTGACTTAATATAAAGCAATAAAGCATATGTAATATATAAAATCTTGTAAAACAATATAAAACACTCAGTTCATTAAATAAAATACAATAACAAATCCAACTTTACTTATATATGAAGTAATATAGTTTCTGTGGGAGATTCTCTAACCGACATCCATCATATGAGCCTAAGTGATGGTACAACTTCTTACCTCACGTTACAAGAGGACCGTCCTATACCTTGCTGTCAGTATAAAACCTGAACTACAAAGTGGATCCACTATAGGGGCTTGAGTTAATATGAACTCGTGTCTCCATATCGGTGTTCAATACACTCCCAAAATAATTAGCTCAAATGTTTTTAAAATAACTTCTTCTCTGGTTTGAGGTAATTTCTCAAACATAGCTTCAAAATATCTCTTGGAAATTATAGTTTCCTCTTTACCAAAACTAGCCAAAGGCTCTGTTAGAACTCTCAACTTCCTTTCTTGCTCAAAATGTGAAGACATTTATAATTCTTAGGGAATACTTAGTTCCCTTATAGCTTTTGAGAAATGAATTCAACTTTTTAGTCTTTGCTTCACTTGAAACTTGAGTCTTAAATCATCTCTTGGGGAATAGTTAGTTCCCTTATATTTCTTTGAAGGAAAGACTTCAACTTTTTACTATTTACTTAAATTGAAACTTGAGTCTTAAAACAAATTTAAAACGTTTATTTAAGACTCTTGAAAACTTTAAGAAACTATACTTTGACTTACTTCTTAACCTTTTAGACTTAATTGTTAACTTCTTACACTTTGACATTAACTTTCCTTGCATTGGATTATGTTTTAAAGGTTCATGATCTCATATTTATGGACGATTTCATGTACATCACTTAGGAACTAGTATGAAAGAGTGGGGAATGAAAAGGGTGAACTAGCATCATTGGTGCTCTAAGAAGAGTGTGGCCCCAATCCCCAAACATCAGATGGCTCTCTGGCTGGCGCGGAGCCCAAAGGCCTACGGACAGAGATTGTCCTGTGGGGTTATGGGAGGCGCGACGCTCTAGGGCCCTACGCACAAGTGTTTCAACTTTTATCCTCCCTTTTCATCTCTAAACCCTCTAACGTTTCACGGTTCCTTCCCCCAAACACTAAGGATCATTAGTACCCTCAATACCCAATAGATTTGACTTAAAAAACCAACCCGGAAACATGAATCAGATCAACACTAGGCATGTAACAACTCAACCAACAAGTATTCAACAATGTTCTGCAAGAATCTCACCTTTTTATCGTTCAACCTTACTCAAATCACTGAATTTAAACAAGTTGGTGTGTGGGTGAACTAACCCAACACGAAAATATCTCACATACTTTGATAGGAATCACCACCGACGATTTTCGCTCGCAAACCTTGGCGTTCTTGCGAATTCTTGACTTTTCTCCCTTTTCTTCTTCTTTTTTCTCTCCTCCAAGCCCTTACCATGATTTTGATTTTCTAAAGCTGAACTAAACTTTTTTTTTACCACAAATAAATCCCTAAAATGAAATAGAAAATTAATTGGTGAAAAGAGTAGTTTGTCCTTTCTTAAATCCGGATTGAGA
This sequence comes from Solanum lycopersicum, assembly GCF_036512215.1. Classification (NCBI taxonomy): domain Eukaryota; kingdom Viridiplantae; phylum Streptophyta; class Magnoliopsida; order Solanales; family Solanaceae; genus Solanum; species Solanum lycopersicum. Next base: position 36,638,669 of record NC_090810.1, on the reverse strand, counting down.
CCATCACCCATTCAACAATCTAACTTCTGATAGGCATATATCCCTCATACGATATTGAAAATGCACAAATCAGGCGATGTTGGAAAGATCTCTCCAAAGGATTTCAAACAATATCAAGAACTACCTCTAACTCATCCTGAGCTAGAATTTATGGCCGTTTGAAAATGACCAAAACTCACTTCTTAAACTTAAAAAAAAGTCCAAAATTTTCCCTTTCTTTCCAAAAGTGATTATTTTTAGCTTGTTACCTTATTCCTAGCTATTTTGAGTTACAAGATGTTACAAGTATAAAGATTTTTTTAAAAAAAATATAAAGTCAACTCTGTGTCTACAAAGATACACATAACTGAGAAGTGTAGGTAAAAATACAGTAAACTATGCATATAAAAGTACAATTATTTTTGTGGGGGTTTCTCTAACCGATAACTATCATGTAAGAGCTATTGTGATGATATATCATTTGGCCTCACGCTGCCAGGGCCTTCTTATACCTTTCCATCAGTATAAAACTTGAACTACTAAGTGGATCCACTACTCTATGCTAAAAAGCACTAAAGGAAATCATCAAAAAAGTATGACCCTTTTCTACGCATGGTAAGTATATGCTTTATGGGGATTGGGAGTTGTCTGAACTCTCTCTCATATCATTACTAAATACTACTCCCATAATACATTACTAGCTCTTAAGTTCGAAAAAATACTTTTTTTCTATGATTTGAGATTAGTACTCAAAAACTTAGCTCAAAGTCTATCTTGGAAATCAAAGTTTTCCCTCTTGCTTAATTGTAAAGAATTTACTCTTTTCTAAAACTAGCTCAAAAGCTCCTTGGAAATATATTTCATTGAAGAAATGAACTTCAACTTTAAGTCTTTAAAATAAAGTTAAAACATATGTTAAAGACATTTAAAAACATTAAAGAACTCCTCTTGACTTGCTCCTTAATTTCTAAATTTGACGCTTAACTTTTTTTGAATTGAATTATAGATTCAAGGATTGTGATTGGTGATAGGAAACATCTCGTGATGTTTAGGGATGCTTTTAGATATCTAAAAATGAGAAGAGATCAAGAAATCATTGTTTGGGGGTGAGTCTGTGATGTGGAGAAGCATTTAAGTTATTAGTTCGAAAATAGCCTTTGAGACTGAAAGTTCGTGACCGCTCCACGACGCGAAATGATTTTTTCCGAATCTAGGGAGTAGGTCTGCGATGCGAACGCACTATCAAGATTTGACCGATGAAATTTCTTCTATGTTTTCCAACTCTGAACCCTCTAAACTCCATTGGTTCCTTCCCCTAACACTTGGAATCATTTATACTATCAATATATGATAGATTCAACCTGGAATTACACCCACAAACATATCAAACCTCAAGAAACTTCAACAACACAATCCATAGGAATGAAAACGAATACCAATCAAAAAGTCAAAGAATTCACTTTCAAATCAAACATATTTCACTAAATTATTGAATCATGATTGGCGCGTAGGTGAACTAACCCAACACTATGTGATCTTACAAACCTTGTAGGGATCCACCCCGACGAAATCCACAAGCTAAACTCGACGATTTGACGAATCTTGAATGTTCTTCTTCATTCTCCTCTTATTTTCTCTTCCCTAAAAACCCCAACCTTTTCTCCAGAAGCGTAAACTAACTAAGTTCAGTTTTGACACCTAATTGTTTACCAAAAACAAATTAAAATAAAACGATAAGGAAAAGACCAAACTACCCTTCAAAAATCTAAACTAGACTTTCCTTATTCCTATAACCCAACTTCCAAAGGCATAAATAACTCACTCAAACAAATGCAAAATCGCATAAATTCAGCGGCGTTGGAAAGATCATTCCAAGAGATTTCTTACCATATCTGAAAGTAACTCTAACTCATACTAAAATAAAAGTTATGGCCATTTGATGTTGTCCAAAAAACTCACTTTTTGCCTAACTTAAAACAAATTTCTAGTTTTTTTTATTATTTCCAAAAATGACTATTTCCAGTTTTTAACTTCTTCCTAGATATTTCAAATTTTGAGATGTTACACCCGTCTAGCAGCTCGTGTAGATGCTCAGCCCATCAGGCTTTCACCAAAATGATCATAACGTTTTACTCAAACCTTAGAATAAGGAAAACATGGTGGCGATGGAAAAAAGACTCATAGATCATTAATAATATAGGTCATAGACCACTTAATTTATTTTTTACTAAAAGATAAGGTTTAAAATTGACCCAAACCTCAAAGTCTATCAAGCCTCTTTCATGATCCATTTCATAGCTCATGTTAAGCTCCACGAACCGTATAGTGGTCTATGGTCCTTTATAGTAGCCATGGTGCTTTTGTGTCCCTCTCACAAGCCACTTCACGGACTGTATGAAGCTTCATGGACCGTTTATTGGTCCATGATCTTTCACCTTTTGTTGGGTGAACAACCATGAGCAGGGTGATGGGTTGTAGTTCTCTTCATGGCACATGAACACCTTGCATAATTTTCCCTTCTCTTGTTCAATCTTAGTTATGATTTTTGAGGTATTACAATATCTCCGCGTTTGGGTCACTCGTCATCAAATGAAGTCTAAATATGTTGAGTTTGGAGGAAAGAGTTAACATCCCTACTAACTTAATACTAGAAAGTGATATCTAATTGAACTGAGTTGCATGAACATGCAAATATGCTGGAATGCAATGATAACGGAAGGAACCTGACACTAATACTAAATTACACAAGAGTAAGCTGAGAGACCGGAGAGGAACTATTATTTCAAGCTGAAACTGAATCAAAAGGAAAGAGGTGACGGTTCTTGACCATTATGACTGCTTATGCTTCTGAAGTTGATCCCTCTAAGGATTGAATATTCAATAAAACCTATACTGAAGTGACAAATTTATTTCTCAATATATGAACCTAACGGTCAAGAATTTCAACTGAACTTGTTCAGTGGTGATGCTATCTTTCATAGCCACACACTCTCTGAAGTTACAATCGATGTAGGATCACTCACACACTTCTTTAATAAGGAAATATGGAAGACTGGATGAACCACTGCTAGTTCTGCTGGCAACTCTAACTCATAAGTCACATTACCAACCTTTTTCAGGATTCAGTAAGTACCTACATACCTTGGATGAAGCTTTCTTTTATTGTCAAGTCTGATCACCCCCTTCATGGAAGACAATTTCTGGAAACCTACTCATCGATCTCAAACTTTTAAGTCTCTTCTCTTTACATCTGCAAGGGATTTTTGTCATAATGATATGCTCAAACTTACTTCTCAAATACGAAGTAAAGCGGTCGTGTCAAGTAAATAACCCAACTAGTGAGGTTGGGATCGTTCCCACGAGGAAAATAGTCTAGACTTAACTTCAATCTATCATTACTTTTGTTTAGTCAATGACTTCCTTGGAAAGTAAAAACAATAAAAGGGGGGTTTCTATTTCTAAATGAATGATAACAACTACCTAAATTGAAAGAGACACTTAACAACTTTGAATGTTGGATTTTAATCAATTAATCGAAGTAACTAGGGTTTATTGTTCCCCACAGGTTCATAATTTGATATATCTATAACTATAACAATTCTTTTCTTATATCTTGCATGCAAAGTGATAAGTTATGTATTTCTAAATCCTTGGTCCGGCATCTACAAAATCTCACTACGCACCTTGGTCCGGCTACGTGTGTTGCTATCCTAACCCTTATCTTTACCTCACATTAAGCATCATATTCGATATTTGACTAAGTTATTACCTCGTACTAATCATTACTAGCCTTTATAGTATACACTAAATCTATGTTGATAATTCTTTTCCTATTATCTACCTCCTTGGTCCAGCAAGTAGCTTTAAGGCGAGTTCTAACATTGGCCATCCGTTAAAAAGACTTCTAAACGAAAGAATTATTAATACATGCAAGACACTATTCTAGAATTGTTATTTTAGTTAGGTTTTATCTCATTATTCGCCTATGGTTCCCACAACCCTAGTTATGGAGTTTAGTTACCCATAGTCATAATCACACTATTCAAATATATTATATAAGAATTCATGTACATACTTCAATGAGAAAGAGTAAAATTTGAAAGTTTGCTTGATTAATCACCAAAAACCACCAATAATCACTTGCAAGAATCTCAAAGTAATCAATAATCTCACAAAAAGTCTAATGATAATTAAAAGGTGTCTAACAATACAGAGTCTAATAATGATCCAGAGTCTCACCTCAAAAATGAGGTTTTTTGAACTATTTATAGAAAATAAAAACCTAATTAAACAAGGACTTTTTTTGCTGGAAATCTGTCAAAACGCGGCTAGGTCGACGTACCTCGCGACGGATCGTCGTGGTCACGACGGACCGTCATGGACTCCGTCATCCCATACTTGTGCAATTTCTTCTGCTGCTCTCTTCATACCCTCGACGACAAGTATGACGGACCGTCACAAACACAACGGTCTTTCGAGGGTCTTCATTCCAAAATCAGCTCTTGGAATATGGGTACTAGGATTACCTCTCTGAACTTCATGACGAACCTGCAGGACGGACCGTCATAGACTCGACGGACCGTCTTGGACTCCGTAACCCCACACTTGGCCAGACTTCCCCATCTTCCTTCAGCAGCTGCACTACACTGCCACCTACGGACCGTCACAAACACGACAGACCTTCACAAGCTCCGTAGGTGGTCTCTTCTGCATTTCTTCGCTCAAACTCTCCGCATTCATCTTTGGAAAGATATCCTGCAAATAAAGAGAAACTTATATAAAAATTAGCACAAAAAGGCTTTTGGACACACTAAACTTTAAGGAAAAAGTATTAATAATACCGTGAAAACACGGTATATCAACACCCTCAACTTAAATTCGTTGTTTGTGCTCAAGCGACGCACTATGACTCAATACAAAATCTTTGTACAATAGTATCCATGTTTTATCCTTTGCAATCATTTGTCTATCAATCCCGATTAATATCATCGTATCTATGCATGCTATCACTATTAGAATTGAGTTATGTGGGATCAGAACATGAAACATACTCACCATGCACTAACACCTATCCTCTTCAATTTCTCACCGAGGTGATAACAATTCCGATGTTGCAACTAGTGTCCTCACTTTGAACCAAAATCCTCATTTTTCACACAATGATTTCAGTTTGAGTATAAGGATTACTTTCCAACACTCGCTCTCAGAAAAAAGTCACACTCATTCATACCTATTGCCATAAGTTTGGCCTTATTTTCACTAACTTAAGTTCGCTATACAACCCTTAGGATCACGATAGGGATTTATTAGCTTGTAACATAGGCTCAGGGTCAGGTAGGGTGTATTTATGTAAACTTTAGAGACTTTTTGCCCACCTTGACAGATAGGCTAAACATACCATTTTCTATCATTTCATCTCGCCCAGTTTCTCATATTCTTTCACCTTGCTATTTTCTCTTTTTTCTTCATTTGTGTAAGTGACTCTCTTCTTTTCTTGCTTGTATTTCTTGTATATTTTTATTTTTCCTTACTTTTGTTTCAACTAATTCTTGAGTCACTTTACTTTTGTTCTTTCTCTCTCTTTGTTCTTTCAACCCTACTTTCCAGAGCATTCCTCATAATAGCCACCCTCAACTCATGGCTTTGCCATGAGTCAAGGTACACAATACCCAAAGTTTGGTTAGGGCCATAACAAAGTTTGTTTACTACATTAGCCACCCTCAACTTATGCTTTTCGCATAAGCTGAGGTGCACATGTCCAAGGAGGGACCAGGGCCAACACATTATTCCCAGAAAAGATCAGTTAGGGTGAAAAAGAAAGGTCTAATTTAAGCTCAGATCATTTGGATCAAACAAGGATAAATTTCATTTGGTTTTCTTTTATTTAGGCTAAATGGGCTATATTGAATAAGGGACTATGATCATTTCCTCACTGTCTATTACAGCTTACTTTTAGCAGGACTAACCAGGCAAGTTCTAGCTCAGTACAAATAGTGGACTATTCAAATCTTCCTCACAATCACTTGACTTCTCATCACTCTACCAGATTATCAGACACCTAGTTCGAATTTTAGACTTAGGATAATGCAATGGTGTACCTCTATGTCATGCTCAGAGCCACACAATTATCAGTTACTATGCCTAGTAGTGCATCATTTTCCAGTTTATCAAGATATCATTTTAGCCATAATGCTCCAAAATTAAACTATGTACACAAGATATAGACATGCCGGTTCAACAGAAAAAGTAATCAGTCTTTTGGGGAAAAAGAACACAGGCAAGAAAACCCCAAAAGAGGATAGTGATTTGGGCTACTCAAACTTCACCATACCACTCACTTTCCATTCAACCCACCCCCAACAAAAAAACATGCAATTGTCCCTAATGCATAAACAATTTAAATACTAGAGTGGTAGGTGAAGCAAATCTGTGGCGCAAAGCGCCGTCGATCAGCAAGCTGGTGGGTCCTGTTCCCCGGAACCCACGTCCTCTGCAATCTGGACACGCTCAGTGGTTTCCTCAGCAACAACTGCACTATCAGCAGTGCCTCCCACTATCTCTACAGTTCGGGAGCTAGACGCCCCAGCCGCTAACTCTCCTGCTCTCATCTGGTGCGCCGCCTCCTCAGCAAGTGAGGCTCTCCTCGCAGCCTCCATCTCACGGCGCTCCTTCTTCCGTGCTCGTGCCTCATCCTCTTCTCGACCCCTATGCCTCTTGGCATGCTCTCGATGGGGAGGTGGTGGATCTCTGAGGTGGCGAATTGGGCCGCCAACACTGTGTCTTCAGTAGGCTCGACAGAAGGGGCCTCAGACTGTGGCGCCCTAGCCTCTAAGATCATGTCGATATCTACACGAAGACTGTCAACCGCAGCCTAAAGAGTCGACACATCCACCAGAGGGGCTGTACGGGCTAGCACCCTCAACTCAAAGGCATCCAGGCGCTAGTGAACCTCAGCGATCTTACGCTCTGTATACTGGACCATTTTCCGCTCCAGGCGCTCTTCTACCTCTGTAATAGACCTCTGCATCCACGGCTAGATATTATACAGAAGTGCAGCCATTTGCGTTTCTACTTTTTGGACCCTAGCAAGAGGGACCAACGCGGGTAAAGGGGCTGTGCGAGAGGAGCTTGGGGCAGTGCTACTACCTGGGATAGACTCGACCGGGGTAGTGTTAGTGGACACCGCCTGCATAGCCGTGCGGTCCTGGGCTACCGTATCAGCAAGATTGTCAGCAAGTGGAGGCAGCTCTGGACGGGGCCCTCTGCGTGGAGCCAACTCATTGGCCTCATCTCTGATGAGGCCTACATCAACAGTGCCCTGTGGGGTCTTGAGCTGATCTACGTGCCATATAGGCACACCTGCGGACCTGCAGAGAGAAAAGATCATGCACGGGAAAAGGTAAGTAGTTGTGATCTTGAAAGCCCTGTCGTGCATGACTGCCGGTAGAAGCCACGCGAAATCCACCTTGAACCCGGCTATTATCGCCGCCATCAACACTGCTCGATCCCATGTAACGATATTATCAGCGGTTGTGGGGGAAAGGCAGTGGCGGACAATAAGCCAGAAGAACTTCGCCGTGAAAGTTAGGTTGGCCTTCTTGATGGCCCCCTTTGGCTCGGTCACCTAGTTGGCACCCTCTCCATCAACTGACAGGTGCATGGCCATCCACCTCTTGGTGGTCTCTCTCAACGATGGCTCGCGCAGGAACTGGCCATCGTTAACAACCTGCCATCGGTAGTCAAACTCGGCAGTGAGAGGGGTCCGAGTAGCACCAACACCCTCGCCGTATAAAAACCGGCGGATGGCGGGTAGGGAAATGTCGACCTGAACGCCCCGTACTCGGACCTGCTCCAGTGGGGCCTGTTTACCGGGGGCAGCCCGCCTATCAATCTGTGATCGCAGAGTCGCTACGTAGGATGCGTAGAACTCTTGGACCATTTATTCACTGTAACGTCCCAGTGGACGTGCTGTCCACTCCAAGCGATGCCTGGTGAAGAGATTGTGGAACCCAGGCATCATCGGGAGACTCCCTGTAAGGACCCGCCGCTCCAAGGTGAGTGTTCGAGTCATAACTCCTTTGTCAGTCAGGAACATGGCGTCGGACTAGACTTGAAATTGCTTGTCGACACACCATTGGTTGGGCTGTTCAGTGGCTGGGGTGAGGGCCTGAGCTGGTGAACCTAATGTGGATTCCGAACTTTTAGCCTCATCAGACGAGGCTGACGCTGCAGCGGTGGCGAGTGCGGGAACCTCAACAGAGCCAGAGGCTTCCTCCGACCACGATACTCCTAAGGAGACAGACGCTCCTTCTTAATTTGTGGCTGACCTAGAGGGTGTGCCGGTCAGTGTGCGCTCCTCATCAGACTGGGAGGCAGTGACTACGCCGAACGCCACCTTTTTGGGTGTGGCTCTGGGAACACGTGCAGCACAGGAAGGGGTGGAAGTGTCTGGGGCAAATACTCGGGGTCACGCTCATCATCAAAGCCAATGACCATGCGGGCACACGGGGCGACAGACTTCGATCGTCCACGTGCATAGATGCGATCTTGCTTGGGTGCCATAGTATATAGTACCTGGCACGACGGGTTCATGCAACGGTCCATCGCTGTATCCGTCAGTGACTGCTCCACAGTAATTTTCTGCAGAATTTCCTGGTGATGTGCCTGCAAATTTAAAACCCATTAGTAGAAAAATGCTACCATTACTAAAAAGACTATAATTATAGAGTTACCTCCCAACAAGCGCCTGATTTAATGTCGCAGCACGACTGAGGACACTTGATTACTCAGACTTCATCAAGATGGTATGCCTCGATCACTTCATTCCCCGATTCATTATGCCCGAAATAGATTTTTATGCGTTGTCCATTCACCTTGAACCGCACACCCTCCTTAGTTTCCAACTCAACTACTCCATGAGGGAATAGTTGGGTAACCAAGTAAGGACCAGTCCATTTGGACTTGAGCTTGCCCGGAAACAAGCGCAACCTAGAATTGAATAAAAGTTACAAATCCCCGACCATAAGCTCTCGTTTTTCAATTTTGTTGTCATAGTACTTCTTCATCTTTTCTTTGTATAGGGCTGAGCTTTCATAAGCTTTCAGGCGAAATTCATCGAGTTCATTCAACCCATTTAACCGTTGTTTTGCAGCTTCGCTCCAATCCATTTTAAACTTCTTCATAGCCCACATGGCTATATGCTCTAACTCAACCGGAAGATGACAAGCTTTCCCATATACAAGTTGGTATGGAGACATACCTATGGGAGTCTTATATGTTGTCCGATAGGCCCAAAGATCATCATCAAGCCTCCTTGACCAATCCGTTCTACTAGCGTTCACTCTTTTTGACAATATCTGTTTGATCTCCCGATTCGACGCTTCAACTTTCCCACTAGTTTGAGGGTGGTAAGGGGTGTCCACATTATGGCGAACCCCATATTTCTCCAATAACCACTTGAATAATCTGTTGCAGAAGTTGGAGACCCCATCATTAATGATTTCCCTTGGGGTGCCAAAACGAGAGAATATATTCTTTTACAAGAATGCAGTGACACTCTTCCCTTCATTGTTTGTGAGGGAGATGGCTTCGACCCATTTAGATACATAATCAAATGCTACTAGAATGTACTTCATTCCATGAGAACTCACAAAAGGGCCTATAAAGTCAATACCCCAAACATCAAATAACTCAATCACAGGAATGGGGTTTAGAGGGAGCTCTTGCTTTCTTGAAATGTCGACATCTCGTTGGCATCTGTCACATGCTTTAGCAAAGTCATGAGCATATTGATAAAGACTTGGCCAACAGTAACCACATTGTAATATGTTATGAGCGGTTCGGATACCGCTGTGATGTCCACCAACGGGTGAGGAATGGCATGCCTCCAACACACTCAACATCTCACATTCTGGCACACAACGCCGAATAATCCCGTCGACACAACTCCTATATAAGTATGGTGCGAACCATGGGATCAAGTCTTGTGAAGCAGCCAATACATGCTCATAGGGGAAAGTATCATCAATGTCAGTCTTATCCCCTAAAACTCTCATAGCTTCATCCTCTATACGAGACAAGTGATCAGCAACTTGATTTTCAGTTCCTTTTCTATCCATGACTTTAAAGTCAAATTCTTGTAGCAGTAATACCCAACGAATCATCCTAGGTTTCGCATCCTTCTTTGTCATCAAATATCTCAATGCTGAGTGATCAGTATGCACTATAACTCTAGTACCTAGCAAATAGGAGCGAAATTTCTCAAAAGCAAAGACTACTGCAAGGAATTCTTGATCGGTTACTGTGTAGTTCTTCTGAGCTTCATTTAGGGCTTTACTAGCATAGTAAATGGGGTGAAGGATTTTGTTTTTTCTCTGTCCTAATACTACACCAAGAGCCACCCCACTAGCATCGCACATCACCTCAAATGGACTGTTCCGATCTGGAGAAATAATGATAGGCGCAGACACCAATTCGTCTTTTAGCTCACTGAATGCTAAGACAGGATTCATCAAAACAAAATTTACAATCTTTCTCCAGCAGTTTGCACAATGGATGTGCAATCTTTGAAAAGTCTTTGATGAATCTCCGGTAAAAACCTGCATGCCCAAGAAAGCTTCTCACACCTTTCACAGAGATCGGTGGGGGAAGTCTCTCTATTACCTCAACTTTAGCTCGATCAACCTCTATGCTCTTTTCTGAAATGTGATAACCCAAAACAATACCCTCTTTCACCATGAAATGACATTTTTCCCAATTTAATACTAAATTGCAATCTTCACATCTCTTAAGGACCTCATATAAATTGGACAATCACCGCTCGAATGAATCACCAACCACAGAAAAATCATCCATAAAAAGTTCTATAGTATCCTCCACCATGTCAGAAAATATCGACATCATACATCTCTGAAATTTGGCGGCTGCATTGCAAAACCCAAACGGCATTCTTCTGAACGCAAAAGTCTCATATGGACAAGTAAAAGTGGTTTTCTCTTGATCTTCTGGTGCAATAAAAATATGATTATACCCCAAATATCCATCAAGAAAACAGTACCACCCTTTTCCAGCAAGTCTATCCAACATCTGATCCATGAATGGCATAGGAAAGTGGTCTTTTTCAGTCCATGAATTTAGTTTGCGGTAATCCATACACACCCTCCATCCATTAACTGGTCTCATTGGAACAAGTTCATATTTTCGTTGGGGACCACAGTCATTCCCCCTTTCTTAGGTAAACACTGCACCGGGCATACCCAACTACTATCAGCGATTGGATAGATTACTCCGGCATCCAACCACTTAATGATTTCCTTCTTCAAGACCTCTTGCATAGGAGGATTTAAGCGTCTCTGGTGCTCAATGCTTGGCTTATGATCAGGCATGAGTTGGATTTTATGAGAGCAAATACCAGGAGGGATCCCAATAATGTCTGTAATAGTCCACCCAATAGCTCTTTTGAACCTTTTTAGCACCTTCACCAAACTCTCAACGTGTTGTTCATTCAAGTTTGATGCAATGATTACCGGCAAAGTGTCACCATTTCCTAAGAATTTATACCTGAGATGAGGTGGGAGAGCTTTTAGTTCTAATTTCGGAGCCTCCTCTATAGATGGTTTTGCGGGTGGGGACTCGCGATTCTTCATATCTAGCTCATATTTCTTCGGTTTAAACCGAACATCACCTCGGTCAAGAGCCGTGACTAATGACTCATACTCTTCAATGCAATCGCTATCAAAATTCATTATCAGTGCCGCTAATGCTTCTACACCTAGACGTTTTTCTATTTGTGTCTTAGATGTCTCACCCATGTTGTAGGATATAGCAGATACCGATTGGAGTTCACCACTCTGCCTCATGGACCTACAAATGTTAAAGGTCACTTCCTCATTGTTCAACCAAAATTTCATCTGCCCCTTTTCCATGTCTACTAAGGCTCTTCCCGTAGCAAGGAATGGCCTCCAAAGAATAATGGGCACTTCAAAATTGACTTCACAATCAAGAATAACAAAATCTTCCGGAAATATGAATGACTCAACTTTTACTAGCACATCGTGGAGTATCCCTATACGCCTTTTTACTGTTCGATCAGCCATCAGTAGCCGCATCGCAGTGGGCTATGGATCACCCAAACCCAACTTCTTGTAAATCGAGATGGGCATGAGATTTATGCTTGCCCCCAGATCACATAATGTTTTCGCAAAATGTAATAGCCCGATTGTACAAGGAATAGTTAATGCACCCGGATCTTCTTTCTTTTGTACCAGAGATCTTGTAGCAATAGCACTACAATGCTGCATTCTATCATCATCCTCAAAAGTGACCGATCTTTTCTTTGTGATCAGATCTTTCATAAACTTGGCGTAACCGGGCATTTGTTCTAAATATTCTACCAAAGGGACATTGATAGAAAGTTGCTTCAACATTGTTATAAAACGCCGATATTTACCATCCTCGGTCTTTTTCAATAATCTTAGAGGAAATGGGGGTGGTGGCCTAGACATGGGAGTTACCTTTTTAGGCACTTCAGCATCTTTTACAGTGTTATCCTCTAATTCACCATCAACATCTACCACTTTATCAGTATCTTTTGTGACCTTTTTCTCATTAGACGGCATAGGTGGGTCAATGGTTTGCTTGCCACCACGAGTAGTAATTGCCATACAAAGTCCATCATTTTTTGAATTTTGGACAGTGTTGGTAGGAAGAGTGCCCGGTTGCCGTGTGTTCACAGTCGCAGATAATTAGGCCAATTGTAACTCAAGTTGCTTAATCGATATTGCATGTGTATCGACTTTTATCCCAATACTCGCTAAATCATTCCTCAACTCTTTATTGTGCTCATCACTAGCATCGAACCTCCTCATCATTTTATGCAACATATCCTCAACTCGCGACATACTACCTCCACCATCACGAGGACTAACTTCACGATTTAGAGGAGGAACATAAGGTCCATTCCTGTCGTTTCTATTACCATAGCTACCCCTGTTGAAGTTGTTGTCTCAGTTGTAGTTTCCATCTCGGACATAATGACCCTCACGATTGTAGTTACCATAGTTCCGACCTTGGTTCCCTTGACCTTGGCGCCAATTCTCCTAATTAGAGCCTTGGGCACTTGGTCGGAAACCCCTCGTATGTTCATTTACTGCATAGGACTATTCCTCATAATAGCACTCATAGTTTTGTGGCGGTGGTTTCGACAAGTAATTTACTGCATTTATCTTCTCTGCACCCTAGTGACATGTTTTAGTGCCAACCCAAGCTCGGTTCTCATCTGATCCATTTCTTCGCGAATCTGATCTATGGCTGGGTTGTGAGTGGACTGCACTGCGAAGCTGTTTCTCCCTGTATCAGACTTCCTAGTACTCCAAGCTTTATTATTCCGGGAGATTTTCTCTAATTTTTCGGCAATCTCAGTATAAGGACATTCCCCATAAGATCCACCTGCTATAGTGTCCAACACAACTTTATTATTATCATCTTGTCCCCGATAGAAGTATTCCTTTAGTGACTCACCATATATATGGTTATTTGGAACACTTTTCAAGAATGAGGTGAATCTATCCCAAGAACTACTCACTGACTCTCCAGGTAGTGCCACAAAGTTGTTCACTCTGTCTTTGTGGTTTAGTTTCATGGAGATCGGATAGTAGCGTGCTAAGAAGACACCCCTTAGTTGGTTCCAAGTGAAGATTGAGTTGTATGGGAGCTTAGTGAACCACATAGAAGCCTCTCCCGTCAGTGAGAGAGGAAACACTCTGAGACCTATTACATCTAAATCCAAATCAGGCCTCCCTACACAACTTTTACACACTGCCCTTACCTTAGCTATATGGGCATGTGGATCCTCAGAAGGTAGCCCTGAAAACAAACCTATGGCAGTGAGCATTTACATCAGGCTACTAGTTACCACAAAGGTGTGGCCTGTGGGTAGAGGAGGTAAGACAAGTGGCCCATCGGAGTCTGCTATATTATCATAGCGTCTGTAGTATGTTTGGAGCCGTGGAACGGGATTTTTTCCCCTCTGTTGGTGTTCACCCGGAGCTTCGGGTAACAACTGACCATGAACATCAACCGGAGCTGGGATGTTCTGGTTTGGATCATCATCATTTATTCCCAAGTTTCGATTCATATTGCGTAATGTACGCTCTAATTCGTGATCGTAGGAAAACAAGGGTTCTCTTCCTCTCCGTGTATTTGTCATACAAGGAGGATAGTTCTGAAAGAATCAAAAACAATAAAACAAAGTAAAATCAAGAAAATATCAACTAAATTATTGTAATAAGTTCAAGTTAATCTAAAAGCTATAATCCCCGGCAGTGGCGCCAAAATTTGATACGCCCAAACTTACTTCTCAAATAAGAATTAAAGGGGTTGTGTCAAGTAAATAACCCAACTAGTGAGGTTGGGGTCGTTCCCACGAGGAAAATAGTCTAGACTTAACTTCAATCTATTATTACTTTTGTTTAGTCAATGACTTCCTTGGAAAGTAAAAACAATAAAAGCGGGGTTTATATTTCTAAATGAATGATAATAACTACCTAAATTGAAAGAGACACTTAACAGCTTTGAATGTTGGATGTTAATCAATTAATCAAAGTAACTAGGGTTTACGTGTTCCCCTCAGGTTCATAATTTGATAATTCTAACTATAACAATTCTTTCCTAGTATCTTGCATGCAAAGTGATAAGTTATGTATTTCTAAATCCTTGGTCCGGCATCTAGAAAATCTCACTCCGCACCTTGGTCCGGCTGTGTGTGTTGCTATCATAAACCTTATCATTACCTCATATTTAAGCATCGTATTCGATATTTGACTAAGTTATTACCTCGTACCAATCAATACTAGCCTATTAGATAGTATACACTAAATCTATGTTGATAATTCTTTTCCTATTTTCTACCTCCTTGGTCTGGCAAGTAGCATTAAGGTGAGTTCTAACGTTGGTCATCCGTTAAAAAGACTTCTAAACGAAAGAATTATTAATACATGCAAGACACTATTCTAGAATTGTTATTTTAGTTAGGTTTTATCTCATTATTCGCGTATGGTTCCCATAACCCTAGTTATGGAGTTTAGTTACCCATAGTCATAATCACAATATTCAAATATATTATATAAGAATTCATGTACTTACTTCAATGAGAAAGAGTAAAATTTTGAAATTTTGCTAGATTAATCACAAAAAACCACCAATAATCACTTGCAAGAATCTCAAAGTAATCAATAATCTCACAAAAAGTCTAATGATAATCAAAAAGTGTCTAACAATACGGAGTCTAATAATGATCCAGAGTCTCACTACAAAAACGAGGTTTTTCGAACTATTTATAGAAAATAAAAACCTAATTAAACAAGGACTCTATTTGCTGGAAGTTTGTCAAAATGCGGCTGGGTCGACGTACCTCGCGACGGATCGTCGTGGTCACGACGGACCGTCATGGACTCCGTCGTCCCATACTTGTGCAATTTCTTCTGCTGTTCTTTTCATACCCTCGATAGCAAGTATGACGGACCATCAGAAACACGACGGTCCGTCGAGGGCCTTTGTTCCAAAATCAACTCTTTGAATATGGGTACTAGGATTACTTCTCTGAACATCATGACGAACCTGCAGGACAGACCGTCATAGACTCGACGGACCGTCATGGACTCCGTAACCTCACACTTGGTCAGACTTCCCCATCTTCCTTCAGCAGCTGCACTACACTGCCACCTACGGACCGTCACAAGCACGACGGACCGTCACAAGCTCCGTAGGTGGTCTCTTCTGCATTTCTTCGCTCAAAATCTCCGCATTCATCTTTGGACAGATTTCCTACAAATAAAGAGAAACTTATATAAAAATTAGCACAAAAAGGCTTCGGGCACACTAAACTTTAAGGAAAAAGTATTAATAATACTGTGAAAACACGGTGTATCACATACCCTATGCCTACACCCTAGGCAGGACTCGCACTCGGTGACCATTATTGGCCTCGAGTGAACCCTTGGTCTGGCCTACTTAACTCAGCAGAAGATTTAATTAATATACACAATAAGGACATTTTCAAGGGAACATATTTAATGTATAATAATCTGGCCAAATGACAATTAAGTCTCAAAGTTGAAACATCTGAAATGTAGAATAAAAGAGACATCAACTGAACAATCTAACTGACTATCTGTGTATGAAGACTCAAATAAATGAAATGGATGTTAGGACAGACTCCACAACATCCTAATGATCTAAACTAGAAAGTAATAAAATGGATCCTCCAAAAAGCAAAAAGTCTCACCAACAGGATCTGGGATGCTCAACTGGATTAACGGTGTGTTGGATGTTGATCCTCTTTACCTGTGTCTGCATCGTAACACAATGCAGGAAACCTAGCATCAATACATTGAATGTAAGAGTATGCGAGTTGGAATTCTAAACGACACTTAAGCGTAAAAAGGAGTAATAAAGAACACTTACCTTGATTCTTTTCAACTCATGAGTTACAAACTTTTATTCAATATATGCAGTTTAAAAGTAAATGCAATATAAAGAAAAATGACTGAAATATGTTGTAAAATCCGAATTTATACAAGTAAACATTTAATATCTGAGATGTATGTGAAAATACAAATAACTATGTATAAGAAAATACAATACTTCTGTGGGAGCTTCTCTAACTGACAACCATCACTTAAGAGTTTTGGTGATGACACAACATTACTCGGCTCATGCTTTTGGACCATCCTAACCTTGCCAGAGTATGAATATTTTCTACCCATAATGGCTACATGGTTTTCATGGAGACTTGAATTAATATGAACTCACATCCCTATATCGGTGCTCAATACTATTCCCAAAAATAAACATATTGGCTCTTATGTTTTTAAAACATACTGATTCTGTGATTTTGAGATTAGTTCTCAAGATTTTGAGATTCTGTAACTCTTTACTCTTTGCTCATCTTATAGCTTGAGCCTCAAAACAATGATTAACATGTTTGTTTAAGACTCTAGAATCTTTAAAAACTTACTTCAACTTGCTTCTTAACTTTTAGACTTGACTCTTAACTTCTTTGACTTTGATCCTAACTTTCCTTGAATTGGATTATGGATTCAAGGGTCATGATCTCATGTTTATGGATGATTTCATGATGTTTAGATGTACTTAAGAGGTGTTGGAAACAACTAGGAATGATAAGTATATCACTAGGAACTAGTACTGAAAGATAGGGAAAGAACGGGGTCTCTAGGTGGCCTTAGCACTCTGAGAGACGTGGAGCGCCAGAGCCTTTCAGACAGACTCTGGTCTGAGGTGCTCTAGCTGGCACGGCACGCTAGGGATTGTCAGACAGAGCCTGCCCTGAGGGGCTTTGGCAGGCACGGTGCCCCAGAGGGTGTCAGACGGGTGCTCTGACTTTTCTTCTCTATTTTTCATCTTCAAACCTCTAAAACTTCCATGGATCCCACCCCAAACAATTAGAACTTCAAATACAAAATTACCCAATATATTAGACCCAAAAACAGTCCGAAAACATCAATTAAATCTACTAGATAGGAACCAATACAACCAACAAGAATTTCACATTTTTTTCATCAAGAACTCCCATGTTCATCATTCAATAAACTCTATCATTGATGAATTAAATCAAATTGGGGTGTAGGTGAAAGGACACAACACACAATGATCTCACATACCTTGATAGGAATCACCCAGATGAAATCCACGCAACGATTCATGGTGTTTTTGTTTCTTCTTCTCCATTCTCCTCTTTTCTCCTCTTCTTTTCTCTTTTCTCAAAACCCTAACTTGTTTTCTAAAAGCGAGAACTGAATAGGATCAGCTTAGACCCCAACTTATTACCCAAAAACGAAATTAATAATTGGGTAAGGAAAAGACCAAAACACCCTTTAAAATCTAGATTGGACTTTCCTCAATCCAACAACCTAACTTTTGAAAGTCATATCTCCCTCATATGACCTCGAAATTTCTCAAATTCAATGCCATTGGAAAGATATTTCCATCAATATAAAGAACTCACCCTAAATTTTCGTGAGCTGGAAGTTATGGCCATTTGAAAATGACCAAAACTGACTTTTAAAATCCAGAAATTTTCTAGATTTTCTCTATTTATTTCCAAAATGATTATTCTTGGGTTCTATGTTTATTCTTAGTTATTTCAAGTTACAGAAAGTTACACTTTTGACGACTTTGAGTTGTCTTTATTCTATCTCTAATGATTTAAACTTCCGCCAAAGCCCCATAAACCAAATTTGCCCCAATCAAGGCTAAGTCGCCTACTTTGAACCAACCAAGTGGAGATCTGCATCTATGCCAATAGTGCCTCATAAGAGGTCATCTGAATACTAGAATGGAAGTTTTTATTACAAGTGAACTCTATGAGAGGTAGGTTATTATCCCAATTACCCTTTAAATCTTCCACACAAGATCTCAACATGTCCTCTAAGGTCTGAATGGTACACTCTATCTTACCATCCATCTACGGATGAAATGTTGTATAGAGATTTACCTGAGTACCAAGATCCTTTAAAAATTATTTACATAAATGTCTTGAAACAACTCTTTGGGAAATACTTAGTTCCCTTATAATTCTTTAAAGGATGAACTTCAACTCTTTACTTAACTTGAAACTTAAATCTTAGGGAATACTTAGTTCCCTTATAACTTTTGAGAGTTTGACTCAACTCTTTACTCTTTGTTTAACTTGTAACTTGAGCCTTAAAAAAAGTTAACATGTTTGTAAATGACTCTTGGAAAATTTTAAAAACTTGCTTGGACTTGGTTCGTAACTTTTATACTTGACTCTTAACCTCTTTAACTTCAATATTAACTTTCCTTGAATTGGATTATGGATTCAAGGTTCATGATTTCATGTTTATGGATGATTTCATGATGTTTAGACATACCTTCGAGTGTTGGAATCAACTAGGAAATGCGGATACATCACTTAGGAACTTAGTACAACAAGATGGGGAATGAATGGAGTGAACTGGCATCCATGGAGCTCTGAGAGGCATGGGGCTCCAAGACCCAAACTTCATAAAGCAAGTTGGAATGCTCTGGTTGGTGTAGCGCCCCAAGGTCCTACAGACGCGCGTTTCGACTTTTCTTCTGTTTTTTTTCACCTTTAAATCTTCTAAACTTCCAGGGATCTCACCCCAATCACTTAGGATCACTAACAACCTCAATAGACAATAGATTAGACCCGAAAAACAACTAGAAAACACGAATCCAATCAACTAAAACATACTACTACTTCATCTACCAATAATCTAACCATTGTTCTCCAAGTACTTCAAGATTCATCATTCAATCTATTCATACTTCACTGAATTAAAAAAATTGGTGGTGTGGGTTAACTAACCCAACACAGAAATATCTCACATACCTGTTTATGTATCACCCATGACGAAGTCCACAAGTTGAACTTCAAAGATCTTGATTTTTTTTTGCTTCCTTTACCCCTTTCTCCTCTTTCCTCTTCTTCTTTTCCCTTCTCTCAAAACCCTAACTTGTATTCTAAAAGCGTGAACTAAATAAGATCAGTTTAGACCCCAATTTACTACCTAAAACTTAAATAAAATAATTGGGTAAGGAAAAGATAACTTTGCCCTTCCCAAATCCAGATTGGACTATACTTAATCTAAGCTTCTTCCTAGATATCTCAAGTTGCGAGATGTTACAATATGTCCCCCTTGGGAACATTTGTCCTCGAATGAGATCACTTCTTACTAGGCTTATGGTGTAACATCTTACATTTAGCTCATACACCCAACAACAATATATAAACACAATATGCCAACTTAATATCAATGTCAAGAAAAGTATTAGTACCTCAATTTGGAACTTCTCTGGATTCAAAGAGGTGCAAGTATTTCTTTTTCCTATCCTCCTTGGCTTCTCAAGTAGCTTCTCTACAAACTGATTTTCCTTATTACCAAATCTCATAACACCCTTCATGGGTGAAAATTTAAAGTAATTCAATCATTTACCATTGTTACACACAACCTACCTTGATATCTCAATACACCATCTCCCCCTTGTTCAAAAGACATCGCTCTTTGCTTATGAACACTTGTCTTTAATTCAAGCCAGATAGGGATTGGTCTTTCTTACCTTTTACTTCTCTCACTCATGATGATTCATAACCATTCATCACTATCACTCCTCCTTCTATGTAATTAATTAATCACACTTGTAGTCATGCAAGTATATGCACCTCCTTTTCTAACTCTTTCTTATCTTCCCCAAAATGTGCAGTACTACTCGTAGACAACCTTCTTTGCTTGAGATTAAGATATTTCTAACTAAACACATGCCGAAAACTCTTGTGATCGATGAACACCTCTACATAAACACCATAAAGATAATGGCGTCATCTTTCGAAGCAACTACAGCAACCAACTCTAAGTCATGGGTTTTGGTAATTTTTTCTCATGCATTTTCAACTTTCTGGAGGCATAAGATATAACATTGTCATTCTATATTAACACACAACCCAACCAACTCTAGATACATCACAATACACCACAAAAACTTGAGTACTTTCTGGTAAAGTCAAAATTGATCAGTAGTCAACTTTTTTTCAATTCCTTAAAACTTTTCCCACAAGCTTCAAACCATTAAAATTTAACTCTCTCCTCAGTTAATTTAGTCAAATAAAACCCTTCTCTAGAAAATCCTTCAATTGCTCTTTCAACTCTACTAGTACCATTCAATATGGCGTAAAAGAGATAGGACAAGTATCTGGAATGATTTGCATGTTGAAGTCTATTTCTCTTTCAAAAGGGACTTCGGGTAGATCATTAGGAAAGACTTTTGGAAACTCTTTTACTATTGAAACTGAAACTGACTGAATAGGAGGTATCTCTGCATTTAAGTCATTACATACTAAGTGATAGACACGACCCTTGGAAACTAACTTCTTTGCCTTAAGGTACGAAATATAACGACTGATAGGCACTGCTGAACTGTTTTTAACCTCTAAAACTGATTCATTAGAAACTTGAACTTTACTACTCGAGTGTTGAAATCTATTGATGCATAATAGGCATGAAACCAGTTCATACCTAGAATGACATAAAACTCTACCATGTCTAACTAAACTAAGTCACCCATGGTAATCTTGTGATTGATAGAGATAGGACAATCACGATAGACTTTTTCCGCTAGAATAGACTCTTTTATAGGGGTAGATACATAGAAAGGTTCACAAAATTTCTCAAGAAAAATCTCAAAATTGTTTGCAACTGTAACATCTCGTACCTTAAAGTAACTAAGAATAAGCTAAGAAAACCAAGAATAATCATTTTTGGAAATAAGTAGGGAAATCTGGAAAATTTCCAGCTTTCAAAAGTGATTTTTGGTCAGTTAATAATATTTTGGATGATTTCTTTATATGGTTAGAAATTCCTTGGGAATATCTTTTTAACGATGCTAAGTTTGAAAAAATCTGATGTCGTATCAGGGAGATATGCCTTTTGGAAGTTGGGTTGTTGAGCTGAGGAAAATCCAATCTTGATTTTAATAAGGGTAAAGTTGTCTTTTCACCCTAGTATTTCCTAATTCATTTTTGGGTTATATTAAAGGGTAAAACCAAGTCATAAATCAGTTTTAGAAAAACAAAAGAACGATTAGGGATTGGGAGAAAAGAGAAAAGAAGAGGAAGATAAAAAAAATTGTGAAAGAAACGCTAAGATCATTGTGTGGATTTTATCAGGGGTGATCCCTATCGAGGTACGTGATATCATTCGTTGTTGGGTCCTTTCACCCACACCCTAATTTTACTCAAGAAAGCAAATTAGAGTTTATTTGAATGAAAATCTTGAACTTCTTGATGAAAAGTTGTGAAGTTCTTATTAGTTGAATTGTAGTTGATCTCTAATATGTTTGTCATGTTTTTGGACTGTTTTTGGGTCTAATCTATTGGGTAATGAGGATTTTAGGGATCCTAAGTGTTTTAAATGGGATCCATGGAAGTTTAGTAAGTTTTGAGATGAAAATGGAGAAGGAAAGTCGAAGGTCCTGTCAGATAACCCTTGGGGCGCCGCGCCTGCCAGAGCCCCTCAAAGCAGGCTCTGCCTGACAAGCCCTAGAACACCGCGCCTTTCACCGCACCCCAGACCAGGGTCTTTCCGAAAGGACCTGGCGCCCCGCGCCTCTCATAGCGCCACGACCTGTTGGAGACCCCGTTCTTTCCCCTATATTTCTGTACAAGTTCCTACTTTATGTACCTATAATTCCTAGTTGATTCCAACACTATAAGGTACATCTAAACATTATGAAATAATCCATGTACATGAGATCAAGATCCTTGAATTCATCATCCAATTCAAGGAAAGTTACGATCAAAGTCAAGGAAGTGAAGTGTCAAGTCTAAAAGTTAAGAAGCAAGTCAAAGTAAGTTCCTGGAGCATTCAAGAGTCTTAAACAAAAGTTTAAATTTGTTTTAAGGTTCAAGTGAAGAGTTGAGTTAAATTCTCAAATTATATAAGGGGACTAAGTGTTCCCTAAAAGTTAAGTTTCGAGTAAGTAAATAGCATAAAGTTGAGTTCATTTCTCAATAGTTATAAGGTAAATAAGTAGTCCCTCAGAGCTTAAACCAAAATGTTTTCAAACTTTCGAGAAAAAAAAAATCTAGAATTCCTTAGAGCCTATGGCTTGTTATAATAGAAGAAAAAGGAAACTATGATTTCTAAGAGAGCTTTTTAAAAGCTAAGTTTTGAGCACTAATCTCAAATCACATAATCAGTATATTTTAAAAATGTAAGAGATAGTATATATATTGGGAGTATTATTGAGCACCGATGTGGGGATGCGAGTTCAGATTAACTCAAGTCTCCACGTAAACCATGTAGCCTTCGTGGGTAGAAAAGGGTCATATTTTTTAGATGACCCCTTTTCGTAATTTACTAGTGGATCCATTAGGCAGTTTAGGTCCTCTACTCTAGCAAGGTTAGGATGGCAGGCAGTGTGGGTCGAGTAACGTTATATCATCACTGTAGCTCTTTAGTGATGGTTGTCGATTAGAGAAGCTCTCCTAGAAGTATTGTATTTTCATATATATTAGTTATTTATATTTTTACATACATATCAAATATTATTTGTATACTTGTATACATTCAGAGTTTATAACATATTTTCAGTCGGTATTTCTTTATATTGCAATTACTTTTAAACTGTGCATATTGAAGAAGTTAGTAGATCATGAGTTGGGCAGAGCAAAGGTAAGTGTTCTTTCTTACTCCTTTTCAATCTTGCGTGTGCTTAGCATTTCAAATCACATACTCATACATTCAATGTACTAATGACACTTGGCCTGCATCGTTTCATGATGCAAACACAGGTAACCAGGATCAGCACGCAGTGCATCGTTGATCCCGTTGAGCACTCCACAGTCACTTGGTGATCCTCCTTTCATTTTTGGGAAATCGTTTTTATTGATTTTCTAGCTTAGATCATTAGGATTTTATGGGGTCTGTCCCAACATCCATCTTAGTCAGTTTAGAGGCTTTGTAGATAGTTAATTGCTCAGTAGTATTTTCATTTTCATTTTTATGTTGAAGTCTTTAGTTTTCATTTTGGCCAGACTAAATGTTTGAACTTTTAAAGCATCCAAAATAGTATTTCTATTTAGTTAAGTTAAGTTTTTGCATGCTTATTAAGTATGATCGTTGTCTTCCGCTGAGTTAAGTAAGCCATTCTAAGAGTTCGCTAGAGGCCAGCAATGGTCCAACGAGTGCCAGTCTAGCCCAGGGTGTAGGCTCAGGGTGTGACAACAACATAACGAGTTACCAAACATAAACTTGCTCATCGATCTAATAAATCATAAACATCAAAATTAAATCTTTTATTATACCCTTGACAAAATCTGGCGAGTTCTCTTACTCTTGGTGTCTAATGACTGCATAGAGGAGATTTGTTCCTCTACTTGTATCATTCCTTGCATGTTCTTTGGACACTCCTTCATGAAATGACCTCGTGTCGACACTTGAAGCAACCTGCCTGACCATGACGACACTTTCTTGGGTGGGTTCCACCACACCTAGCACATGCAGGAACCCAGTTACCTCCTTGCGCTTCACTACCTTGAGACTTGGCGTATCTAGATCTAAAGGTTTGTGAACTCCGACCATTACGCTCACTTTTGTTTCTGGGTGCAAGGGCACTATAGATGGTGGATCAGGTCCATCATGTTTCTATTGGAAGGAGGAATTCGTAAAAGTCTTTTGCTTCCAGAACTCATTGTTTGATGTCTTTGCCCTCTTATTTACCTTCTCTATCCTTCAGCTTATCCTCCTCAACTTGTTGCACATGAATCATTAGCCTTGTTAAGTCCATATCCCATATCAACATTGTTGTCTTTTCTTCCTTACTTGGCTGACGAAACAATCCAGCAACAAATAAACTAATCTTTCTCCTCATCTCAACAACCATCTCCAAAGCATAGAGGGAAAGTTGTGGAAACTCTAGACTGTACTCATGAACACTCAGACTATGGATTAAGTATTAAAAACTCTATAATCTTTGCCTCTCGCAACTCATGGGGAACGAAATTTCCCATGAGAGCATTCTCAAACACATCTCAACTCACTATTGGCGCATCCTCAGCCCTATTCCCTTTCCATTGGTCTAACTTGACTCTAGTGATACCCTTTAGTTAGTATGCATCTAGTGCTACCCACTCAGCATCAAAAACTTTGCAATATGTCAAAAAAATTCTAATGTACTTCAACAAAGTTCTATGGATTCTCTTTGACACTTGAACCTATGAAGCTTGGTGGATTCATCCCTAAAAACTCACGAATCCTTGAGGTATCATCCACTTCATGTTTATTACCTCTCTGTCTAACTTGATGAGTTGCAACCTGACATAACATGTAGATAGTCTCACAGAATTCAGCATGGATAACTTCTTCTTGAGGTTGCACTTCAGGTTAATTTGGCAACTCTTGTTCCTCAACAATCATCCTAGCTAAACGACCTCTGACTGATCTTCGTGGAGGCATGATTCTCTGAAAACACGTGCAGGCACGAATTAGAAGCAAACTTTTTAGCGATAAACTATAGCAAACAAAAAGAATACGAAAGAAGTTAGGAATTCCTAAATGTTGTAACCTTCTAATCATAGATGTGGCGCGCTTCATACCGATGACTAAGAGTCTACAAAAATGGCTTCATAGACTCCCTAATACTCTTGAACTCTAAGCTCTTATATCAAGTTTGTCATGCCCCGAGCCAACACCCTGGATATGACTGGCACTCGAAGACCATTCTTGGCCCCAAGCAAACCCTTGGCCTGGCTTACTTACTCCCTCAGAAGACTTAAAGCATTAATATAAGGATTAAGATGCTAACTAACTCAACTAGCTGGACTGAAATCATAATCTTTTAAAAATAAACACTTACTTTAGCCAAAATGGCAACTCAAATTTGAAACAAGATAATAACAAAATTATGACAAAAGAAAGAATATTTGACTAACTACATATGAAGCCTCTAACAGCTGAGATGGATGTTGGGACAAAACCCTCTACATCCTAATGAACTAAACTAGAAAGCAATGAGGCTCGCCAATTGACTCTGAATTGCTCACTGGATCAACGTTGCGCTGGAATGTCATTCTTAGTTACCTACATCTGCATCATGATACGATGCAGGCCAAGTGTCATCAGTACATTGAATGTACGACTATGCGAGTTGGAATACTAAACAACAACTTAAGCTTGAAAAGGAGTAAGAATGAACACTTAACTTGGCTCTGTTCAACTCATGAATAACTAACTCATTTCATTATGTAACAGTTTAAAGACATGTAATATAATGAAAATCTGGTTAAAACGTGGTTTCAAATTTGTGTATGTAAAGATACAATTACATCTGAGATGTATGTAAAACACAATATAAACTAATGTAAACTCATAATCTCAATAAAAGACATATCATGCTTCCTCTCAAAGTCTACTTGTATAATGTATGAATGAAGTCTCATTACCCCATTCATACTAAGTAAACCTCTTGAGGAACCATGCAACTACTGATGTGGAGTTTCTAACCGACAACCATCACTTAATAGTTATATTGATGATACAGTATTTTACCTCACGCTGACAAGGACCATCCTAAACTTGCCAGAGCATAAGACCTGAACTGCCTAATGGATCCACTAATAAACTTTGAAAAGGAATCATGTAAAAATATGACCTTTTCTACCCATGATGGCTACATGGTTTTCATAGAGACTTGAGTTAATTTGAAACACGCATCCCCATATCAGTGCTGAATACTACTTCCAAAATATAATTATCGTGTATGTTTTGAAAACTTTTCCTGTGATTTAAGATTAGTGCTCAAAAATATAGTTCAAAGGCTATCTTGAAAATCTTAGTTTCCCTGCTTGCTTCATTTTATAAAGCTATAACTCTTTTCTGAAAACTAGCCCGAAGGATCTTTGCAAAACATAGCTTCCTTACTTGTTTAAATGTGAAAACATTTCAAAATCACATTGGGATACTTAGTCCCCCTATAATTTTGAAGAAAAGAACTTTAATTTAATTGTTTACTCTTTACTCTTTACTCTTTACTTAGCTTGAAACTTGCGTCTTGCAACAACTCTTAGGGAAATACTTAGTTCCATTATATTTCTTTAATGGATGAACTTCAACTCTTTACTCTTTACATAACTTGAAGCTTAACTCTTAGTGAATAATTAATTCCCTTATAACTTTTTAGAATTGAACTCAACTTTTTACTCTTTTCTTAACTTCTAACTTGAGCCTTAAAACAAATTTAACATGTTTGGTAAAGACTCTTGGAAAGTTTTAAAAACTTGTTTTGACTTGCTTCTTAACTTTTAGACTTAACTCTTAACTTCTTTGACATTGATCTTAACTTTTCTTGAATTGGATTATGGATTCAAGGTTCATGATCTCATGTTTATGGATAATTACATGATGTTTAGATGTACCTTAGAGTGTTGGAATAAACTAGTAAAATGTGGGTACACCACTTAAGAAGTAGTACGAAAGGATAGGGAATGAATAGGGTAAACTCGCGTCCTTGACGCTCTGAGAGGTGTGGGGTGCCGGGCCCCAAACTTCATAAGCCAAGTTTCGACGCTCTGGCCCGCGCGCCGCCTCAAGGCCCTACGAACAGAGACTGTCCTGTGGGGCTATGGTAGGCGCGGCGTCCCAAGGTCGTAGGACGCGCGTTTTGACTTTTCTTCTGTGTTTTTCACCTCTAGATCTTCTAAACTTCCATGGATCTCACCCCAATCACTTAGGATCACTAATAACCTCAATACCTAATACATTGGACCTGAAAAAAACCTAGAAACACGAATCCAATGAACTAAAACATACTATAATTTAACCAACAAGAATTTAACCATTGTTCTTTAAGAATTTCAATGTTCATCATGCAATCTATTCATACTTCGCTGAATTGAACAAATTGGTGTGTGGGTGAACTAACCCAACAAAGAAATATCTCACATACCTTTTTAGGGATCATCCCCGACGAATTTCATAAGCTGAACTTTGACGATCTTGAACGTTCTTGATTCCTTTTCTCCTTTCTCCTCTTTTCTCCTCTTCTTTTCTCCTCTCTCAAAACTCTAACTTGTTTTGTAAAAGAGTGAACTGAATGAAATCAGTTTAGACCCCAATTTATTACTTCAAAATGAAATGAAATAGTAGGGTAAGGAAAAGACAACTTTGTGCTTCCCAAATCCGGATTGGACTATCCTCAATTAAAAGCCCAACAACCTAAAGTCATGACTCAGTCATACGAAATTAAAATCACGCAAACTTGGCGGTGTAGAAAATAAATCTCCAAGGTCTTTCCAACCATATCCAGAACTACCTTTAACTCATCTTGAGCTAGAAGTTATGGCCATTTGAAGTTGCCCAAAACTAACTTTTTCCTAACTTAAGAATATTTCTAGATTTTAATTCTTCCCAAAACATACTATTTCAACTTCTAAACTTCTTCCTAGCTATCTCAATTTGTGAATATTAAGATAAATGCATGTATTTAAGAACCCTAGATATGTATTTCTTTAGTTCTTGAATTACACATGCTAGGTCAAATATTTTAGTTATTCAATTATACATGCCTCAGTTATTAATACATCATTATCAAATTAATTGTTGCATTCTCAGTTTGCATGTTCAGTTTTGAGCTATCTAGTATTTACAGAAACTTAGTCATAATCAGTTAAACAACTAATTCATTGTGAGTAGCATAATACCGAGTTGAACTAGGGTTCAGCGTACCCTTATAGTCCTAGACCTAGCTACTAGCCACGTAGGTTGTAAGTACCCTCTATGGGCATCAATTTAGTGATCACGCCAGTATGTCTCGATACCTCTGGCATGGTATATTGAGTCCTCTCAATGGGGCATATACATCAGACTCCACATTTAGCTCATGTGGTTTTATTATCGGTTATTAGTAGCTCCCACAGTTTAGTCAGATTCCATTGCATTGACAATTTATCAATATATCCAGTATTCAGATTCAGCATGTTATATATTGGTCACCGCATTCAGTCATCTCAGCATTCAGCATCTATATCATGTTCAGATTATATCACTGCATTATTGTTTTGTTTAGTTGTATATGCTTTACTCATCTTGCATGCTCAGTACCTTTCAAGTACTGATGCATATGTGCACTATACCTTTTAATGATATAGGTTCAGGTTCTTCAGAATCTATATCACACTTAGATTTCCGATCTCCAGTTCATCAGAATCAGTAGTGAGTTCTCATCCTCCGAGGAAAATAGTCATGAGCTTCTTTTTAGTATTTTAGTCCTTTAGTTTCAGCTTTGCTACACCTAGTTGATCTGTCCCAAAATTTCAAGTTAGTTAAAGGCTTATTTCAGAAATAGTTAGATTCAGCTTAGAGTGGAGTTAATATCTTCTTTGCATTAAACTCATCAGTATTTCGTTTATCTCAGTTATAGTATATGGGTATTTCCCAATCTTTTCATTTTAAATATGATTTAGCTTCCGCACCAGTTTATTATCTTTAGTATGCTCATGAACATGACAACAGGGTTATGTAACATCTCATAACTTGAAATAACTAAGAATAAGCTAGAAACCAAGAATAATCATTTTTGGAAATAAATAGGAAATCTGGAAAAAAAAATTAGTGTAAAAGTGAGTTTTGGGTCATTTTCAAACGGCCATAACTCCCAGATCAGGAGGAGTTAGTTTGAGTTCTTTATATGGTTGGAAAGATCTTCCAACGACGCTGAGTTTGCAAAATTTTGAGGTCATGAGGGAGATATGACTTTCGGAAGTTGGGTTGTTGGAATGAGGAAAGTCCAATACGGATTTTTAAAGGGTGTTTTGGTCTTTTCCTTACCCAATTATTTAATTTCATTTTTTGGATAGTAATTTACGGTCTAAGCTGACTCTATTCATTTCACGCTTTTAGAAAACAAGATAAGTTTTTGAGATAAGAGAAAAGAAGTGGAGAAAAGAAGAGAAAGGAGAAGAAGAAGCAAGAACACCAAGAATCGTTGCGTGGATTTCGTCGGGTGTGATCCCGTTAAGGTATGTGAGATCATTCTGTGTTAGGTCTTGTAACGACCTGTTTAGTCGTTTTGAGCAGCAAACTTTGATTCTGGAAAAACTGGCAAAGACAACGGGCCCCACGACGGACCGTCGTAGGCACGACGGACCGTCGAGGGTATCTCGTTCAAAAATACTTAGAATTCTGAAAATTGGGTACTGAAATCAACTCTCTGAACTTCGTAATGGAATGGTAGGATGGACCGTCACAGGTGTGACGGACCGTCACAGACTCTTCAGAGAAATTGAGTCTCTGAACTCTGTGATGGAGCAGCAGGACGGACCGTCGCAGGCGCGACAGGCCGTCACAGGCTGCGTAATCCCAGGCTGGGTCGGATTTCTGTAATTATTTTAAGGGGCGTTTTGGACTATTCCTGCTTTAATTATAAAGTTAGTGGGTTAATTTTAATAAGTCTAATTACTTGGGGGTTAAAAGAGGTAACCTTAAGTTAATTACTGGGTTATTATTGCCATCTTTTGTTCTTAATTATATGCTAATTAGGGTAAAAGAAAGAGGGTTTGAATAAGAAAAGTAGAAAGAACAAAGAGAGAGAGAGAGGATCGAACGAGCAAGAGAGAAAACGAAGAACAAAGCTTGGGGAAATTGCCTGCTTGATCACTAATCTTCGGTGGAGGTAGGTTATGGTTTTTATACTATTCGTAGTAAACTCTTGATAGCAAATGATATGTGTTGCGTTGTATTGTAAGTCTTCTACATGCTTAATTGTGTGCTTGTGTGATGTGTTTATATAATTCTGATAAAATAAGCATGATGAAGCTATTGAATCCCAAATCTTGAAAATCTCTTGTTATTGATAATGCCTTGGTATAAAAGAAGGCTTGATGAACTAAAGTAATGAGATGATGATGCCTTGGTATAAAAGAAGGCTTGATGAATTAATAGAATGAGAATTAGGGGATCGGGTGTCACGAACCGACACGTAGAATTAGGGGATCGGGTGTCACGAACCGACACGTAGAATTAGGGGATCGGGTGTCACGAACCGACACGTAGATTTAGGGGAACGGAGTGTCACGTTCCGACACATAGTAGTAGGGGATCGGAGTGTCACGTACCGACACAAGAGGAATAAAGATAATGAATCTTGAAAGATGTTAATATACTCAATCTAATGAACCTAATTCCCAAATGAGTATGGTATGGAGGCTTGAGTCCTCATGTGTGAACTTGGCGGTACTTGGTAATGATTATAGTGCTTGTTGTTGCTACATGTTGAGTATTGTAGTTGATTTATGATATTACTTGATATATATTGTTTTCTATTTGGAGTTGGCCGATGATACCTACTTAGTACTTGTGTTTGTACTGACCCCCTACTTTTATGTTTTCTTCTTTGTTATTTGTGGAGTGCAGCAAACGTGCCGTCGTCTTCAACTCAACCGTAATTCTAGCCAGTCTTCAATTACACCGGATTTCAGGGTGAGCTAATGCTTCTAGCTTGGACTGGGTCTTCCTCTTCATGTCTTGATGCCTTGAAGTTCCGGCATGGACTAGCTTTTACTTGTTTTAGCTTTTTAGAATACTCTTAGTTTAGTAATTTGATCATAGATGTTCTTGTGGTGATGACTTCCAGATTTTGGGGATAATAATAGTTATTGATTTTATTAATGAGTTTAAGTCTTCCGCATTACTTTCTGTTGATATTATACTGAAATGTTAAGGTTTAGATT
This sequence comes from Solanum lycopersicum, assembly GCF_036512215.1. Classification (NCBI taxonomy): domain Eukaryota; kingdom Viridiplantae; phylum Streptophyta; class Magnoliopsida; order Solanales; family Solanaceae; genus Solanum; species Solanum lycopersicum. The sequence continues at coordinate 36,607,411 of NC_090810.1, read as the reverse complement.
GGTTGGCTCGCTCACATAGGAGGGTAAGTGTGGGTGCCAGTCGCGACCCGATTTGGGTCGTGACAAACTTGGTATCAGAGCATTAGGTTCGTTGGTATCATCACATAATAACGAGTCTAGTAGAGTCTTAAGGAATGGTAGGGGGACGCCTTTACTTTTCTTTAAGAGGATATAAGACTTTAGGAAAATTCCATTCTTTCTTTCTTTCTTTCGTGCTATTACTTGGGTCCAATTGGTATCTAGGTGATACAAATTGGTATCTGACCATCTTCACTCTATTTCTCAGATGGTTAGAACTAGAGCAACGACTGCGCCAACACCAACATCGACAAGACAAGAAGCGTCTGAGCCAGCCACTAGGGCTGTAGCTCGAGGAAGAGTAGCGGCAAGAGGCCGTGGTAGAGGTCGTGGGAGGACGTCCTCTAGAAGAAGAGGACGAGCACCTAGCCCATCTGATACTAGGGCAGTGACTCCTCCACCGACTGAAGAAGTAGTAAGAGAGGGTGAGGAGGGGGAAACTGAACAAGTACAGAATGAGGGATTTCCTCCCCAACCTACCCCAGAGATGATCAATCAGATTCTTGCTTATCTTAGTGGGTTATCTAATCAAGGTCAAACGCCTCCAGTGTTTTCTACACCAGCACCTCAGGCTCCGGAGGTACAACATGCGGCTACTGCGGCTCCCCGCATGGATGTTCCATTGGAAATAGGCACGTTTCCTCGTCTGACTACAGGGCCTATAATGACAAATGATCAACATGAACTTTTCAGTAAGTTCTTGAAATTGAAACCTCCAGTCTTCAAGGGTGCTGAATCTGAGGATGCCTATGATTTTTTGGTTGACTGTCATGAGCTACTACACAAGATGGGTATAGTAGAACGGTTTGGTGTTGAGTTTGTGACTTATCAGTTTCAAGGGAACGCCAAAATGTGGTGGCGGTCACATGTTGAGTGTCAACCAACAGAGGCACCACCTATGACTTGGGCATCATTCTCTAGCTTGTTTATGGAGAAGTATATTCCCCGAACTTTGAGGGATAGGAAAAGAGATGAGTTTTTGAGCCTAGAGCAAGGTAGGATGTCGGTTACTGCATATGAGGCTAAGTTTCGTGCATTATCCAAGTATGCCACCCAACTTTGTTTCAGTCCACAAGAGCGGATTCGCCGTTTTGTGAAGGGGTTGAGGTCAGAACTGCGGATTTCAGCCTTACAGGTAGCGGCTACGGCAAAATCCTTTCAAGAAGTGGTAGACTTCGTGATAGAGGTGGAAGGAGTGAAGCCAGATGACTTCACCATGGCATCGACATCAAAAAGGTTTCGAAAGAGAGGTGATTTTAATGGTTCTTACTCTAGAGGACAGGGTTCAGGAGGTTACTCAGTTCGACCAATTCAGTCTTCACTACAGACTGTAGTTGGGGGTCCACCTCAGACCGGTCAGCACTTCTCTGAGAGACCCATGCTTGACTCCAGAGAGTGTTATGGGTGTGGGGAGACTGGACACATTAAGAGGAATTGTCCAAAACAGAGTTATAGACCCCCAATAGCTAGAGGTAGAGGTGGTCATGGTAGAGGCCGTTATTCTGGAGGACGTGGTGGCCGAGGTAATGGTGGTCATCAAAACGGCCGGGGTGACAGACAAATGGGAACTACTGCAGCGCAACATGGTAGGGGCAACGGGCAATTAGGTGATAGGGCCCATTGTTACGCTTTCCCTGGGCAGTCGGAAGCGGAGACATCAGATGTTGTTATCACAGGTAATCTTTTGGTTTGTGATTGTATGGCTTCTGTATTATTTGACCCTGGCTCTACATTTTCATATGTATCTTCCGCATTTGCTAATGGTCTTAATTTACATAGTGAATTGCTTGACATGCCTATTCGGGTTTCTACTCCGGTAGGTGAGTCTGTGATAGTTGAAAAAGTGTATAGGTCTTGTTTGGTGACTTTTGTGGGGAGCAACACTTATGTAGACTTGGTTATCTTAGAAATGGTTGATTTTGATGTAATTCTGGGTATGACTTGGCTTTCTCCGAATTTTGATCTTGGATTGTAATGCTAAAACTGTGACGTTAGCCAAGCCTGGGACAGATCCGTTAGTGTGGGAGGGTGACTACACTTCCAATCCGGTTCTTATCATCTCTTTTCTTCGTGCTAAGAAAATGGTTAGTAAGGTTTGCTTAGCGTTCTTGGCACATCTCAGGGATGATACTACCCAAGTACCTCCAATTGAGTCGGCCTCGATAGTTCGTGAGTTTTTAGATGTGTTTCCCGCAGACCTTCCTGGCATGCCACCGGATAGAGATATTGACTTCTGCATTGATCTTGAACCGGGTACTCGCCCCATTTCTATACCCCCTTATAGAATGGCTGCCGCGGAGTTACGAGAGTTAAAGGCCCAACTTCAAGAGTTGTTGAGCAAAGGCTTCATTAGAACAAGTGCATCTCCTTGGGGTGCTCCGGTGTTATTTGTGAAGAAGAAGGATGGGAGTTTTCGGATGTGCATAGACTACCGACAGTTGAACAAGGTAACTATTAAGAACAAGTATCACATTCCTCGCATTGATGACTTGTTCGATCAGTTACAAGGTGCTCGTGTCTTCTCTAAGATTGACTTGAGGTCCGGTTATCATCAATTGAAGATACGGGCAACGGATGTGCCAAAGACTGCTTTTCGAACTAGGTATGGGCATTACGAATTTGTAGTAATGTCTTTCGGTCTTACGAATGCCCCTGCTGCTTTCATGAGCTTGATGAACGAGATTTTTAAGCCATATCTGGATCTCTATGTGATCGTATTCATTGACGATATATTGGTATACTCAAAGAGCAAGAAGGAACATGAAGAGAATTTGAGAATGGTACTGGAAATGTTAAGGGAGAAGAAGCTCTATGCCAAATTCTCCAAGTGTGAGTTTTGGCTAGATTCAGTGTCCTTCTTGGGGCATGTGGTTTTGAAGGATGGGGTGATGGTAGATCCTTCTAAGATTGAGACAGTAAAGAATTGGGTAAGACCTACTAATGTGTCAGAAATAAGGAGCTTTGTTGGTTTAGCTAGCTATTACCGTCGATTTGTCAAGGGATTCTCTTCCATTTCTTCCCAATTGACGAACTTGACTAAGCAGAATGTTCCATTTGTATGGTCGGATGAATGTGAAGAAAGCTTCCAGAAGCTCAAGACTTTGTTGACTACCGCACCAATCCTTACCTTGCCAGTGGAGGGTAAGAATTTCATTGTCTATTGTGATGCATCCTATTCTGGCTTGGGTGCGGTGCTAATCCAAGAGAAGAATGTAATTACTTATGCTTCAAGGCAATTAAAGGTGCATGAACGCAATTACCCGACCCATGATTTGGAATTGGCTGCGGTAGTGTTTGCCTTAAAGCAATGGAGACACTATCTATATGGGGTTAAGTGTGAAGTATACACGGATCATCATAGCCTACAGTATGTCTTTACTCAAAAATATTTGAACTTGAGACAGAGGAGATGGATGGAACTACTGAAAGACTACGACATCACTATCTTGTATCATCCGAGAAAGGCTAATGTTGTGGCAGACGCCTTAAGAAGAAAGGCAGGGAGCATGGGAAGTCTAGCTCACTTGCAAGTTTCCATACGTCCATTGGCTAGAGAGGTTCAGACTCTAGCTAACGACTTGATGAGATTAGAAGTAAACGAGAAGGGAGGATTGTTGTCTTGTGTGGAGGCAAGATCTTCTTTTCTTGACAAGATTAAGGGAAAACAGTTTGATGATGAGAAACTAAGCAGAATCCAGGATAAGGTATTGCGCGGAGAGGCTAAGGAAGCAAAAATCAATGAGGAAGGTGTTTTGAGAATCAAGGGAAGGGTATGAGTACCCCGAGTTGACGATTTGATCAACACTATTCTGACAGAGGCTCATAGTTCAAGGTATTTTATACATCCTGGTGCAACCAAGATGTATCGTGACCTAAAGCAACACTTCTGGTGGAGTAGAATGAAGCGTGACATTGTTGATTTTATTGCCAAATGTCCAAACTGTCAACAAGTAAAGTATGAACACCAGAGGCCCGGAGAAACACTTCAGAGAATGCCCATTCCTGAATGGAAGTGGGAAAGGATTGCAATGGACTTCGTGGTTGGTCTTCCCAAGACAATGGGTAAGTATGACTCCATTTGGGTGATTGTTGATAGGTTAACTGTCTGCTCATTTCATTCCGGTCAAGGTGACTAACAATGCAGAGAAGTTAGCCAAAATCTATATCTCAGAAATTGTTCGGTTGCATGGGGTTCCACTCTCCATCATATCAGATAGAGGTACGCAGTTTACTTCTAAGTTTTGGAAAACATTGCATGCGGAATTGGGTACTAGGTTGGACCTTAGTACTGCGTTCCATCCTCAGACCGATGGTCAGTCAGAGCGAACGATTCAAGTGTTGGAGGATATGTTTCGCGCATGTGTGATAGAATTTGGTGGTCATTGGGATAGCTTCTTACCCTTAGCGGAGTTCTCTTACAACAATAGCTATCACTCAAGCATTGATATGGCCCCATTCGAGGCACTATATGGGAGAAGATGTAGGTCTCCTATTGGGTGGTTTGATGCATTTGAGGTTAGACCTTGGGGTACTGACCTTTTGAGGGATTCATTAGAGAAAGTGAAATCTATTCAAGAAAAGCTGTTAGCGGTGCAATGTAGGCAAAAGGAATATGCAAATAGAAAAGTTAGAGACTTGGAGTTCATGGAGGGTGAACAAGTCTTGCTGAAGGTTTCGCCCATGAAAGGGGTGATGCGGTTTGGTAAGCGAGGTAAACTTAGCCTAAGGTATATTGGTCCATTTGAAGTACTCAAGCGAGTAGGGGAGGTGGCTTATGAGTTAGCCTTGCCTCCAGGGCTGTCCGGAGTGCATCCGGTATTTCATGTGTCTATGTTGAAAAGATACCATGGGGATGGAAACTACATTATCCGTTTGGGATTCAGTTTTGCTTGATGAGAATTTGTCTTATGAGGAGGAGCCTGTTGCTATTTTAGATAGAGAAGTTCGCAAGTTGAGGTCAAGGGAGATTATATCCATCAAAGTTCACTGGAAGAATCGACCAGTCGAAGAAGCCACTTGGGAGAAAGAGGTTGATATGCAAGAGAGATATCCACACCTATTTACAGACTCAGGTACTTCTTTCCGCCCTTGTTTTTCTTCTTATGATCGTTCGAGGACGAACGATGGGTAAATTGGTATTTATTGTAACGACCTGTTTAGTCGTTTTGAGCAGCAGACTTTGATTCTAGAAAAACTGGCAAAGACAACGAGCCCCACGACAGACCGTCGTAGGCACGACGGACCGTCGAGGGTATCTCGTTCCAAAATACTTAGAATTCTGAAAATTGGGTACTGAAATCGACTCTTTGAACTTCGTAACAAAATGGCAGGACGGACCGTCACAAGTGTGACGGACCGTCACAGACTCTTCAGAGAAATTGAGTCTCTGAACTCTGTGACGGAGCAGCAGGACGGACCGTCACAGGCTGCGTAATCCCAGGCTGGGTCGGATTTCTGTTATTATTTTAAGGGGCGTTTTGGACTATTCCTTCTTTAATTATAAAGTTAGTGGGTTAATTTTAATAAGTCTAATTACTTGGGGGTTAAAAGAGGTAACCTTAAGTTAATTAGTGGGTTATTATTGCCATCTTTTGTTCTTAATTATATGCTAATTAGGGTAAAAGAAAGAGGGTTTGAATAAGAAAAGTAGAAAGAACAAAGAGAGAGAGAGGATCGAATGAGGAAGAGAGAAAACGAAGAACAAAGCTTGGGGAAATTGCCTGCTTGATCACTAATCTTCGGTGGAGGTAGGTTATGGTTTTTATACTATTCGTAGTAAACTCTTGATAGCGAATGATATGTGTTGGGTTGTATTGTAAGTCTTCTATATGCTTAATTGTGTGCTTGTGTGATGTGTTTATATAATTGTGATAAAATAAGCATGATGAAGCTATTGAATCCCAAATCTTGAATATCTCTTGTTATTGATGATGCCTTGGTATAAAAGAAGGCTTGATGAACTAAAGTAATGAGATGATGATGCCTTGGTATAAAAGAAGGCTTGATAAATTAATAGAATGAGAATTAGGGGATCGGGTGTCACGAACCGACACATAGAATTAGGGGATCGGGTGTCACGAACCGACACGTAGAATTAGGGGATCGGGTGTTACGAACCGACACGTAGAATTAAGGGATCGGGTGTCACGAACCGACACGTAGATTTAGGGGATCGGAGTGTCACGTTCCGACACATAGTAGTAGGGGATCGTAGTGTCACGTACCGACACAAGAGGAATAAAGATAATGAATCTTGAAAGATGTTAATATACTCAATCTAATGAACCTAATTCCCAACTGAGTATGGTATGGAGGCTTGAGTCCTCATGTGTGAACTTGGCGGTACTTGGTAATGATTATAGTGCTTGTTGTTGCTACATGTTGATTATTGTAGTTGATTTATGATATTACTTGATATATATTGTTTTCTATTTGGAGTTGGCCGATGATACCTACTCAGTACTTGTGTTTGTACTGACCCCCTACTTTTATGTTTTCTTCTTTGTTATTTGTGGAGTGCAGCAAACGTGTCATCGTCTTCAACTCAACCGTAATTCTAGCCAGTCTTCAATTACACCGGATTTCAGGGTGAGCTAATGCTTCTAGCTTGGACTGGGTCTTCCTCTTCATGTCTTGATGCCTTGAAGTTCCGGCATGGACTAGATTTTACTTGTTTTAGCTTTTTAGAATACTCTTAGTTTAGTAATTTGATCATAGATGTTCTTGTGGTGATGACTTCCAGATTTTGAGGATAATAATAGTTATTGATTTTATTAATGAGTTTAAGTCTTCCGCATTACTTTCTGTTGATATTATACTGAAATGTTAAGGTTTAGATTGGTTGGTTCGCTCACATAGGAGGGTAAGTGTGGGTGCCAGTCGCGACCCGATTTGGGTCGTGACAGGTCCTTTCACCCACACCCCAATTTGATTCAATTCAGCAAGTTATAGTTTATTGAATGATGAACATGGAAGTTCTTGATGAAAAATTGTGAAATTCTTGTTGGTTGAATTGTAGTTTATCTCTAGTAGAATTGATTAGTGTTTTCGGACTGTTTTGGGTCTAATCTATCTAGAACTGAGGTATTTAGTGATCCTAAGTGTTTGTGATGGGATCCATGGAAGTTTAGGAGGTTTGGATATGAAAACGGAGAAGAAAAGTTGGAGGTTCCATCTAACAACCCCTGGGGCGCCATGCCTGCCAGAGCCCCTCAGTGCAGGCCCTGGAGTGCGGCGCCATCAAAAGCGCCTCAGGCCAAAGTCTTTCTGAAACACTCTGGCACCCCGCGCCTCTCAAAGCGCAAATGTCACCTGGAAACCTGGTTATTTCCCTATCTTTTTATACTAGTTCCTAATTGATATACCTATCATTCCTAGTTGATTCCAACACTATCAAGTACATCTAAAACTCATGAAACCATCCATAAACATGAGATCATGATCCTTCAATTCATAACCCTAATTCAAGGGCAACTAAGATCAAGGTCAAAGAAGTTAAGAGTCAAGTTTAAAAGTTAAGAAGTAAGTCAAAGTAAGTTCTTAAAGTTTTCAAAGATTCTTAAACAATCATTTTAACTTTATTTTAAGTCTCAAGGTACAAGTTGAGAAAAGAGTAATGATTTGAGTTAAATTCTCAAAAGTTATAGGGGAACTTCAAGTGAAATAAAGAATAAGAGTTGAGTTCATCTCTCAAAAGCTACAAGGGAACTAAGTATTCCCTAACGGTTTATAAATGTTTTCACATTTAAGTAAGAGGAAACTAAGAGTTCCAAAAGACTTTTGAACAAGAAAAAGGGGAATATTGATTCCAAGAGTGCTTGTTAAAGCAAAAAAAGGGTCGAGCAAATTATCTCAACTCAAAGGAAGGAAGTTATGTTAAAAGCATGAGCTAAAATATATTTTAGGAGTAGTATTGAGCACCGATATGGTGATGAGAGTTCATGTTAACTCAAGTCTCCATGTAAACCATGTAGCCATCATGGGAATTAACGGGTCATACTTTTTAGATGATCACCTAAGCTAAGCTACTGGATCCACTAAGTTAAGTAAGGTCATATACCGATGGCAAGGTATTGGATGGTCCTCGGCAGCGTGAGATAAAATGTTGTATCATCACTTAGGCTGAAGTGATGGTTGTCGATTAGAGAATCTCCCACAGAAATTTATAAATTGAGTTTAAATATTGTTCTATATTTAATGAACTAAGTTTTTACATTGTTTTATCAGTTTCATATATATTGCATATGTCCTTATTGATTTATATTGAGTTGTTATCTTATGATTCAAGCAGAGCCAAGGTAAGTTCATCATTAATCCCTTTCAAGCTTTATAGATGTGTTTATATTCCAACTCGCATACTCGTACATTCAATGTACTAATGCCAGTTGACCTATATCGTCTCATGATGCAGACGCAGTTAACCAAGATCAGCATGCAGCGCTTCGTAGATCCAGTTCAAGCTCCAGAGTCAGTGATGAGCCTCCTTGCATTCCCGAGGACATCATTTGAATTGCTTTGCTAGTTAATTCATTAGGATGTTGTGGTGTCCCAACATCCATCTGAGTCATTTTAGAGGCTTCATAGACAGTTAGTAGTTCAGTTTTGAAGTCTCTTTTACGTTATAATTTCATATATTCAAGTGTTGAGACTCAAGTGTCATTTTGGCCAGACTATCATATTAAGTGTTTCTATTAATCATGCTCAATTTCTTGATTGAGTTGAGTTAAGTATTCTACTGAGTTGAGTAAGCTAGGACTAAAGTTCGCTCAAGGCGAGCAATGGTCGTTGGATGTCGGCCACATCCAGGGTGAAGGCTCTGGGCGTGACAGGTTAGCTTGGGATCACTTGTGGTCCTAGGACCCGTGTCCGCGCCTCGGGGGTAGCTCGGGGCGTGACAAAATTAGCCAATGAATTAATATCAATGGTCACCAATCATAAAATACTAATACAGGAATCAAATAGGAAATTTATGTGATAACCAACTTTCATCCATAAAATTCAATACTACACAATCATCTGTAGCTACAGTCCTGGATTAGAGAAATTAGATACTCATAATTTGATTCTCATTCTTTGAATATTCAATAATCATACGAGAAATCAATGGATGAAAAGAGTAGGAATGAACAACAAATTTGAAGTACAAACTCATCCAAGTAGTCATTCTCCATAAACCAGAAAAAGAATGATAAAAATAACAAGACTCGACTCTATTTATAGTTGGAAATAGATCAGCCGAAAATTAGATTGAGGGTACGTGATGCAGAGTTGATACGGACCTGTCTTTCTTCCTAAAGTCCTCCTCTTTGCGACACGGAGAGAATACAAAGCTAGATATTTTCTCAGTTTGAACTTCCCTTCACTCCTTTGCAACTTTGTCTTTTGTGCTTTTATGATCCGACCCACAATCTCTTCACTTCCTGTTACTTTTGTGTCTATATTCCTTGCTTCCAAAACTCAACCAACTAATCACATTGGCTAATCACAATGCATTAACACTATTAAAACATTATTGATACAATGTAAAAGTGTACTTGAACTTAGCTTAAGTGTGGAATTTAGGCATATAAATATGCACAATATCATTACCTATTGGAAAAGAGGGAGGAAAATACAGGAAATAAATAACTGACTGATTCATAATCATTGAGGGACTTATTCACGATTAACTTTTCATTATTGCATGTAGTTAAGATAGGTAAAATAATATCTTTATTCCTTTTTGTCCACCTTTGGAAGGATTATCAAGGCAATATTAGAGAAATTTTATATTGCAACTCTATTACAAGTTTTAGCCCTAATGAAATTAGATGTGCTTTTTGAGGAAGCACAACTCCATTACGTGTTCTAAGTTTTATATAAGTTGAGATACAAAGGAAATTGAGTGCTGGAAAATTTTAAATATGAGAATTGAAAGGGATAGACACATTGAAAGAAGTATCAGCATTAGCAAAAAAAATATTTTGTGGCTAGCGATTTAGTGTCATCGGCGGTGAATGATTTTGAATAAGAGGTCATGACGAGACACCATGTAATCCAAATAATTTTTTCTTCATATATTATTTTATCAAACTTCAAGATATGTCCTTTTGAGTTTTTATTAAAATTATCAAGTACACAATGAATTCAATAAAATGCACAACAGTTGTTGTTCGCAGAAATTTTATAAAAGTAACACTCGAAATTGATGAATAAAATAATTATATTTCTTTTTGAAAATATGAATAAAAATCTTATATCCGAGGATTCACATCTAAGGTGATGAAAAATCTAGAGTAAAATGAAGGATTAATAATAAAATGTATTTAGACTTAGAACTAAATGTTTTTAGTTGTAGGACTACAAAACTATTATAATTAATCTTTTGATAAAATATTCTGGATAATTTAGTGTACTCACGTGAAATCAAAATTAACATGATCATCGATAAGCTTATTGAGGTAGTTTATCATTGCGCAAAGCGCGTATAATTTACCTAGTGTATAAATAATTACTAACAAAATTATTGTCTTATAACTATATATAAGAAGGAAAACAAAGGATGAAAGAATTTTTTTTCTTTGATTTGATAGAAGTGAAGATGATAATGTTCAAGAAACCATTTAGCAATATTTATTCCTAATAAAACTAAAATCTCTACTCATTAAAAATAGAACAAAGAACTCCAAACAACCAACCAATATCCCTAATAGTTCTTCAAGAATGATACAAAGCTTTAGTCATGACAGTAGCATTATTATAACGAACTAAAGAAGATAGTTAATTCATGGAGATAAAGCTTAAGCATTGGGAATGAAGACTCTGGCAGATATTTTATGAAATCTTCAAGTAAGTCTGGATGATCATTGAGATATATGGCAACCTACACACAAAAGAAAAAGATAGTCACAAATTAAAACATCAAGACTATCTAATAATATTTGGGTATCCAAATTAAAAATAACTTTCACCTCATGGTAGACATCATTGATGTTCTTGTTGTTCTCCTCTTAATACATCTTCAAAATGTCTAAGAAGGATTTGTACACATAATCGTCATTTTGAAAACGCTCCTACACAAAGTTATAACTGCAATATTCTTAATACTCCAAATTCACATTCAAAACTAGAAATATTTCAAAATACACACTTTTTCTTGTTCTTTTAGTCTTTAAATTAGCTTTATAAGATGCAGCGGAGAAGTTGAAAATTTTGTCAAGGGTGTTTAGAAGTTTGGTATGTATCTTTAGAAAGGTACTTTAACCCGTATACATAGTATTATTTTTTATATTAACAATAGACAAACCTTGGGTATTGTAGCTAAATCATCCATAAAACAAGTGCTAAAAATACAATTTTTTATAACACTAATTGTTGTGAGATATACTAAAAACTCATGTACACGTACATGATAAAAGAAGTGAGAAGATAGAAGAATAACCTTTACTTTCTTCACAAAGGTGACAACTTGTACAAGATTAATTCTTTGTGGAGAAGCCTCATCTTGATCTTTATCTTGCTCTTCATCCCACTTTGCAAGAAATCCAACTACAAAAGCAATAATCAATAATAATGAAAATTACTTTTCACAATTAAATTTACTATCATGACTTACCAACTCGTTAATAACGCTCTATAAATTCATTGAAACCCTCCATAAGCTCAAGATATTTTCCAAGTGTATTAGCAACCTGAAATAAGTATCTTGCATGCTTTCAAATCTATCATATTACAATTTGTTTTCAGTGTACCGCTTGTCTAGCCTATAATTTGCAATCAAACCATTGATTGAAGAAATTGTAAACAAAGATTATTGTCGTAAAGGATGAAAAAAATGATAGGTTAGATGCATGATCAACATACCAATCTTTGTAACTGCTCTCTTGTAATTATTTCTTTTCTATAAATATAAAGACATTTTAGGAATGCCTGATAATCCTCCGGACTTCTTACTCTTTCCTTTACCTTTTCACAAAAAGTGAACTCTTTGCCATGTGTGTCTGAAAAAATTAAACAATTTATATTAAAAATCATACTGATCAAATAGAAATTTTCAAACAATGCTAATCATGAACTGACGTTTGCAGTGCATCTTCAACTTGTTCTTCATAATCCTCAATGTGAGTTCTTTTACCCATATTCTCTTTTTCAGCACGCGTCTTTTTTTGCTCTTTATGCAACCTCATCAATGTTTTGTTGTTGTCCAAATTATTACTTGAATTCAACAACAACATACTGCACTCATCTAGCAAATCTGGATGTTCATTGAGAATTATGGCAACCTAAATAGCCAAAATAAAGTATGAAGGTCGTCGTTTATATAACATATGTAAATCCAAATTACAAAAGATTTATTACCTCATGGAACACCTCTTTGCTGTCCTTGTTCTCCTTTCTATACACGCTCAAAATATTTATGAAGGATTTGTAGTCATGGTCTTCTAAACGTTTCTGCAAGAAGTTATACTTGAGTAAGTTAAGATTAAAGTACGACCTTTATTATTAAAATTATAAGATAACACATATCTAACCTTTATTTTGTTCACTAAATTGATTGCGTGTTCAAAGTCAAATTTACTAGCACTAGAACCTCCTTCATCTTTGCTAGCTCTGCGAGTGTCACCTCCTCTAATAATAAAAGAAAAGGCATATATACCAAATTAAATGGTCAATGTAATTATGTAATTATAGGTATGATCTAATAATAAATTGAGTGGGTGAAATTATGGAAGATTGCAAATCAAATGCTTGAATTTTTACACCTTATTGAGGTCAAAGTATATAACTAAATTAGGTAACGTTTTAATTGGTTACAATATCAATACAATTGATACATGGAAAACAATGTTGGAAGGTTTTCTAAATTCGAACTAAAAGTCTTAAATAAGGCTACTTTATCATGTGTTCAATTGAAACAAGTTGTAATTTGAGTGGCTAAATGAATTAAATTTATTTACAACTTCTGTATAACTAAAGGAGTACACATGTTTAAATGATAAACATATCTACATAATTAACACTTAAAAATACATATAAAAATGTTTGTCAATTTTAAATTGAAACTTTGTGATAGAAATAATCATTCATGTGTTTCTAAGCTCATGAAGTGGAACAAGTTGTTATTCGAGTATCTACACAAATTAAGCCAACTTGTATTTTTCTCAAATTCAAGTACTGGTTAATATACGTTTTCATTCACTTTAAATCAAGGTTTAACTTGGGTAGAACCAAAACTTTATGATAGTCATGTACATAAATTAAAAATCACTATAGAGATACTTTACGATTCTCCAGGGAAGAATCAACTGACCTCTTAAATCGAGGGTTATCATGTACATCATCTCCAAATCACTTCATCCTACAAAAATAGAACAACAACAATATTTTACAATAAAAACGATACAATAAAAGGAATAAAAAGGCATGCTCCATTCTCTAAAAGATTTCACCTAGTAATGAAGAAAAATGAAAATCTCAGTAGATCTATGAACAAAAAAGAAGCTAAATCAATGATCTAGATTAGAATAAGAAAAAGAAAATTCTTTTTAGATTCATTTTTCTTCTCTACCTTTTTCCTTTCCCCTCAAATGAAGTACAAAACACACAAAAGGTGAGGCCAAAAACTGAATTTAGAAAGAAAAAAAAGTGTTTTTGTATATGTAATGTAAAGAGTCTCAATAAAATAAATTTTTGACTATGCACATTATATATAGTTCCAAAAATTTGGTTGATGTGAAAAAAAAAAGATAAAATTTTGAAATTAACTCAAAATTAGGGTAAGGCGTGAACATTTTTAATTTCAAATTGGAGCTCAAATTTTGAATTTAAATTTCAAAATCATACTTACTAATTTTCATAATAATAAATTGGAATATTTTGGATTTATACTTTATAACTCTAGATTACATTTACTTACGATTAAAAATTTATAAATATTCCAAAAAAGAACAATTGATTATTTTTCTAGTATTTCTGGAAAAGTTTTAAATTTGTGGTCAATGTAGTTTATCTCAAAATGAAAAATAATTATTTGGTCAAATCTCTTTTCATTAATATTATGTGTTGATATAAAATTATGTGACTTGGTACAACATACCAAAATTGTTGAACATTTAATTTTTGAAATTCTGGCCCTCATTTTAAAAATGATTGCATACATGTTTTCTTATCGCTGAAATAATATTCCTTTTTAAGAAATCAGACATTATTGAAAGATTTTTTTATCGACGATTGATTCTATTTCTTTTTCAAATAAAAAATCTTTCATTTAATTGCATGATTAGATATATTGAAGTTATACATAAAATATAATAATGCCTCGGGTTATTCTTGTAATATCTCACAATTTTCTACTCTTATATCCGTAGTCGTAAGAATATCAACTTAGGCCCGGTGATATAATACTTCTTCATATTTATTAAGGCCCATTCTTAAGTAGTAGAAGTGCTTTATATTTGAGTTAAAGTCATAATGAATCTTTAGCACAAAGTCGAGTTGAAAGGTTCCCTAACGACTAATTTTTTTAAAATTACTAAATTATTCAAAATAGTAAAATGAAAATAGTTCAATAAAAAAAATTCTTACATGTTTCCAATTGTCCTCTAGAAAAATAAAATTTTAAGTCACTATCCTATTAAAGTAATACAGTTTTATTAAAAAGGTGAATTTTTTTATAAATTTTATTTTCGGAAAAGGGTCAAAGTACCCTTTGGACTATTTGAAAATGTTTAAATATACCCTTTCTCCATTTATTGGGATAAATATACCTCTCGGTCTTACTCCACCTATTTGGTCCATTTCTACCTTAAAATTAACACCTTTTTTTTATTAAAAAAAATTATTATTATTTTTATTATTTATTATGTGTTAGTTTCTTATTAGATAAATTAGAAAACAAACCATTTAATTGTCTCGACCCGCTCCGACCCATTCCAATACCCACAACCCCAAACCCAATTAAAGACCCATGAATTGATCGCTCTTTCTTTCTCCCTTTAACCCTAATAATAGTCTTTTCTTCTTCCCTCTTTTCTTCTTTAACAATTTCAACACTAATATCAATAAATGATAAATTTTCTTGTGCAACACTAACGGTAAGGCAGCAATGACTTCGAACAAGTTGGTTGTAGAGAAGAAACAAAGAGTTGGAAAATTAAAGGCTAAGATGGGCAAGCATTAGACAAAGAACTTATCTCGAAACAAGTTGTTCATAGCCAAATGAATCTCATCAAACAATAGTCTAATTTCATTTTTTAGAACAGATCAAACCATATGACACAAAGGTCAAGCTTTAGCATATTTGAGTATCATGTTGATAAGATAAAGACCATTCGAGTTAATATCTCAGATTGTTACTAAACTATGCACTATTCTTTCAGAAAGTCACTTAACTTTTGAGTTTAACTCAAAAGTCACTCAATTATGCATTTCTCTTTCAGATTGTCACTCAATTTTGAATTTTAACTCAAAAGTTTCTCAACTATCTCCTCTTTCCTCAAAATATCACTTAATCTATTTAATTATTTCTTTTAATTAAAATTTGTTGATATTAATTGTTTATATAACAAATCAAAATTTTAAAAAACAAAAATATCATTTAAACCATTTAGTGATCCACCCACCTAACCCGACCAATTAAAAAAAATATGACCTATTTTATTCTGCCCTTAATCCTAAATTATTTCCCTCTTTGTAATGCGGAGAGGATACAGAGATAGAGATTTTCTCAATCTGAACTTCCTTTTACTCCTTTGCAACTATATCTTTTGTGCTTTTGTTATCCGACCCACAATATCTTCACTTCCTATTACTTGTGTGCCTATATCCCTTGCTTCCAAAACTGCAACCAACTAATCACATTGGCTAATCACAACGCATTAACACGACCAAAACAGTATTGATACAATGGAAAAGTGTACTGGAACTAAGCTTAAGTGTGGATTTTAGGCATATAAATATGCACAATATACCTATGGGAAAAGGGGGAGGAAAAGACAACAAATAAATAACTAACTAATTTATAATCCTTGAGGGACTTATTCACGATTTACTTTTCATTATTTCATGTAGTTAAAAGATAGGTAAAATAATATATTTATTCCTTTTTTGTCCACCTTTGGAAGGATTATCAAGGCAATATTAGAGAAATTTTATATTGCTAACTCTATTACAAGTTTTTGCACTAATGAAATTAGATGTGCTTTTTGAGGAATCACAACTCCATTACGTGTTCTAAGTTTCATATAAGTTGAGATCCAAAGGAAATTGAGTGCTGGAAAATGTTAAATATGAGAACTAAAAGGGATAGACACATTGCAAGAAGCATCAGCATTAGCAAAAAAAATATTTTGTGGCTAGCGATTTAGTGTCATCGGCAGTGAATGATTTTGAATAAGAGGTCTTGCTGATCAGACAACATCTAATCCAAATAATTTTTTCTACATATGTTATTTTATCAAACTTCAAGATATGCGTTTTTGAGTTTTTATTAAATTTATCAAGTACACAACGAATTCAATAAAATGCACGACATTTATTGTACGCAAAAGTTTTATAAAAGAAACACTCGAAAATGATGAATAAAATGTTTATTTTTCTTTTCGGAAAGAGGAATAAAAGCTTATATCCGAGGATTCACATCTAAGGTGATGAAAAATCTAGAGTAAAATTAAGGATTAATAATAAAGTGTATTGAGACTTAGAATTAAATATTTTTAGTTGTAGGACTACAAAAATATGATAATTAATCTTTGGATAAAATATTCTTGATAATTTAGTGTACTCACTTGAAAACAAAATCAATAGATCATCGATAAGCTTATTGAGATAATTTATCACTAGGTGAAGCGTAGATAATTTACCTAGTATATAAATAATTACTAATGAAATTATTTTCTTATAACTATATATAAGAAGGAAAACAAAGGATGAAAAAAAAATTTCTTGATTTGGTAGAAGTGAAGATAATAATATTCAAGAAACCATTTAACAGTACTTATTGCTAATAAAAACTAAAATCTCTACTCATTAAAAATAGGACAAAGAACCCCAAACAACCAACCAATATCCCTAATAGTTCTTCAAGAATGATACAAAGCTTTAGTCATGACAGTAGCATTATTATAACAAACTAAAGAAGATGGTTAATTCATGGAGATAAAGCTTAAGCATTGGGAATGAAGACTCTGGCAGATATTTTGTGAAATCTTCAAGTAAATCTGGATGATCATTGAGACATATGGCAACCTACACATAAAAGAAAAAGATAGTCACAAATTAAAACATCAAGACCATCTAATAATATTTGTGTATCCAAATTAAAAATGACTTATCACCTCATGATAGACATCATTGATGTTCTTGTTGTGCTCCTCCTTATACATCTTAAAAATGTCTAAGAAGGATTTATACACATGATCGTCATGTTGAAAACTCTCCTACACAAAGTTATGACCGCAATATTCTTAATACTCCATATTCACATTCAAAACTAGAAAATATTTCAAAATACACACTCTTTGTTGTTCTTTTAGTCTTAATTTAGCTTTATATGATGCAGCAGACAAGTTTCAAATTTTGTTAAGGGTGTTTAGAAGTTTGGTATATATCTTTAAAAAGGTACTTTAACCTGTCTACATCGTATTATTTTTTATATTAACAATAGACCAACCTTGGGTAATGTAGCTAAAACATCGATAAAACAAGTGCTTAAAATACAAATTTTTATACCACTAATTGTTGTGAGATATACTTACAACTCATGTACAAGTACATGATAAAAGAAGTGAGAAGATAGAATAATAACCTTTACTTTCTTCACAAAGGTGAAAACTTGTTCAAGATTAATTCTCTGTGGAGAAGCCTCATCTTGATCTTTGTCTTTCTCTTCATCCCACTTTGCAAGAAATCCAACTACAAAAGCAATAATCAATAATAATGAAAATTAATTTTCACAATTAAATTTACTATCATGACTTACCAACTCGTTCATAACGCTCTATAAATTCATTGAAACCCTCCATAAGATCAGGATATTTTGCTAGTGTATTAGCAACCTGAAATAAGTATCTTGCATGCTTTCAAATCTATCATATTACAATTTACTTTTTAGTATACCGCTTGTATAGCCTATGATTTGCAATCAAACCATTGATAGAAGAAATTGTAAACAAAGATTATTATCGTAAAGGATGAAAAAAATGATAGGTTAGATGCATGATCAACATACCAATCTTTGTAACTGCTCTCTTGTAATTATTTCTTTGCTATAAATATAAAGACATTTTAGGAATGCCTGATAATAACAGATAGTATTAAATAAATAGTATTAAATAATATTAGTATTTACTATGTACTAATCCTAGTCCTATTAGGATTATTACTCCTTAATCCTAGTCCTATTAGGATTAGTACTCCTTCCTATATCTCCTATATATATCTCCCATGTATTCCCTTATTAGGTTAACACTCAATACAATCAATATTCCTTCATGGTATCAAGAGCCAGAAAACCTAGATCTTCTCTAGGTTTTTTTCTCTCTTTAGGGCACCGATCGTTCCCTCTCTTATCTTGGGCGGCGGCAGCCATGACAACCGAGGTGGATCCTCTCGATTCACTTCCTTCTAGCGTTAAGCTCCTTTTCAGGCATCTTCATGCCCTGATTCCCGAAAAATTATCAGACATAAATTACCCTACATGGAAAATCACCGTTCTTACAGCCCTTGAGGCCAGTTACCTTCTTAAATACGTCGATGGAAGCACAAAACCGCCACCGGCAGTCATCACCGCCACGGACAAATCAGAAAAAACCAATCCGGCCCATGCCGCCTGGAAAGCCGTGGATGGCCAGATCCGATCATGTTTGATTGCGGTCATCTCTTCCACGGTTCAGAAACACGTCCGATCCTATACAACTGCTTCATCCCTGTGGACGGCCCTCGCAACACGCTATGCATCAATTTCCCACTCTCATATTTTTCAATTGCGTGATCGTCTCAACACAATTACCAAAGGCACGAAAACCATGGCGGAGTATTTAGATGAGGTCTCCACCATCATCACAGCCCTCGACACTGTAAACGAAATCATTTCCGAAAAAGATCTCGTCATGTGCGTCATTCGGGGGCTCCTAACAGCTTACTCCTTCATTAAACAGGCGGTTCGCATCATTCCACGCCTGTTGACCTGGCTACTCTCTCCTCGTGGCTAAAAAGTGAAGAAATCAACGTGGATCTGGAGAGCAAACTTCTTCTCTGAGAAGCCACTATTATGGAGCCGGCCACCGCCCTCACCGCAAGCCAGAACTATCACGGGGGGAGTGGTGGCGGCCGGCAGGGGAGCCACGGCGGCTACGGCAGAAACAGCGGAGGCCGCGAGCGCGGCAGTCGGCAGGGCAGTCGTCCTCCGTACGACGGTCAGCAGCACGGCAGCAACAACAGCCTGCACTCCTTCGGCAGCGGCGGGCAGTCATCTTCCAGCGGCGGGCAGGGCACTTACGAGCGGGATCGTCCAACTTGTCAAATTTGTCAGAAAACAGGACACACCGCTGTTCGTTACTGGTTTCGGTATGAGAAGAGCCGAAATAGTGATAACCGTGCCAATTATGCATCTCAAGCCGGCCCTTCCTCTGAATGGCTGTTGGATACTGGGGCCAACATGCACGTTACTTCTGATCTATCCATGCTTAACGCTCCAAATCCATATCATGGCTCTAATGGTATTACAGTTGGCAAAGGTGAGTCCCTTAATATTTCTCACACTGGCACGGGTACCATTAAGAACCCCATCGCTATCTTTCACCTAGGTAACCTTACCCACGTCCCTTCTATTAAAACAAAACTCCTTTCAGTTCACCAATTCACAAAAGACAATAATTGCTCACTCTTGTTCACCTCTAATGATTTTCAGATCCTAGACAATACTACCAAGAGGGTGATTTTTCAGGGCCCCTGTGAGCATGGTCTGTACGTTCTTCCTAGCACAAGTTCGTCTGCCCACCCAGTTTCAGAAAGCGTTCCTGTGGCTCTGGTGTCTCTTTCGGCTGATGGCCACCGTCTGTTGTGGCACACTCGTCTGGGTAACCCGTCTACTCAAATAATAAATTCTTTAATTTCTCAATTAGGTGTTTCTTCCATTCATGTAAACAATTGTGACTCCTGTTCAATTGCTAAATCTCATAAATTACCTTTTACCTTATCTGAGAAGCGTACAACTGCACCTTTTCAACTTATTCATTCTGACCTATGGGGTCCTACTGCTGTTCCTTCATTTACTGGTTTTCTCTATTATATTTATTATATTTGTTTTGTGGATGATTTTACAAAATACACTTGGTTGTACCCACTAAAACACAAATCACAGGCATACACCACCTTTTTCACTTTTGAAAAAATGGTCAAAACACAATTCAATTCTCATGTTAAACTTTTTCGAAGTGACAATGGAAAGGAATATGTAAATAACATCTTTGGCCAGTTTCTGCAATCCCGGTGAATTATACATCAAACCTCATGTCCATACACTCCCGAACAGAATGGGGTGACTGAGCGTAAGCATCGCCATCTCATTGAAACGGTGGTTACTCTTCTACATCAATCTCATCTCCCTGTCTCCTTTTTGGTAGAAGCTCTAGCCACTGCAAACTACCTCATTAACAGAATGCCCAGTCACACCCTCTCCAACAAATCACCCTATCAACTCCTTTACCAAGAACTTCCCAATTATACCAACCTCCGCGTCTTTGGGTGTCTTGCCTACCCTTGGCTATGCCCTCATATTACTCATAAATTACAACCCCGATCCCGTCCTTGTATTTTTTAGGCTATCATCCTACCTCCAAGGGTTATCGCTGTCTTGACCCACAAACTCATAAAGTCTACATATCTCGTCATGTCAAATTTGTCGAAAATGAGTTTCCCTACGAGTCTATTTCCTCCTCCACAAATACATCATTCATTGGCGTCCTTCTCCTGTTTCCAACATACTCACAGGGTCCCTCACCACCTTCCCCCACACCTCCACCCACTACCCAACCACCCCTCATCACCCCTTCGACCGTCACCCACAATACACCCGCAACCACCACCCACACTCACAACCAACCCGAACCACACCATACCCACAACATCTCCAGCCCGATCCGTTTTGGGTCCTTCCCAGCCACCCCCGAATCACCACCGCCCATGCCACCCCCCAATACTCATCCCATGTTAACCCGTGGCAAAGCCGGTATCTTTAAACCCAAAACCTTTCAGGCTACCATACTACCAAATACACCCCTTCCCGATAGTGAACCAACAACCTACTCTGTTGCCTCAAAAATTCTTATTGGCGTCATGCTATGGATAAAGAGTTTAAGGCTTTGACTGATCAGAAATATTGGGTTCTTGTACCTAAGCCCCATGGGCGGCACCCAGTGAGCTGTAAATGGGTGTACAAAATTAAACACAATGCAGATGGCAGTATTTCCAGGTACAAGGCTCGTTTGGTTGCTAAAGACTAAAATCAGGAGTATGGGCTTGATTACTCCGAGACATTCAGTCCTGTTATTCGGCAGAAAACCATTCGCCTGGTACTGTCACTCGCCGTGCGCAACAATTGGCTCATCAATCAGTTAAATGTTTCCAATGCTTTTCTTCATGGCATGCTTGATGAAACTATCTACATGACGCAACCACCGGGCTATGTTGATCCCCGCTTCCCTCAACATGTTTGCAAACTCCAGAAGTCTCTGTATGGGCTCAAGCAAGCCCCCCCCCCTTCTTGGTACACACGTCTGAAAACATTCCTCCAGGGACTCGGCTTCACGTGTTTCGTACACGACACGAGTCTGTTTACTCGACATTCAGCACATGGTACAGTCATTCTTCTTGTCTATGTAGATGATATCATTATTACAGGCTCTACTGCAGCTCTCATTCAGGATGTCACTCGAGCTATGCATACTACCTTCAAAATGAAGGACCTTGGCCCGTTACATTATTTTCTGGGAATGGAGGTTTCTCGGACAGGCAGCGGCTTGTTTCTTCATTAGTCAAAATATGCTCGAGATCTGTTGCAGAAAGCTGGACCGGAAAAATGCACCAGTCAACCAACACCGATGGCAGTCTCTTCGTCTACGAATGGAGCCGACACCCCCTTTGCCAATATCACCCACTTCCGCAGCCTCATTGGGGCTCTACAGTATCTGGCCATTACCCGTCCTGACATCCAGTTTGCTGTCAACCGAGTTGCTCAGCGCATGCATCAACCAAGTGAACATGATTACCATTGTCTAAAACGCATTCTCAGGTACATTTTTGGCACTCTTGGTCGTGGTTTACTCATTCGACCCAGGGACTTGGAGCTTCAGGGTTTCTCAGATTCAGATTGGGCGAATGATAAAAATGACAGAAAATCTACATCAGTGTTTCTCGTTTTTTTGGGGCCGAACCTGATCTCCTGGTGTACAAAAAAACAACCCAAGGTCTCTCAGTCCTCGACTGAAGCTGATACCGCGCCCTTGCTCTTCTTGCTGCTGAAACCATGTGGATCACATATATTCTTCGCGAACTCTGCGCCACTCACACTGTTCCTGCTCTCTATTGTGACAACAAATCAACCATCTGTGTGGCCAAGAATTCCGTCCTACACACCAGAATGAAGCATGTTGATACCGATTGTCTCTTTATTCGCGATGAAGTTAAGGCCGGCACCATGACTGTGCAGTATGTACCCACTGAAGAACAACCGGCTGATATTCTCACCAAGCCTCTCCCAATCCGACAGCACGATTACCTCAGTTTCAAGTTTCAGTTCGCTTCCGCTCAGCTCAGCTTGAGGGGGGATAATAACAGATAGTATTAAATAAATAGTATTAAATAATATTAGTATTTACTGTGTACTAATCCTAGTCCTATTAGGATTAGTACTCCTTAATCCTAGTCCTATTAGGATTATTACTCCTTCCTATATCTCCTATATATATCTCCCATGTATTCCCTTATTAGCTTAACACTTCAATACAATCAATATTCCTTCACCTGATAATCCGCCCGACTTCTTACTCTTTCTTTTACCTTTTCACAAAAAGTGAACTCTTTGACATGTGTGTCTGAAAAAATTAAACAATTATATTAAAAATCATACTAATCAAATAGAAATTTTCAAAAAATGCTAATCATGAACTGACGTTTCAGTGCATCTTCAACTTATTCTTCATAATCCTCAATGTGAGTTCTTTTACCCATATTCTCTTTTTCGGCACGCATCGTTTTTTCCTTTATGCAACCTCATCAATGTTTTGTTGTTGTCCAAATTAGTACTTGAATTCAACAAGAACATAGTGCACTAATCTAGCAAATCTGGATGTTCATTGAGAATTATGGCAACCTAAATAGCCAAAAAAAAGTATGAAGGTCGTCGTTTATATAACATCTGTAAATCCAAATTACAAATGATTTATTATCTCATGGTACACCTCTTTGATGTTCTTGTTCTCCTTTCTATACATGCTCAAAATATTTATGAAGGATTTGTAGTCATGGTCTTCTAAACGTTTCTGCAAGAAGTTATACTTGAGTAAGTTAAGATTAAAGTACGACCTTTATTATTAAAATTATAAGATAACACAAATCTAACCTTTATTTTGTTCACTAAATTGATTGTGTGTTCAAAGTCAAATTTACTAGCACTAGAACCTCCTTCATCTTTGCTAGCTCTGCAGAGTGTCACCTCCTCTAATAATAAAAGAAAAGGCATATATACCAAATTAAATGGTCAATGTAATTATGTAATTATAGGTATGATCTAATAATAAAATAAGTGGGTGAAATTATGGAAGATTGCAAATCAAATGCTTGAATTTTTACAGCTTATTGAGGTCAAAGTATATAACTAAATGAGGTAACATTTTAATTGGTTACAATATCAATACAATTGATACTTGGAAAACAATGTTGGAAGGTTTTCTAAAATTCGAACTAAAAGTCTTAAATAAGGCTACATTATCATGTGTTCAATTGAAACAAGTTGTAATTTGAGTGGCTAAATGAATTAAATTTACTTACAACTTCAATATAACTAATGGAGTACACATGTTTAAATGATTAACATATCTACATAATTAACACTTAAAAATACATACAAAAATGTTTGTCAATTTTAAATTGAAACTTTGTGATAGAAATAATCATTCATGTGTTTCTAATCTCATGAAGTGGAACAAGTTGTTATTCGAGTATCTACACAAATTAAGCCAACTTGTATTGTTCTCAAATTCAAGTACTGGTTAATATACGTTTTCATTCACTTTAAATCAAGGTTTAACTTGGGCAGAACCAAAACTTTATGATAGTCATGTACATAAATTAAAAATCACTACAGAGATACTTTACGATTCTCCAGGGAAGAATCAACTGACCTCTTAAATCGAGGGTTATCGTGTACATCATCTCCAAATCGCTTCATCCTACAAAAATAGAACAACAACAATATTTTACAATAAAAACGATTCAAAAAAGTAATAAAAAGGCATGCTCCATTGTCACGACCCAAAAATGGGTATGATGGCACTCGTCTTATTCCACCAAGACAAGTCAGCCTAAATCTCGACCATAACAATAAAATTTTGGAAATTTATGTTCAACTTAAAAATACCCCCAAAATCTGGTTGTCACGTGAACAAGCCTCTAAGTATTACAATCGAGTCAAACGAAAAATTCAAGTCTCATATGACATTGTTTCTAGAGTAGAACAAGATCATAAATAGGAGTAAGAAGGTTTGATGAGATGACAAACAACTACCTCACAAATCTCCAAGAAGCCTAAGAAAAGAAGAGAATATATATCATAAAAATCTGGGCTAGTAACCTACAAAAAAATTTGTAGAAGCAAGGGGTGAGTACCAAATCACGCGGTACTCAGCAAGTAAACGTCTAAACACAAGATAAGGGGATAAAATACGGATACTACTACCACCCCCAACCGAACTTCTACAACTACAACTTGCACACAAATCAGCCCAACCTAACAGCTCACAGTTTGCATAGCACGTAGATCAATAATAACAGTTAGACAAATCACATATCCACCACAAAAACACTTTAACAAATTGCATATCCTCAACAACAACAATTCAACAAATTACATATCCTCGATAACAACACTTCAACAAATTGCATATCCTCAACAACAACAATTATACAAATTACATATCCTCGATAACAATCTCAATATTCATCAATCAATAATTTCGCAGAAAGGCAATCACAAGATCAGCAAAACATAATATCAAGTTCACTAATGATAAGTATGTGTAATGTAATGGAATACAATGTCAAGTATAATGATGCATGTCTAACCTAGTGATACACACCCGCTGTCTCTCAGTCCAGGACCCATGGGGGACATATCTGTCCATGCATCTATTGCGGCGCACGACACGACCCTCGATAATAGTAACCATCACGGCGCGTGATACGTCCCTCGAAATATAGTATCCATCGCGGCGCGCGATACGTCCCTCGAAATGGTACATCCTCTTAAGTACTCATTCTTTCTCAATGTACAAAACACTTGTCACAACCAATGCCTCAGAATAATGCACATGACAAGCTCACACAAATAATGAGGAGATGACCATTTTCATAACATCGCACAGTTCACAACCACACAAACATGAAGTCACATCAACAATGATTCAACAAGCCTTCAACCCTTTC
Organism: Solanum lycopersicum; assembly: GCF_036512215.1. Classification (NCBI taxonomy): domain Eukaryota; kingdom Viridiplantae; phylum Streptophyta; class Magnoliopsida; order Solanales; family Solanaceae; genus Solanum; species Solanum lycopersicum. Next base: position 36,581,656 of record NC_090810.1, on the reverse strand, counting down.
TCAACACATCACACATAAACAATTAATCACATTGCCTTTTGTTATCCTTTTTTTTCATCATTATAATTAATCAATGTGGACAAGTCAACCCATCACCGATCCCGTTACTCCCAAACATATACCATAAGGAAAAACACGCATTTCATACACTTAACAAGAGTTTAGAAATCTACTTGCCTCAAATAGTCGAACAATGACTCCAAAACTTGAGCCTTCCTCTTTTGGTTGACTTCCAAACCAATAAAATATATTCAAATAAATAACCACGATATGATTTCGAAACTAACAACATTCATATTGCTATATCTCTAGATTAGACCCAAGCTCATCCGAATTTATGATAAAATTTCGAAATCTTTATTCCAACCAATTGATCAAATCTCATATTTTCTAAATTTCAAGTTTAAGGTTAAATCTTAATTCTCCGAATAACATAATTATAATGATTTTTATATATCATAATGCACCCACTATTTAACACATATCTCAATATATCAAAACTTGAATCCTAATATGATAATTAAACGAAAATAATTAAAGCCGAAACTAACTGCCCAACACATCAATAGCGGACTACAAAACTATCTGCTGAAACCACTTATTTTCAATGTTTCAATTCATATTTATCGTTTCACGATTAATAATCCTAAACTTGGAGTAATCATTGTCCAATGATTAGGACTAATCATTGTCCAATGATTGAACCATAATACTTATACACATTTATAACCCCAAGTTCACATATTAATATAAATTATACACGTTTTAACCTAAAAATATATTCCTAGTTACACAAAAATTTAATAGAAAGGATAAGAATAATTACCTTGATACCTCGAGATAAAAATATCGTTGTTTCTCCTCCTTTTTCCTTTTCTTTTCTCCCTTTCTTTTCTTTTCTTATCTGCGTTTTTTTTTTCACAGATCGTTCCTTCTTCTCTCTTTTTTTTCTCATAAGCCATGTGCGGCTTCAACCAATTAGGGCACTTTGCCCTTTTTTTTTAATCATTTTATTTTATTTTATTTTATTATTTTATTTTCTTTTTTTTCTATTTTTTCCTTTTTCATTATTCTTAGCAATAAAATAATTCTTTATTAAATCTAAAAATTATGTCACTCATTCTTATAAGTCATATTAATTATTTACAAAATCTACTAAAAAGGTTAATATAATTATGCTGGTTAAAATTTCTAAAACGACTAAGAGGATCATTACATTATCCACCACTAAAAATCATGTTCGTCCTCGAACATAAAGTAGGAGAAGGAAGGATAACTAACACGGCCTAAAACTTGAGGTATGATTTTCAAAGTCGTGTTCATCTCTCCAAGTGATCAATTCATCTTTAGCACATTCCATTAAATATCAACTACCAAGAACTGAAGTTTTGAATGAAACTTTGGAAGATTTACATATCACGCCATAAACCAACCAATGAACCCAATCTAAACTGAAACCCACTGGAACATAACACAATCATCATAACAAATCTTTTCTCACATAACAAGGATAATGTTCTGAATCCATACCCACTAAAATCTGAAGTGAACCTGGATCAACGATCACATACACCTATTACACAAACCATCATAGACCTTATCAAGATTCTCTTCTCACAACCTAATCTTTTCATGAGCTTAAACAATGAAAATCTGATCTTTAGACATCCAATACTCATCAAGAGATAATCAAACATATCTAATCCAATGAAGAACAATATCAAGTGACCACCCTTCAAATTATATACGCTAGGATGCAGAACCTTTTACAACACTGTCGGATAACCGTAACTATTCATGAAAGCTCTTTTGTAAGTTCACATAAGCAAGGTTGTGCATATAAAAATAATGATATATTTCTAATTTTTCAAACAACATCAAATATGTCATAACTGAAGTGAACAAGTCTAACCAAGGATCCTACCCTATCAAGAAGACATAAGAGGATCGGTACATCCGATCAACCACTAGAAATCTACCCATAGATGTAGAAAAACACACGAGTATATGGAACGAATCGCACTCTAAACTTTTTTTTTTTTGAACAAAGTAGGTGGTTACTTAAAAATGTACAGAATCAAGGCCGGATAACATAAGATACTATTTTCATAGTAAACATATCAAACAATTATAGTTAAATGACTCCATATCAGATTTTTTTTTTTAGCCACCCACATTCAACTAGCCTGATATTATTACAATCTTACACATACTCGATTGTCAAACTCCACATACTTCTTACAATACTCCATCGAAGTCAAAACTCTTAATATCAACAAACATCATAACCACAACATCCATTTACCTCACTCTCAAACCATCACTAGTATCAAAGTCTTCTTAGCAAATAAATTATAACCTCCAAAAATTTTGAACAATGACTTTCTCTCTCTCTCTCTTTCCATTTAAGTATCACATGATAAATAAGAGTCTCATCCAAGGGTTATAACACAAATTTCAATCCCCTCAAATCCTCATTAATTATGTAAAAGGTCCACACCACTAAACATCAATAAGTTATCTATCATAATTTGAACAATCTAGCTCGACATAACTATATAGAATCTTCCACATATAGTTATCTGTCACCCAACCAAAACTCAACCTTTAGAAAAGTCTATGATAACTTTCTGGTAAGTTTGTACAGAACTAGTTCATATCTCACAGTCATATCTAAACTCATAGGCAAAAAAATCAACAAATCCTCCAACTACCAACCAAGGGTTTATACGAGAGGTCTTATTCCTTCACTTTTCTTAGATTCTTTCCATGGCATAAAATTCTAAATATCTTGAACCCTTCAATACACCATTCTCTTTTTCCTTTCACTGACTTGATTACCAATCTTATCCTTTAACCAACAATTCATGATGTATTGAAACCCCCGTTAAATATAACAATCAAAAGTAACAAAATTTACTAATCGAATTCTTTTTAAGTCTTGTCAAGTGCTTCATACTCATTGTGATCGACATTTCTTACCTTACCAATCCATACCTTGACAAAACACACAACCACGAGTATAACTCACAATGAAAATCTTAAAAAAAAAATTCCAACCATGTAGCACAATCCCATTATTATTAACATTAACTCATACCTCGAAGATTTTTATGAACTCATTTGTATTACCTTTTCATTTTGTCTTTCTATCGATCATATCATATCCTTCGCCAAAACTTCAACCGTACTCATTATCAACTTAAAACCAAAAAAAATACATATAATCACACTCGAGTTGAACATCTATATACACTCCTTTCTCAAGTTTTATCCAATAGTTTTTATTTAAATCAATCAGTTGATCTGGTGACACTATATATTATCATAATCAGGGCAAAACCGATGAAATCACATATTTCTGAATTTAATTATCCACTCTTTCTGAAATCTTTGACCCTTACAATCTGAATAATATCCTTGTTCTCACCTCCTTCTAAAGGTTAAACTACATCCCATTAATTCATTCCATTCTGGCTCTAGCTCCTTTCAATTCTATTCGAGTGACACCATAATTCCTCATAAAAATTACCATACAACCATGCTACTCACAAACAGTAGTAAACCATAACTCAAACATTCGAAAGTCAGCCTTATCATATAAAAGTCTTTTAACCAACAAAACTTATCATATAGTTGCAACCTAATCATCATCCATCACAAACTATGCTTATCACTATGCCTAGTCAGCCTTATCACTACCACAAAGTCAACCTTTTCATGACATGACATCTCAAACTCAACTATAGCAATCAATTTCAACAGACTAACTTAACTTTATACACATTTTCTTACTAAAATTTTCAATTGCCTTCATCCAAGTATACTCGTTAGGACTTGCTTTACACATAAGATAGTCATTTAAATATTAATCCACTTAATTGGAGCTTATGATAAAATCACCACTGCTCATTTAGAATCCTAAGGATACACTTCATAACCTACACACACATTAATATTATACCAAAGATCCACCACTAAAAGCTTTCTTATAAATAATGCTTAACTCATTTGTTAGTAGTAACAAGCTAGTTGGTTTCTCAAATGTAAATACAACATCGGATATCATTATACGAGCATGTGATACAATTGATAACTCTTTAAGTAGTTAGTGCTCGCACTTGACATCACCGTATTCATTTCCATAAGCCATCATTTTAATCATTCCATTTCAAATTGTCAAACCACTCCAGATATTGCCTATACCACATAAGTATTATTCCTTCAGTTGGGGAAACTAACCTGAAGAGGATAACACATTCATGAACTCCATCAGACCATTGTTCAAACTCATCATTTAGAAATTCTACGAAAATTATCGCCAAGCCATAACTTAACTCAATCGTTTCAAATTGAACATTTCAAATCTGACCACACATATTTTTCATCTTATTATCAGGTCATATAGGAAACACTAACTTTAAACTTAAGGAACCACACACGACTCATCACTATAAGTGAGAGAGAATGAAACGAGACAATAAGAATCAGAACGGACAATGATGCACGATATAGATTCAAGAAGTGAAATTCTTTTCCTAAAAGTCATTATAGCCTCTCGAAGATAAGTATAGACGTCTCCAAACCTATCCTCAAGACTCTATTTAGACTGGACTTGTACACACGTGAGACCTATGAACCTGGGGCTCTGAAACCATTTTGTCACGACCCAAAAATGGGTGTGATGGCACTCGTCTTATTCCACCAAGACAAGTCAGCCTAAATCTCGACCATAACAATAAAATTACGGAAATTTATGTTCAACTTAAAAATACCCCCAAAATCTGGTTGTCACGTGTACAAGCCTCTAAGTATTACAATCGAGTCAAAAGAAAAATACAAGTCTCATATGACATTGTTGCTAGAGTAGAACAAGATCATAAATAGGAGTAAGAAGGTCTTCTGAGATGACAAACAACTACCTCACAAATCTCCAAGAAGCCTCAGAAAAGAAGAGAATATATATCATAAAAATCTGGGCTAGTAACCTACAAAAAAATTTGTAGAAGCAAGGGGTGACTACCAAATCACGCGGTACTCAGCAAGTAAACGTCTAAACACAAGATAAGGGGATAAAATATGGATACTCCTACCACCCCCAACCGAACCTCTACAACTACAACTTGCACACAAATCAGCCCAACCTAACAGCTCACAGTTTGCATAGCACGTAGATCAACAATAACACTTAGACAAATCACATATCATCCACAACAACACTTTAACAAATTGCATATCCTCAACAACAACAATTCAACAAATTACATATCCTCGATAACAACATTTCAACAAATTGCATATCCTCAACAACAACAATTCAACAAATTACATATCCTCAATAACAAGCTCAGTATTCATCAATCACAAATTTCGCAGAAAGGCAATCACAAGATCAGCAAAACACAATATCAAGTTTACTAATGATAAGTATGTGTAATGTAATGGAATACAATGTCAAGTATAATGATGCATGTCTAACCTAGTGATACACACCCGCTGTCTCTAAGTCCAGGACCGATGGGGGATATATCTGTCCATGCATCTATCGCGGCACACGACACGACCCTCGATAATAGTAACCATCACGGAGCGCGATACGTCCCACGAAATATAGTATCCATCGCGGCGCGAGATACGTCCCTCGAATTGGTACATCCTCTTAAGTACTCATTCTTTCTCAATGTACATAACACTTGTCACAACCAATGCCTCAGAATAATGCACATGACAAGCTCACACAAATAATGAGGAGATGACCATTTTCATAACATCGCACAGTTCACAACCACACAAACATGAAGTCACATCAACAATGATTCAACAAGTCTTCAACCCTTTCTCAACACATCACACATAAACAATTAATCACATTGCCTTTTGTTATCCTTTGTTTTTTCATCATTATAATTAATCAATGTGGACAAGTCAACCCATTCACCGATCCCGTTACTCCCAAACATATACCACAAGGAAATACACGCATTTCATACACTTAACAAGAGTTTAGAAATCCACTTGCCTCAAATAGTCGAACAATGACTCCAAAACTTGAGCCTTCCTCTTTTGGTTGACTTCCAAACCAATAAAATCTATTCAAATAAATAACCACGATATGATTTCGAAACTAACAACATTCATATTGCTATATCTCTATCTTAGAACCAAACTCATCCGAATTTATAATAAAATTTCTAAATCTTTATTCCAACCAATTGATCAAATCTCATATTTTCTAAATTTCAAGTTTAAGGTTAAATATTAATTCTCCGAATAACATAATTATAATGATTTTTATATATCATAATGCACCCACTATTTAACACATATCTCAATATATCAAAACTTGAATCCTTATATGATAATTAAATGAAAATAATTAAAGCCGAAACTAACTGCCCAACATATCAATAGCGGACTACAAAACTATCTGCTGAAACCACTTATTTTCAATGTTTCAATTCATATTTATCGTTCCACTATTAATAATCCTAATCTTTGAGTAATCATTGTCCAATGATTAGGACTAATCATTGTCCAATGATTGAACCATAATACTTATACACATTTATAACCCCAAGTTCACAAGTTCACATATTAGTATAAATTATACACGTTTTAACCTAAAAATCTATTCCTAGTTACACAAAAATTTAATAGAAAGGATAAGAATAATTACCTTGATACCTCGAGATAAAAATATTGTTGTTTCTCCTCCTTTTTCCTTTTCTTTTCTCCCTTTCTTTTCTTTTCTTATCTGCGTTTTTTTCCACAGATCGTTCCTTCTTCTCTTTTGTTTTTCTCATAAGCCGTGTGCGGCTTCAACCATTTAGGGCACTTTGCCCTTTTTTTAATCATTTTATTTTATTTTATTTTTTAATTTGATTTTCTTTTGTTTTTCTATTTTTTTCCTTTTTCATTATTCTTAGCAATAAAATAATTCTTTATTAAATCTAAAAATTATGTCACTCATTCTTATAAGTCATATAAATTATTTACAAAATCTACTAAAAAGGTTAATATAATAATGCTGGTTAAAATTTCTAAAACGACTAAGAGGATCATTTCATCCATTCTCTAAAAGATTTCACCTAGTAAAGAAGAAAAAATGAAAATCTCGGTAGATCTATGAACCAAAAAGAAGCTGAATCAATGATCTAGATTAGAATAAGAAAAAGAAAATTCTTTTTAGATTCATTTTTCTTCTCTACCTTTTTCCTTTCCCCTCAAATGAAGTACAACACACACAAAAGGTGAGGCCAAAAAATGAATTTAGAAAGAAAAAAAAAGTGTAGTTGTATATGTAATGTAAAGAGTCTCAATAAAATAAATTTTGGACTATGCACATTATATATAGTTCCAAAAATTTGGTTGATGTGACAAAAAAAAAAGAAGATAAAATTTTGAAATTAACTCAAAATTAGGGTAAGGCGTGAACATTTTTAATTTCAAATTGGAGCTCAAATTTTGAATTTAAATTTCAAAATCATACTTACTAATTTTCATAATAATAAATTGGACTATTTTGGGTTATACTTTATAACTCTAGATTGCATTTACTTACGATTAAAAATTTATAAATATTCCAAAAAAGAACAATTGATTATTTTTCTAGCAGTTCTGGAAAAGTTTTAAATTTGTGGTCAATGTAGTTTATCTCAAAATGAAAAATAATTATTTGGTCAAATCTCTTTTCATTAATATTATGTGTTTATATAAAATTATGTGACTTGGTACAACATACCAAAATCGTTGAACATATAATTTTTGAAATTCTGGCCCTCATTTTAAAAATGATTGCATACATGTTTTCTTATCGCTGAAATAATATTCCTTTTTAAGAAATCAGACATTATTGAAAGATTTTTTTATCGGCGATTAATTCTATTTCTTATTCAAATAAAAAAATCTTTCATTTAATTGCATGATTATATATGTTGAAGTTATACATAAAATATAATAATACCTCGGGTTATTCTTGTAGTATCTCACAATTTTCTAGTCTTATATCCGTAGTCGTAAGAATATCAACTTAGGCCCGGTGATATAATACTTGTTCATATTTATTAAGGCCCATTCTTAAGTAGTAGAAGTGCTTTAGATTTGAGTTAAAGTCATAATGAATCTTTAGCACAAAGTTGAGTTGAAAGGTTCCCTAACGACTACTTTTTTTAAAATTACTAAATTATTCAAAATAGTAAAATGAAAATAGTTCAATAAAAAAAATTCTTACATGTTTCCAATTGTCCTCTAGAAAAATAAAATTTTAAGTCACTATCCTATTAAAGTAATACAATTTTATTAAAAAGGTGAATTTTTTTATAAATTTTATTTTCGGAAAAGGGTCAAAGTACCCTTTGGACTATTTGAAAATGTTTAAATATACCCTTTCTCCATTTATTGGGATAAATATACCTCTCCGTCTTACTCCACCTATTTGGTCCATTTCTACCTTAAAACTAACCCCTTTTTTTTATTAAAAAAAATTATTATTATTATTATTATTTATTATGTGTTAATTTCTTATAAGATAAATTAGGAAACAAACCATTTAATTGTCTCGACCCGCTCCGACCTATTCCAATACCCACAACCCCAAACCCAATTAAAGACCCATGAATTGATCGCTCTTTCTTTCTCCCTTTAACCCTAATAATAGCCTTTTCTTCTTCCCTCTTTTCTTCTTTAACAATTTCAACACTAATATCAATAAATGATAAATTTTCCAGTGCAACACCAACGGTAAGGCAGCAATGACTTCGAACAAGTTGGTTGTAGAGAAGAAACAAAGAGTTGGAAAATTAAAGGCTAAGATGGGCAAGCATTAGACAAATAACTTATCTCGAAATAACTTGTTCATAGCCAAATGAATCTCATCAGACAATAGTTTAATTTCATTTTTTAGAAGAGATCAAACCATATGACACAAAGGTCAAGCTTTAGCATATTTGAGTATCATGTTGATAAGATAAAGACCATTCGAGTTAATATCTCAGATTGTTACTAAACTATGCACTATTCTTTCAGAAAGTCACTCAACTTTCAATTTTAACTCAAAAGTCACTCAATTATGCATTTCTCTTTCAGATTGTCACTCAATTTTAAATTTTAACTCAAAAGTCGCTCAACTATCTCCTCTTTCCTCAAAATATCACTTAATCTATTTAATTATTTCTTTTAATAAAAATTTGTTGATATTAATTGTTTATATAACAAATCAAAATTTTAAAAAACAAAAATATCATTTAAACCATTTAGTGATCCACCTACCTAACCCGACCAATTAAAAAAAATATGACCTATTTTATTCTGCCCTTAATCCTAAATTATTTCCCTCTTTGTAATGCGGAGAGGATACAAAGATAGAGATTTTCTCAATCTGAACTTCCTTTTACTCCTTTGCAACTATATCTTTTGTGCTTTTGTTATCCGACCCACAATCTCTTCACTTCCTATTACTTGTGTGCCTATATCCCTTGCTTCCAAAACTGCAACCAACTAATCACATTGGCTAATCACAATGCATTAACACGACCAAAACAGTATTGATACAATGGAAAAATGTACTTGAACTTAGCTTAAGTGTGGATTTTAGGCATATAAATATGCACAATATCATGACCTATGGGAAAAGGGGGAGGAAAAGACAACAAATAAATAACTGACTAATTTATAATCCTTGAGGGACTTATTCACGATTTACTTTTCATTATTTCATGTAGTTAAAAGATAGGTAAAATAATATATTTATTCCTTTTTTGTCCACCTTTGGAAGGATTATCAAGGCAATATTAGAGAAATTTTATATTGCTAACTCTATTACAAGTTTTAGCACTAATGAAATTAGATGTGCTTTTTGAGGAATCACAACTCCATTACGTGTTCTAAGTTTCATATAAGATGAGATACAAAGGAAATTGAGTGTTGGAAAATGTTAAATATGAGAATTAAAAGGGATAGACACATTGCAAGAAGCATCAGCATTAGCAAAAAAAATATTTTGTGGCTAGCGATTTAGTGTCATCGGCGGTGAATGATTTTGAATAAGAGGTCGTGCTGATCAGACAACACCTAATCCAAATAATTTTTTCTACATATGTTATTTTATCAAACTTCAAGATATGTGTTTTTGAGTTTTTATTAAATTTATCAAGTACACAACGAATTCAATAAAATGCACGACATTTATTGAACGCAAAAATCTTATAAAAGAAACACTCGAAAAAGATGAATAAAATGTTTATTTTTCTTTTTGGAAAGAGAAATAAAAGCTTATATCCGAGGATTCACATCTAAGGTGATGAAAAATCTAGAGTAAAATTTAGGATTAATAATAAAGTGTATTGAGACTTAGAATTAAATATTTTTAGTTGTAGGACTACAAAAATATGATAATTAATCTTTGGATAAAATATTCTTGATAATTTAGTGTACTCACTTGAAAATAAAATCAATATGATCATCGATAAGCTTATTGAGATAGTTTATCACTGGGTGGAGCGCAGATAATTTACCTAGTATATAAATAATTACTAATGAAATTATTTTCTTATAACTATATATAAGAAGGAAAACAAAGGATGAAAGATTTTTTTCTTGATTTGGTAGAAGTGAAGATAATAATATTCAAGAAACCATTTAACAGTACTTATTGCTAATAAAAACTAAAATCTCTACTCATTAAAAATAGGACAAAGAACCCCAAACAACCAACCAATATCCCTAATAGTTCTTCAAGAATGATACAAAGCTTTAGTCATGACAGTAGCATTATTATAACGAACTAAAGAAGATGGTTAATTCATGGAGATAAAGCTTAAGCATTGGGAATGAAGACTCTGGCAGATATTTTGTGAAATCTTCAAGTAAATCTGGATGATCATTGAGACATATGGCAACCTACACATAAAAGAAAAAGATAGTCACAAATTAAAACATCAAGACCATCTAATAATATTTGTGTATCCAAATTAAAAATGACTTATCACCTTATGATAGACATCATTGATGTTCTTGTTGTGCTCCTCTTTATACATCTTCAAAATGTCTAAGAAGGATTTGTACACATGTTCGTCATTTTGAAAACGCTCCTACACAAAGTTATGACCGCAATATTCTTAATACTCCATATTCACATTCAAAACTAGAAAATATTTCAAAATACACACTCTTTGTTGTTCTTTTAGTCTTTAATTTAGCTTTATAAGATGCAGCGGAGAAGTTTCAAATTTTGTCAAGGGAGTTTAGAAGTTTGGTATATATCTTTAAAAAGGTACTTTAACCCGTCTAGATCGTATTATTTTTTATATTAACAATAGACCAACCTTGGGTAATGTAGCTAAATCATCGATAAAACAAGTGCTTAAAATACAAATTTTTATACCACTAATTGTTGTGAGATATACTTACAACGCATGTACAAGTACATGATAAAAGAAGTGAGAAGATAGAATAATAACCTTTACTTTCTTCACAAAGGTGACAACTTGTTCAAGATTAATTCTCTGTGGAGAAGCCTCATCTTGATCTTTGTCTTGCTCTTCATCCCACTTTGCAAGAAATCCAACTACAAAAGCAATAATCAATAATAATGAAAATTAATTTTCACAATTAAATTTACTATCATGACTTACCAACTCGTTCATAACGCTCTATAAATTCATTGAAACCCTCCATAAGCTCAGGATATTTTGCAAGTGTATTAGCAACCTGAAATAAGTATCTTTCATGCTTTCAAATCTATCATATCACAATTTGTTATTTAGTATACCGCTTGTCTAGCCTATGATTTGCAATCAAACCATTGATAGAAGAAATTGTAAACAAAGATTATTGTCGTAAAGGATGAAAAAATGATAGGTTAGATGCATGATCAACATACCAATCTTTGTAACTGCTCTCTTGTAATTATTTCTTTGCTATAAATATAAAGACATTTTAGGAATGCCTGATAATCCGCCCGACTTCTTACTCTTTCCTTTACCTTTTCACAAAAAGTGAACTCTTTGACATGTGTGTCTGAAAAAATTAAACAATTATATTAAAAATCATACTAATCAAATAGAAATTTTCAAAAAGTGCTAATCATGAACTGACGTTTCAGTGCATCTTCAACTTGTTCTTCATAATCCTCAATGTGAGTTCTTTTACCCATATTCTCTTTTTCAGCACGCGTCGTTTTTTGCTCTTTATGCAACCTCATCAATGTTTTGTTGTTGTCCAAATTAGTACTTGAATTCAACAAGAACATAGTGCACTCATCTAGCAAATCTGGATGGTCATTGAGAATTATGGCAACCTAAATAGCCAAAAAAAATATGAAGGTCGTCGTTTATATAACATTTGTAAATCCAAATTACAAATGATTTATTACCACATGGTACACCTCTTTGATGTCCTTGTTCTCCTTTCTATACACGCTCAAAATATTTATGAAGGATTTGTAGTCATGGTCTTCTAAACGTTTCTGCAAGAAGTTATACTTGAGTAAGTTAAGATTAAAGTACGACCTTTATTATTAAAATTATAAGATAACACATATCTAACCTTTATTTTGTTCACTAAATTGATTGCGTGTTCAAAGTCAAATTTACTAGCACTAGAACCTCCTTTATCTTTGCTAGCTCTGCGAGTGTCACCTCCTCTAATAATAAAAGAAAAGGCATATATACCAAATTAAATGGTCAATGTAATTATGTAATTATAGGTATGATCTAATAATAAATTAAGTGGGTGAAATTATGGAAGATTGCAAATCAAATGCTTGAATTTTTACACCTTATTGACGTCAAAGTATATAACTAAATGAGGTAACATTTTAATTGGTTACAATATCAATACAATTGATACTTGGAAAACAATGTTGGAATGTTTTCTAAAATTCGAACTAAAAGTCTTAAATAAGGCTACTTTATCATGTGTTCAATTGAAACAAGTTGTAATTTGAGTGGCTAAATGAATTAAATTGATTTACAACTTCTGTATAACTAAAGGAGTACACATGTTTAAATGATTAACATATCTACATAATTAACACTTAAAAATACATACAAAAATGTTTGTCAATTTTAAATTGAAACTTTGTGATAGAAATAATCATTCATGTGTTTCTAAGCTCATGAAGTGGAACAAGTTGTTATTCGAGTATCTACACAAATTAAGCCAACTTGTATTGTTCTCAAATTCAAGTACTGGTTAATATACGTTTTCATTCACTTTAAATCAAGGTTTAACTTGGGCAGAACCAAAACTTTATGATAGTCATGTAAATAAATTAAAAATCACTACAGAGATACTTTACGATTCTCTAGGGAAGAATCAACTGACCTCTTAAATCGAGGGTTATCATGTGCATCATCTCCAAATCGCTTCATCCTACAAAAATAGAACAACAACAATATTTTACAATAAAAACGATACAAAAAAGGAATAAAAATGCATGCTCCATTCTCTAAAAGATTTCACCTAGTAAAGAAGAAAAAATGAAAATCTCAGTAGATCCATGAACAAAAAAGAAGCTAAATCAATGATCTAGATTAGAATAAGAAAAAGAAAATTCTTTTTAGATTCATTTTTCTTCTCTACCTTTTTCCTTTTGCCTCAAATGAAGTACAACACACACAAAAGGTGAGGCCAAAAAATGAATTTAGAAAGAAAAAAAAGTGTAGTTGTATATGTAATGTAAAGAGTCTCAATAAAATAAATTATGGACTATGCACATTATATATAGTTCCAAAAATTTGGTTGATGTGACAAAAAAAAAAGAAGATAAAATTTTGAAATTAACTCAAAATTAGGGTAAGGCGTGAACATTTTTAATTTCAAATTGGAGCTCAAATTTTGAATTTAAATTTCAAAATCATACTTACTAATTTTCATAATAATAAATTGGACTATTTTGGGTTATACTTTATAACTCTAGATTGCATTTACTTACGATTAAAATTTATAAATATTCCAAAAAAGAACAATTGATTATTTTTCTAGCAGTTCTGGAAAAGTTTTAAATTTGTGGTCAATGTAGTTTATCTCAAAATGAAAAATAATTATTTGGTCAAATCTCTTTTCATTAATATTATGTGTTTATATAAAATTATGTGACTTGGTACAACATACCAAAATCGTTGAACATATAATTTTTGAAATTCTGGCCCTCATTTTAAAAATGATTGCATACATGTTTTCTTATCGCTGAAATAATATTCCTTTTTAAGAAATCAGACATTATTGAAAGATTTTTTTATCGACGATTGATTCTATTTCTTTTTCAAATAAAAAAAATCATTCATTTAATTGCATGATTAGATATGTTGAAGTTATACATAAAATATAATAATACCTCGGGTTATTCTTGTAATATCTCACAATTTTCTACTCTTATATCCGTTGTCGTAAGAATATCAACTTAGGCCCGGTGATATAATACTTGTTCGTATTTATTAAGGCCCATTCTTAAGTAGTAGAAGTGTTTTAGATTTGAGTTAAAGTCATAATGAATCTTTAGCACAAAGTCGAGTTGAAAGGTTCCGTAACGACTAATTTTTTTAAAATTACTAAATTATTCAAAATAGTAAAATGAAAATAGTTCAATAAAAAAAATTCTTACATGTTTCCAATTGTCCTCTAGAAAAATAAAATTTTAAGTCACTATCCTATTAAAGTAATACATTTTTATTAAAAAGGTGAATTTTTTTATAAATTTTATTTTCGGAAAAGGGTCAAAGTACCCTTTGGACTATTTGAAAATGTTTAAATATACCCTTTCTCCATTTATTGGGATAAATATACCTCTCCGTCTTACTCCACCTATTTGGTCCATTTCTACCTTAAAACTAACCCCTTTTTTTATTAAAAAAATTTATTATTATTATTATTATTTATTATGTGTTAATTTCTTATTAGATAAATTAGGAAACAAACCATTTAATTGTCTCGACCCGCTCCGACCTATTCCAATACCCACAACCCCAAACCCAATTAAAGACCCATGAATTGATCGCTCTTTCTTTCTCCCTTTAATCCGAATAATAGCCATTTCTTCTTCCCTCTTTTCTTCTTTAACAATTTCAACACTAATATCAATAAATGATAAATTTTCTAGTGCAACACTAACGGTAAGGCAGCAATGACTTCGAATAAGTTGGTTGTAGAGAAGAAACAAAGAGTTGGAAAATTAAAGGCTAAGATGGGCAAGCATTAGACAAATAACTTATCTCGAAATAACTTGTTCATATCCAAATGAATCTCATCAAACAATAGTTTAATTTCATTTTTTAGAAGAGATCAAACCATATGACACAAAGGTCAAGCTTTAGCATATTTGAGTATCATGTTGATAAGATAAAGACCATTCGAGTTAATATCTCAGATTGTTACTAAACTATGCACTATTCTTTCAGAAAGTCACTCAACTTTCAATTTTAACTCAAAAGTCACTCAATTATGCATTTCTCTTTCAGATTGTCACTCAATTTTGAATTTTAACTCAAAAGTCGCTCAACTATCTCCTCTTTCCTCAAAATATACTTAATCTATTTAATTATTTCTTTTAATTAAAATTGGTTGATATTAATTGTTTATATAACAAATCAAAATTTTAAAAAAACAAAAATATCATTTAAACCATTTAGTGATCCACCCACCTAACCCGACCAATTAAAAAAAATATGACCTATTTTATTCTGCCTTTAATCCTAAATTATTTCCCTCTTTGTAATGCGGAGAGGATACAGAGATAGAGATTTTCTCAATCTGAACTTCCTTTTACTCCTTTGCAACTATATCTTTTGTGCTTTTGTTATCCGACCCACAATCACTTCACTTCCTATTACTTGTGTGCCTATATCCCTTGCTTCCAAAACTGCAACCAACTAATCACATTGGCTAATCACAATGCATTAACACGACCAAAACAGTATTGATACAATGGAAAAGTGTACTTGAACTTAGCTTAAGTGTGGATTTTAGGCATATAAATATGCACAATATCATGACCTATGGGAAAAGGGGGAGGAAAAGACAACAAATAAATAACTGACTAATTTATAATCCTTGAAGGACTTATTCACGATTTACTTTTCATTGTTTCATGTAGTTAAAAGTGTTGGGTTTTATTTGCCCTGATTTCTTACCATAAATAGGTTTTCTTTTTAGGAAAAGGTTTTGAATTGACTATTCTTTTTTGGTAGGAAAAGGTTTAGGACTCTATAAATAGAGGCATGTTCCTTCTAACTTAATTAGCATTTACAATGTAGTTTTAAGGGCTTTGAGAGTTTTGGTTAGAGGGAGAATTTGTGAACCTCTCATGTATTCCGAGTGAATTGGTTGAGGTTGTTTCCCTCTGTATTTTGTAATCTCATGTTTATAGTGGATTGCTCATCTCCTTTGTGGACGTAGGTCGATTGACCGAACCACGTTAAATCTTTGTGTCTTTTGGTATATTTCTCGTTGTCTTCTTACTCATGGTCTTTCGAGGTTTGCTTTGCTAGCTTCCGCGTTTACACCTGCTTATTTCCGGTCCTAACAAGTGGTATCAGAGCCAGATTCAATGACGGAGTCAGGTTCAGTGGTTCGATAATCGAAGATTGAACAAAGTTAGAAAGTGGTGTTCATCTTGACGGGTGTAGTTCTAGCCGCAACCTTTTTGACAGTAATGAAGATTTTGTTGGAGAAATTGTTTCAGAGAGGTTCTCTGTGTTGAGACATAAATTTTGTAAAGGAGATTATGGAGAGGAGAAGCAAGTTGTTGAAGATTAAGTAAAGAAGGTGGACAAATTTATTATGTCAGAAATTCAGGCCAAGGGGGAGATTTGTTGGGTTTTATTTGCCCTGATTTCTTACCATAAATAGGTTTTCCTTTTAGGAAAAGGTTTTGAATTGACTATTCTTTTTTTGGTAGGAAAAGGTTTAGGACTCTATAAATAGAGGCATGTTCCTTCTAACTTAATTAGCATTCACAATGTAGTTTTAAGGGCTTTGAGAGTTTTGGTTAGAGGGAGAATTTGTGAACCTCTCATGTATTCCGAGTGAATTGGTTGAGGTTGTTTCCCTCTGTATTTTGTACTCTCATGTTTATAGTGGATTGCTCATCTCCTTTGTGGACGTAGGTCGATTGACCGAACCACGTTAAATCTTTGTGTCTTTTGGTATATTTCTCGTTGTCTTCTTACTCGTGGTCTTTCGAGGTTTGCTTCGCTAGCTTCCGCGTTTACACCTGCTTATTTCCGGTCCTAACAAAAAGATAGGTAAAATAATATATTTATTCCTTTTTTGTCCACCTTTGGAAGGATTATCAAGGCAATATTGGAGAAATTTTATATTGCTAACTCTATTACAAGTTTTAGCACTAATGAAATTAGATGTGCTTTTTGAGGAATCACAACTCCATTACGTGTTCTAAGTTTCATATAAGTTGAGATACAAAGGAAATTGAGTGTTGGAAAATGTTAAATATGAGAATTAAAAGGGATAGACACATTGCAAGAAGCATCAGCATTAGCAAAAAAAATATTTTGTGGCTAGCGATTTAGTGTCATCGGCGGTGAATGATTTTGAATAAGAGGTCTTGCTGATCAGACAACATCTAATCCAAATAATTTTTTATACATATGTTATTTTATCAAACTTCAAGATATGTGTTTTTGAGTTTTTATTAAATTTATCAAGTAAACAACGAATTCAATAAAATGCACGACATTTATTGTACGCAAAAATCTTATAAAAGAAACACTCGAAAATGATGAAAAAAATGTTTATTTTTCTTTTTGGAAAGAGAAATAAAAGCTTATATCCGAGGATTCACATCTAAGGTGATGAAAAATCTAGAGTAAAATTAAGGATTAATGATAAAGTGTATTGAGACTTAGAATTAAATATTTTTAGTTGTAGGACTACAAAAATATCTTTGGATAAAATATTGTTGATAATTTAGTGTACTCACTTGAAAATAAAATCAATATGATCATCGATAAGCTTATTGAGATAGTTTATCACTGGGTGAAGCGCGGATAATTTACCTAGTATATAAATAATTACTAATGAAATTATTTTCTTATAACTATATATAAGAAGGAAAACAAAGGATGAAAGATTTTTTTCTTGATTTGGTAGAAGTGAAGATAATAATATTCAAGAAACCATTTAACAGTGTTTATTGCTAATAAAAACTAAAATCTCTACTCATTAAAAATAGGACAAAGAACTCCAAACAACCAACCAATATCCCTAATAGTTCTTCAAGAATGATACAAAGCTTTAGTCATGACAGTAGCATTATTATAACGAACTAAAGAAGATGGTTAATTCATGGAGATAAAGCTTAAGCATTGGGAATGAAGACTCTGGCAGATATTTTGTGAAATCTTCAAGTAAATCTGGATGATCATTGAGACATATGGCAACCTACACATAAAAGAAAAAGATAGTCACAAATTAAAACATCAAGACCATCTAATAATATTTGTGTATCCAAATTAAAAATGACTTATCACCTCATGATAGACATCATTGATGTTCTTGTTGTGCTCCTCTTTATACATCTTCAAAATGTCTAAGAAGGATTTGTACACATGATCGTCATTTTGAAAACGCTCCTACACAAAGTTATGACCGCAATATTCTTAATACTCCATATTCACATTCAAAACTAGAAAATATTTCAAAATACACACTCTTTGATGTTCTTTTAGTCTTTAATTTAGCTTTATAAGATGCAGCGGAGAAGTTTCAAATTTTGTCAAGGGTGTTTAGAAGTTTGGTATATATCTTTAAAAAGGTACTTTAACTCGTCTAGATCGTATTATTTTTTATATTAACAATAGACCAACCTTGGGTAATGTAGCTAAATCATCGATAAAACAAGTGCTTAAAATACAAATTTTTTATACCACTAATTGTTGTGAGATATACTTACAACGCATGTACAAGTACATGATAAAAGAAGTGAGAAGATAGAATAATAACCTTTACTTTCTTCGCAAAGGTGACAACTTGTTCAAGATTAATTCTCTGTGGAGAAGCCTCATCTTGATCTTTGTCTTGCTCTTCATCCCACTTTGCAAGAAATCCAACTACAAAAGCAATTATCAATAATAATGAAAATTAATTTTCACAATTAAATTTACTATCATGACTTACCAACTCGTTCATAACGCTCTATAAATTCATTGAAACCCTCCATAAGCTCAGGATATTTTGCAAGTGTATTAGCAACCTGAAATAAGTATCTTTCATGCTTTCAAATCTATCATATCACAATTTGTTATTTAGTATACCGCTTGTCTAGCCTATGATTTGCAATCAAACCATTGATAGAAGAAATTGTAAACAAAGATTATTGTCGTAAAGGATGAAAAAATGATAGGTTAGATGCATGATCAACATACCAATCTTTGTAACTGCTCTCTTGTAATTATTTCTTTGCTATAAATATAAAGACATTTTAGGAATGCCTGATAATCCGCCCGACTTCTTACTCTTTCCTTTACCTTTTCACAAAAAGTGAACTCTTTGACATGTGTGTCTGAAAAAATTAAACAATTATATTAAAAATCATACTAATCAAATAGAAATTTTCAAAAAGTGCTAATCATGAACTGACGTTTCAGTGCATCTTCAACTTGTTCTTCATAATCCTCAATGTGAGTTCTTTTACCCATATTCTCTTTTTCAGCACGCGTCGTTTTTTGCTCTTTATGCAACCTCATCAATGTTTTGTTGTTGTCCAAATTAGTACTTGAATTCAACAAGAACATAGTGCACTCATCTAGCAAATCTGGATGTTCATTGAGAATTATGGCAACCTAAATAGCCAAAAAAAAAAGTATGAAGGTCGTCGTTTATATAACATCTGTAAATCCAAATTGCAAATGATTTATTACCTCATGGTACACCTCTTTGATGTCCTTGTTCTCCTTTCTATACACGCTCAAAATATTTATGAAGGATTTGTAGTCATGGTCTTCTAAACGTTTCTGCAAGAAGTTATACTTGACTAAGTTAAGATTAAAATACAACCTTTATTATTAAAATTATAATATAACACATATCTAACCTTTATTTTGTTCACTAAATTGATTGCGTGTTCAAAGTCAAATTTACTAGCACTAGAACCTCCTTCATCTTTGCTAGCTCTGCGAGTGTCACCTCCTCTAATAATAAAAGAAAAGGCATATATACCAAATTAAATGGTCAATGTAATTATGTAATTATAGGTATGATCTAATAATAAATTAAGTGGGTGAAATTATGGAAGATTGCAAATCAAATGCTTGAATTTTTACACCTTATTGACGTCAAAGTATATAACTAAATGAGGTAACATTTTAATTTGTTACAATATCAATACAATTGCTACTTGGAAAACAATGTTGGAAGGTTTTCTAAATATCGAACTAAAAGTCTTAAATAAGGCTACTTTATCATGTGTTCAATTGAAACAAGTTGTAATTTGAGTGGCTAAATGAATTAAATTGATTTACAACTTCTGTATAACTAAAGGAGTACACATGTTTAAATGATTAACATATCTACATAATTAACACTTAAAAATACATACAAAAATGTTTATCAATTTTAAATTGAAACTTTGTGATAGAAATAATCATTCATGTGTTTCTAAGCTCATGAAGTGGAACAAGTTGTTATTCGAGTATCTACACAAATTAAGCCAACTTGTATTGTTCTCAAATTCAAGTACTGGTTAATATACGTTTTCATTCACTTTAATCAAGGTTTAACTTGGGCAGAACCAAAACATTATGATAGTCATGTACATAAATTAAAAATCACTACAGAGATACTTTACGATTCTCTAGGGAAGAATCAACTGACCTCTTAAGTCGAGGATAATCATGTGCATCATCTCCAAATCGCTTCATCCTACAAAAATAGAACAACAACAATATTTTACAATAAAAACGATACAAAAAAGGAATAAAAATGCATGCTCCATTCTCTAAAAGATTTCACCTAGTAAAGAAGAAAAAATGAAAATCTCAGTAGATCTATGAACAAAAAAGAAGCTAAATAAATGATCTAAATTAGAATAAGAAAAAGAAAATTCTTTTTAGATTCATTTTTCTTCTCTACCTTTTTCCTTTCCCCTCAAATGAAGTACAACACACACAAAAGGTGAGGCCAAAAAATGAATTTAGAAAGAAAAAAAGTGTAGTTGTATATGTAATGTAAAGAGTCTCAATAAAATAAATTATGGACTATGCACATTATATATAGTTCCAAAAATTTGGTTGATGTGACAAAAAAAAAGAAGATAAAATTTTGAAATTAACTCAAAATTAGGATAAGGCGTGAACATTTTTAATTTCAAATTGGAGCTCAAATTTTGAATTTAAATTTCAAAATCATACTTACTTATTTTCATAATAATAAATTGGACTATTTTGGATTATACTTTATAACTCTAGATTGCATTTACTTACGATTAAAAATTTATAAATATTCCAAAAAAGAACAATTGATTATTTTTCTAGCAGTTCTGGAAAAGTTTTAAATTTGTGGTCAATGTAGTTTATCTCAAAATGAAAAAAAATTATTTGGTCAAATCTCTTTTCATTAATATTATGTGTTGATATAAAATTATGTGACTTGGTACAACATACCAAAATCGTTGAACATATAATTTTTGAAATTCTGGCCCTCATTTTAAAAATGATTGCATACATGTTTTCTTATCGCTGAAATAATATTCCTTTTTAAGAAATCAGACATTATTGATAGATTTTTTTATCGACGATTGATTCTATTTCTTTTTCAAATAAAAAAAATCTATCATTTAATTGCATGATTAGATATGTTGAAGTTATACATAAAATATAATAATACCTCGGGTTATTCTTGTAATATCTCACAATTTTCTACTCTTATATCCGTAGTCGTAAGAATATCAACTTAGGCCCGGTGATATAATACTTCTTCATATTTATTAAGGCCCATTCTTAAGTAGTAGAAGTGCTTTATATTTGAGTTAAAGTCATAATGAATCTTTAGCACAAAGTCGAGTTGAAAGGTTCCCTAACGACTAATTTTTTTAAAATTACTAAATTATTCAAAATAGTAAAATGAAAATAGTTCAATAAAAAAAAATTCTTACATGTTTCCAATTGTCCTCTAGAAAAATAAAATTTTAAGTCACTATCCTATTAAAGTAATACATTTTTATTAAAAAGGTGAATTTTTTTATAAATTTTATTTTTGGAAAAGGGTCAAAGTACCCTTTGGACTATTTGAAAATGTTTAAATATAACCTTTCTCCATTTATGGGGATAAATATACCTCCCCGTCTTACTCCACCTATTTGGTCCATTTCTACCTTAAAACTAACCCCTTTTTTTTATTAAAAAAATTTATTATTATTATTATTATTTATTATGTGTTAATTTCTTATTAGATAAATTAGGAAACAAACCATTTAATTGTCTCGACCCGCTCCGACCTATTCCAATACCCACAACCCCAAACCCAATTAAAGACCCATGAATTGATCGCTCTTTCTTTCTCCCTTTAACCCTAATAATAGCCTTTTCTTCTTTCCTCTTTTCTTCTTTAACAATTTCAACACTAATATCAATAAATGATAAATTTTCCAGTGCAACACTAATGGTAAGGAAGCAATGACTTCGAACAAGTTGGTTGTAGAGAAGAAACAAAGAGTTGGAAAATTAAAGGCTAAGATGGGCAAGCATTAGACAAATAACTTATCTCGAAATAACTTGTTCATAGCAAAATGAATCTCATCAAACAATAGTTTAATTTCATTTTTTAGAAGAGATCAAACCATATGACACAAAGGTCAAGCTTTAGCATATTTGAGTATCATGTCGATAGGATAAAGACCATTCGAGTTAATATCTCAGATTGTTACTAAACTATGCACTATTCTTTCGGAAAGTCACTCAACTTTCAATTTTAACTCAAAAGTCACTCAATTATGCATTTCTCTTTCAGATTGTCACTCAATTTTAAATTTTAACTCAAAAATCGCTCAACTATCTCCTCTTTCCTCAAAATATCACTTAATCTATTTAATTATTTCTTTTATTTAAAATTTGTTGATATTAATTGTTTATATAACAAATCAAAATTTTAAAAAAACAAAAATATCATTTAAACCATTTAGTGATCCACCCACCTAACCCGACCAATTAAAAAAAATATGACCTATTTTATTCTACCCTTAATCCTAAATTATTTCCCTCTTTCTAAGCTCATGAAGTGGAACAAGTTGTTATTCGAGTATCTACACAAATTAAGCCAACTTGTATTGTTCTCAAATTCAAGTACTGGTTAATATACGTTTTCATTCACTTTAATCAAGGTTTAACTTGGGCAGAACCAAAACATTATGATAGTCATGTACATAAATTAAAAATCACTACAGAGATACTTTACGATTCTCTAGGGAAGAATCAACTGACCTCTTAAGTCGAGGATAATCATGTGCATCATCTCCAAATCGCTTCATCCTACAAAAATAGAACAACAACAATATTTTACAATAAAAATGATACAAAAAAGGAATAAAAAGGCATGCTCCATTCTCTAAAGATTTCACCTAGTAAAGAAGAAAAAATGAAAATCTCAGTAGATCTATGAACTAAAAAGAAGCTAAATCAATGATCTAGATTAGAATAAGAAAAAGAAAATTCTTTTTAGATTCATTTTTCTTTCTCTACCTTTTTCCTTTCCCCTCAAATAAAGTACAACACACACAAAAGGTGAGGCCAAAAAATGAATTTAGAAAGAAAAAAAGTGTAGTTGTATATGTAATGTAAAGAGTCTCAATAAAATAAATTTTGGACTATGCACATTATATATAGTTCCAAAAATTTGGTTGATGTGAAAAAAAAAAAGATAAAATTTTGAAATTAACTCAAAATTAGGGTAAGGCGTATGATTTTTAATTTCAAATTGGAGCTCAAATTTTGAATTTAAATTTCAAAATCATACTTACTAATTTTCATAATAATAAATTGGACTATTTTGGATTTATACTTTATAACTCTAGATCGCATTTTCTTACGATTAAAAATTTATTAATATTCCAAAAAAGAACAATTGATTATTTTTCTAGCATTTTTGGAAAAGTTCTAAATTTGTGGTCAATGTAGTTTATCTCAAAATGAAAAATAATTATTTGGTCAAATCTCTTTTCATTAATATTATGTGTTGATATAAAATTATGCGACTTGGTACAACATACCAAAATCGTTGAACATTTATTTTTTGAAATTTTGGCCCTCATTTTAAAAATGATTGCATACATGTTTTCTTATCGCTGAAATAATATTCCTTTTTAAGAAATCAGACATTATTGAAAGATTTTTCAATCGACGATTGACTGTATTTCTTTTTGAAATAAAAAAAGCTTTTATTTAATTGCATGATTAGATATATTGAAGTTATACATAAAATAAAATAATACAGTATAAAATATTTGAATTTTAAAATTATATGTCACCCATTTTTCCTCGGGTTATTCTTGTAAAACCTCACAATTTTCTACTCTTATATCCGTAGTCGTAAGAGTATCAACTTAGGCCCGGTGATATAATACTTGTTCATATTTATTAAGGCCCATTCTTAATTATTAGAAGTGCTTTAGATTTGAGTTAAAGTCATAATGAATCTTTAGCACAAAGTCGAGTTGAAAGGTTCCCTAACGACTAATTTCTTTAAAATTACTAAATTATTCAAAATAGTAAAATGAAAATAGTTCAATAAAAAAAATTAATTTCTAACATGTTCCCAATTGTCCTCTAGAAAAATAAAATTTTAAGTTACTATCCTATTAAATTAATACATTTTCATTAAAAAAGTGAATTTTTTATTAATTTTATTTTCGGAAAAGAGTCAAAGTACCCTTTGTACTATTTGAAAAGGTTGTTAATATACCCTTCCTCCATTTGTTGGGATAAATATACCCCTCAGTCTCACTCCACCTATTTGGTCCATTTCTACCTTAAAACTAAACCCCTTTTTTTAAAAAAAAAATTTATTATTATTTATTATGTGTTAGTTTCTTATTAGATAAATTAGAAAACAAATCATTTAATTGGCTCGACCCGCTCCGATCCATTCCAATACCCACAACCCCAAATCCAATTAAAGACCCATGAATTGATCGCTCTTTCTTTCTCCCTTTAACCCTAATAATAGCCTTTTCTTCTTCCCTCTTTTCTTCTTTAACAATTTCAATACTAATATCAATAAATGATAAATTTTCCAGTTCAACACTAACGGTAAGGCAACAATGACTTTGAACAAGTTGGTTGTAGAGAAGAAACAAAGAGTTGGAAAATTAAAGGCTAAGATGGGCAAGCATTAGACAAATAACTTATCTCGAAATAACTTGTTTATAGCCAAATGAATCTCATCAAACAATAGTTTAATTTCATTATCCAGAAGAGATCAAACCATATGACACAAAGGTCAAGCTTTAGCATATTTGAGTATCATGTTGATAAGATAAAGATCATTCGAGTTAATATCTCTGATGGTCACTCAACTATGTACTATTCTCTCTGAAAGTCACTCAACTTTCAATTTTAACTCAAAAGTCATTCAACTATGCATTTCTCTTTCATATTGTCATTCATGACTCAACTTTGAATTTTAACTCAAAAGTCACTCAACTATCTCTTCTTCCCTCAAAATATCACTCAATCTATTTAATTATTTCTTTAGTTAAAATTTGTTGATATTAATTGTTTATATAACAAATCAAAATTTTAAAAAATAAAAATACCATTTAAACCATTTAGTGATCCATCCACCTAATCCGACCCATTAAAAAATATAACATGACACATTTTATTCTTCCTTTAATCCTAAATTATAACCAGTGGTGGAGAAGGAAAAATAAAAATGTAGAGGAGCAGAGAGAAAGAGAGGGAATGATTTAGGATTAAGGACAAAATAAAATGGGTAATATCATATTTTTAATGAGTCGGATTAGGTGGATGGATCATTAAATGGTTTAAATGATATTTTTTATTTTTTTAAAATTTTGATTTGTTATATAAACAATTAATATCAATAAATTTTATTAAAAAATAATAAAATAGATTGAGTGACTTTCTGAGGAAAGAGGGGATTGTTGAATGACTTTCTGAGAGAGAAATTCATAGTTGAGCGACTTTCTGAGAGAGAAATGTGTAGTTGAGTTACTTTAGAGTTAAAATTGAAATTTGAGTGACTTTCTGAGAGAAGAGTGTATAGTTGAGTGACCATATAAGGTAATAACTCAAACTATTCTATTAAACTATAAGAGCAGTGAAGAATAGCAAAACACCATTCTACCAAACTATACCAAAACAGCAGAAAAACACATCTAAATTCTACCAAAAAACATCAAAACTGATATTTTAAAAAAAAGACTCTACCAGCAAAACTACACAAAGCTATACCAAAATTGCACCAAAACATAAGCATAACTGCACCTAGATTCTGCCAAAAACTAAACCAAAATTGTAGGGGAAAAAAATTAGTGGCACAAAGGTAACAAATGTGCATTATAAGGAGATAAAAGAATTGAACCAAA
Organism: Solanum lycopersicum; assembly: GCF_036512215.1. Classification (NCBI taxonomy): domain Eukaryota; kingdom Viridiplantae; phylum Streptophyta; class Magnoliopsida; order Solanales; family Solanaceae; genus Solanum; species Solanum lycopersicum. The sequence continues at coordinate 36,555,102 of NC_090810.1, read as the reverse complement.
ATTTAATACTAAACTGCACCAAACCTAGTCCAAAAGTGAATAAAATTGGTTCAAATTTACTTCACTTACAATGGAAATACATTCCAATGAAAGTTATGAACTGTACTAAGTCATAAAAACGCACTAGCATTAACCAAACTAAATTACTGTGGATAAACATTGTCTCATAAAGTAAAAATGTTTTTTTATCTTGTCATTCCCAATAACGACAACCATTCGTTTAATATCGCCAACATTTGTAGGTGTCGCAGCCGTAGAAAAAGAAATTGACGTCCATTCTGCAATGACATATGTGGGGCTCTCCTTCGTCACGACAAGGAGTAGAAGAAGATTCAAACATTTGAATGGAGAAAAGACTTGCAAAATCAGTACTCCTTAGTATTTGTACTAAAAAAAATTTAAACTAATTTGATTTGAAATAAGATTGAAGAAGAAAGAGTCACTGGAATTAAAGGAGAAAGAAAGAGCATTAATCTAGGGCAACTTTCACATATAGCAAACAAAAAATTCATATTTGTATAATATAGCAACCTTTGCATAATTGCGCTCCATAGTAAACATTAAAACTGTATAATTCGCTATACATATACAAGTGTATAATTCGCTGGCCTAAATTGTATAATTCGCTGGCCTATTTCGCTGCAATTGTATAATTTGTTTTGCATATAGTTGAATCGAATTAAAATGTATGTATATTGCATAATTATAAGTTTATAGCAAAAAGATATATGTTTTTCTCGCTTTATACAAAAACAGAAACACAATATATATACTTCTGTTGTATAAAGCTAGAGAAAATTGTATTTCACTGCAATTGTATAATTCGCAATTGTATAATTCGTTGGCCTTTTTCTCTGCAATTTTTGAAGTAAAATGTTTGTAAATTGTATAATTAAGTGTACAACACGAAGATATACATTTTTGCATGTGTATATACAATTTTCTCTCGCTTTATACAAAACAGAAACGGAATTATACACTTCTGTGTATAAAGCGAGAGAGGCGAGCGAGACTGGAGAGTGGCGAGCGAGATTCCTAGGAGAGAGACGCTGGCAAATTTTAGATAATGTTTGCTATGGAGCATAATTAAATCAAACCCTAGCTATTCTATTTAATTTAGGTTATTAGTTGCTATTTTATACAATTTTCCCATTAATCTATGGGTCTTTTAATTGGGTTTGGAGTTGTCGGTATTGGAATGGATCGAGCGGGTCGGGGAAGTTAAATGATTTATTTTTTAATTTATCCAATAATAACTTGACACGTAATAAATACTAATAATAATAATTTCTTTTGAAAAAAAAGGTTAGTTTTAAGGGTAGAAATGGACCAAATAGGTGGAGTGAAGGGTATTTTTAGCCTAATAGATGAAGGAAGGGTATATTTAAACATTTTCAAATAGTCGAAGGGTATTTTTGGCTCTTTTCCATTTATTTTTACTATCAAACTTAACTATAAATGAAAATGTTAAAAAAATATGCGGGACGGATTCATGTAGAGCGGGTCTATGCGGGGTGGACTGGGGGCGGGTTGAAAATGAAAAAATATTATGCGGGGCAGATTAAAAATTTTGTGGTTTAATGTCAGCCCGCCCTACATCGCCCCACCCCTTTATCATCCCCACCTGCACCAAGCAAATTTATATAACTCACATCTTTAATTTACAACAAGCATCAATTTTACAGATCCGAAGATCCAATAACGGAAAACAGAACAAGTAGGCCAGATCAGAAAAATGTGCTATGTATATCATCTGCTCAAGCAATGTTACATGTTTATAAAATCAATTACAAGCACTTGATGCATACAATAGAACTATGATATAAGGTGAACATGCTTATAATCTCAATTACAATATAATGATTGGGTCGCATATCATCTGATTCACTGCACTCGTTCAATATTCGAACTCTCCATCCTCTTGTTGTTTAATTGTCATTAAGCTCTCCTTATAAAAAAGAACACCATAACCATCATAAAGTGATATTCGATAAATTTTAGTTGCCAAAATGAGAGAGTTTCATAACACGACGTAATCTTAGAAAAGCATTGAAAGGTAACAAGTTTGTTCTAGACCCCTAATTGGATCATTACCCATATATCATAAGCAAAATTTTCATCTATGTTCAAGTTCAAGATGGCAATGGAATCATTAAGCAACATCATGCCCAACATAGAATTATGAACAAAGTGACAATCTGGCCCTTCAATCTCTTCATATATTTAACTCCCAAAGTCGAATGAAAGAATGGAGTAATCAGTAAGGGACAATCTGGCCCTTCAATCTCTTCAAATATTTCACTCCCAAAGTCGAATGAAAGAATGGAGTAGTCAGTAAGGTTCCTTCATTTAGCAACCAGTAATAAGCTCCATTCAAATAGCAGTACCAAATGTATGTTTCTCGTCTATAATTAAGATAAGTGGTTCCTTAGGTTTGAAAATTCTTCATGAATCCCTAGAATAGGAATAGATCACTGCTGCATTTTCATGCAAATAGCAAATCACTTTATAGTCATTAGTCAAGGGATCCAATCCCAACCCAAACACAGGGTAATGATTGATTATGGGTGGACAGAGATGGAGGGGGTCTCACCTTCCTAGTAGCAGGATTTCATAATGCACACGAACACACATGATCAATTACCCCAGTCTTAAGAAACAAGTCGTTCACACACCCTGAAAGGTATGTCATACCTTTGATGACTTGGGGATTATCTTCATAAAGTAAATTTAGGGAACGGGAGTCATCAAGAAGGTTACCAAAATTATAAAGCAGAAGTTGTGGGGGTTTATTCTTGCTACAGTTCAAGTGTTGTTTAACGAATTCAAAGGTTTTGATAAGAGCATACAAATTCTTGCGGATACATTTGAATCTCAACAATGACTTCACAGGACACCTCAACATAATCTCCTTCACTACATCTTCAGGCAAAATAGCCATAAATTCATCTATGTTTAGGTTTCAACAAAAGCAATTTGTTTCTTTAAATAGACAAAGGAGAAATTGTCTCATTCTTATCCTTCATTTCTGTTACCATCATTAAATTTGTTCAAAATTTAGGCATGGATTTCTAGTTACAACGTTCCTTCTTTATCATATTAAATTTTGTTATATATTCAAGTATGGAAATATAAAAACTTTGACTACTTTCTCATATTACGCTGACTTCGTTGTTGTTAGGATTAGTTACTACTCTTTTTTTTAATATTAAATTTTATTATACATTTAATGATGGAAATCTAAACACTTTGACTACTTTCTCATATTAACTTGACTATTTCCCTATCACGGACCGAAATCTAAAGTCATAATGGCATCTGCTATAACCAACCAGTAGGTAAGACAACCCGAATTCGAAACTACAGGTAACATGCAAAATGGGAGAATCAACAATCAATCAAACAATTTAATGGAAAAACAACGGAAAGAAGGGAAAAATAACAATATATACAACTACAACTAAAAGTAAGAGATTCATTCCCACGATCTGATAGTCACAAATACAGAGCTACTAAAAGAGTAGTAGCCCCAAAAGTGGACCAATAATACAAACATGTCTCGTATACAAAAGACTAGCCAAAAACAATATACAGAAGCAAATAGAGCGAAATGGAATGCCATAAGCTTAACTTAGTTTCCGAAGATCACACAACAAGACAAAACTTAAAGCTGACAACTGGCGCTCAGATCTGCATCAAGAATCCCATTAGGCGTCATAGGCCAATTTTCTAGGAAATTAAAGATAATAATCAAAGCAAAAACATAACAGCAAATAGAGGTACAAAACAAAACGTTAATGAAAAAACCTATCTATAAAGCACACAAGTCTATGAAAGGACAAACAATAAGATATTTAGATAACTATAACCTAATTGGATACCCCATCAACCCGTTAGGTACATAGAAGAGCTAAGAAACTACTAGCTAAGAAAAAGAGTATTCCAGAACTGCAACAACCATCCACATACTCCAACCACGGTAAAGGAATCTTAAAGAACCCAAATAAATCACCAACTTAGGACTCGAACCCGACTAATAGAAGTGATGCCCAAACTTGAATCAAGCTGGTGGAGATGTTTTGGGCCTCAAACAACATCTAACATGATAATATAGGTCCTCGAGCCGTGGCTAAGGAAAGTATACATGGGCCTTGAACCCAAGATATTGGTATGCACACAAACCTTGAACAACGACTCATAGTCAAGAGTATTGACCTCGAATCGTAGATAAAGAACTCTAAATGCCTCTAAATCCTCCGTCCTTACTCATCCAGGACGATACCATAGAGCGCAACTATCTTCAGAGCCACCAAGGACCCATTTTCTAGCTTCAAACCCCAAGAAATATTACAACAACAACCTACAAGATTTGAAACCACCAAAGAACCCTCCCAGGTCAAATTAGAAGGGAAAATATGGATGAATAGTCATATGAGGTGAGTAGTCGCCTAACTAAGGATCATGTTGACCCAATTCTGCTATATCAATCTATACGTAATTAAGACGTCCCAGCGACATCAAAGACACTCTAAGGCCTATCAGCTTCAAAATGCAAGTCAAAGACAATCACTATCCTACACCTAGGCTAAGGAAAATAACAAGTTACCGTAGAAATCAAAACACGCCAAAGAAATTATGAGACAAAATATATTCGACACAACAAAACCAGGATGTTGAACTCCCTAAAACTACCAAAAATACACCTAAAACATGAATTCTAAGAATTAAACATGATTCAACTATAAACATATCCAAATTATAGCTATTCCATATGTATTAATATTTACAAGCTCAATCTAAAGATCAATTAGTCATAGCCTACCTCAAAGTAGACCGTATACGCTCCCAAATCACAATTTCAGAACTCTATCCTTCTGAACAACCTCTGATTGTTGCCATACTATCAAAAACATGATCACCACGTCAATACAAATGTTTAGACACCAAAATCACAACAATTGGAGATGAGCTCAAAATTGAGTCAAAAACATATTATGGGACCCTCACTAGGAATTTCAAAATTGACTCTGTCAATGGGTGATCAATGAACATGTGCTACGAATTTGGGCATAATCCAAGCTTGAAAACAATCAAAATCAGATCATGCACTAAAAAGATAACAAAAACATCATTAAAGGTCCTCAAAAGGCCTTCGGGAGTGGAAAATATCTCCTCAATGAGTCTGCCGCACCTTCCTGATAATCCCAACCCATAGTTCTGCTAATTATCAACAATATGCAACTAAAATCACCTAAATTAGAGCTGCAAAGCTCAACTTTACGAGTTTTCAAATGTTGATCAAGAGCTAAAATGAGATTGGTCTTTATTATAAAGACCTGTTAAATGACCTTTGCGATGTAGGACCCAATCCACGATCATAGATTTTCAGGTCTTGAAAGCATCGCAAATGCAGCACCTAGCCCGTGAACGCTAAGGACCAGCCTTCTTGGCCTATGCAAATGCGACGCAAGGCCCACGAACGCGATGACTAACTCAACATGCCTCCACGAACGCGTCACTAGGCTCATGAATACAAAGACCATAATAATTGGTCATCGCAAACGTGTCCTAAGGCGTGCAAAAACAAAGAGATAACATAGGTTGCACTGCTGAACATCAATTGGTTCCCCAAAATCCAAAATCCCCAACGGGGTGCATGTGATTCTTGTGGAAACCCCTACATGCAAACGAATTACGCTACCCCACTGAATACATAGTTCTAGACTCAATGGAGATGTCAAACATCCAACCGAGGTAGTCTCGACAAAAAGTGGTCCCACACTTACACTCCATTTTAAGCCAAATTTCCTAGGGTCTTTCTAGAGCAAACTCAATGTTTCGAACCTAATAACTATCAAAAGAGCATTTGAGGCCGTCTACGTGAGGTTGTGACCAGAATCAAATGATCAAGTTTCAAAATCTTTAAAACACAGAAACTTGCATAAAAATTAAATGAATGACCAAGTGACCAAACTGTTAGTCTAGCACGTCATAAATGGATTTAAGTCGCTATAGGAATGACGTGAACTCCAAACAAAAGCTTTTGCATTCAATTATCTTCTATTGTTGAATTCTATTATCTTAGTGCCATGACATGCCATGAGGTTATCTTGGGGTCACTTATGGTTCTAAGTACCGTGTCACGTCTATGTGGAGGGGGAGGGGGGGGGGGGTAGTCTCAGAGCGTGACATTATCTGCTTGTGATTTTGATATGCGATTTACCTTCCTTGCTACTTGGGGAAGGTACTGCACATGCTTGAGAATGCACAATGTCTTAATTTTCATTTTGTCACATGATAATTTTAAATTATATTCCAACTAATTTCAACAGTTTACATCTCATGTCCTTATAATAATTTGTGTCAAAAATATTGTTTTTCTAGTAGATAAATATTATGTTGTTCGTGTTGATTTTCGAAACATGAAAGGATTTTTATGCAAGTTATAAAGGAAGTGAAAGAAAGCCTCAGAGTACCAAAAAATTGTTTTACTATAGACATTCATTTCTACGTAATAAGATTGAAAAGGTAGATTAAAAAAACTAAAACAAGACATGAACCATTATGATATTGACATGCAAGTGATAATTGTCAAAATTAGTATTACATAATATTTTGCGAGAACATCAAATAAATGGTGAAATATTTACCATCTATGGACATGAAGCTAGTTACTCATAATTTTACCAATAAATGACTGAAATTTACAATGCTGATTCGTCTTTCATTAAATATGATTCACAAATACAAATTTAACTTAAAAAATTCTCCGTACTAAATGCACGAAAACTTCAACTTCAACTTAATTAATGGATTCTTACACTATACAACGGGCAAAAGAGGAACGTAACATAAACACCCCTTTCCCCCTTACCTACCCAGACACCCTCAAGCCGCAGCGGCCCACTTTATCCATCATTGAGTTCGACACCTTTTTCCCCTTCTCTCTGATCATTGGAGGACGATTTTTGACATTTTCTCAGACATATAGTATACCCACTTCACAAGCCTGCTCAATATAGTGAAATCAAGAACCCCATTTTGTGGGTTGATTTTAACTTAGAAAATGATCTTTGCTTGTTGATTTTCTTGAACTTTTGCCATTCTTAAATGACAAGTGATCAAAAAACTTTCTGTTCTTTACTGGGTTTTCACTTCAGGTGCATCCTTATCATTTTCTTTTGACTACCCAAATGGATTTTCTTATATTGGTTTAGCTCTTGAGATCTTACTGATTTTAGCTACATTTTTCTTTTTTTTTGTTTGGGATTTTCTGGTTGTTTAGCTCTTGGGTTTTGAAGTTTGTGTTTGACAAAGTGTTCTCTGTGTGATTTTTTCCAGATGTATGTGGAAAGAAAGATTAGGGTTTATTGCTGTTTCTTTTTAGTTTCTATCTGTAACTTTTTTTTATGAAAAGCAATTCTTTTTCTTGTTAAGGAAGAATGAATAAGTTTAATGTATGAAATGCCTTTTATCCTCTACTCAGTTCATGATCCTACACTTTGATTAGGATAATTAAGACAGTAGGATATCTCAATAAATTATTGGAGGATGCTATATGTAAATATGAAATGTTTCTGTATCATTATTATCTTTCCAATTGTGAGGTAGAAAATTTGAAGGTTTGGGAATGAGTAGATTTGAAGCTCCATTTCTTTTCAGTTCTTTCAAGTGGCAACCTAGGGTGTGACAAGTATGAAAGAGAGGCAATTTAGGACATCTTACTGCAATTTTTTCCTTTGATTCTATGGATGAGAGTTGCTTAGGTTATAAGAAGCAAGATCCTGCATTTAATCTGCTAAGGTCCCTTACGACCTTACCCTAGAATACCTTGCAAGATTATCAGTTGTCTACTTTGCAAATGGTTATTAAGCTTGCATTTTTCTTGATTTATGAGTTGTACCTAGCTCTATGTTTACTTAGTGCTTCTCCAACAAGAGATGATGCATTTGGACTGCCTTCTGGATGATACAAAGGATGTTATGCCCCTGTCTGTTGTAGTACCTCTTTCTTAGAAATAAGATCCGATCTTATATATGAATTTCCGTTTGCTTTATAAGGCGGTTTTGGATTTTATAGTGTTGCATTATCTGTTCTGTGTTAACCCATGGTTTGATCTGGTGTAGGTATTGGCACGTCTTAGTACTTATGTGATCAGCTCAATTGCTGTACCATCAGTGTTCCTGTTGCAAGTCCCCATGTTGCCGGAGGGTTAGTGGAGTCATGACTTGTGTAAAGATTGTCAGTCGTCTCAAGGGTAAAGCACTGGGTTCATGAAAGTTCTTATGCTAGACTTTCCTTTATCTGGTAGGAGATTGGGAAACATAAAATTTTGCACTTTGATCTCCACCTCTCACCTAAAAGCCACCTGGCTTGCTTTTCTTGGGATTTCTGTTTATTTCCTAAAAAATGGCACCGTAGGTGTTTTAGTTTTATAAGTTCATGGTTAAATAAACAGCTGTAGAGAAAGTTACTCGGTGGTCTACAACTTGTTAGTTCCTTGTTTTCTGCCTGATGGTACCTTTGTATTTTTTTTCTGGATATGGTAACGACCCCTGGTTGTTTGGAGGTGGGCCTACACCATTCCTCCAGTGTCAGCCAGTATATTTTCTGTTACTGCATAGCAAATGACAAAGTTAATTTTCTTTGCCTCGTATCAAAATCACATATTTCATTGTCATGATCTTTACCCAAGTTTTAAGCTACTTGGTATTAACCTGCATTTACTGCCTGAAATAACCACTTACAAGTATTAGTTGATATTGCTGAACTCTTGTACAGTTATGTGCATTTAGCCATCTCCATCCAGACCATAAATTGTGAGTGTTTGCTGAGATGCAGACTTTTCTTATTTGCAGGTTCTTTTTGCCACCTGCTGCTAGTAATTGCTCTCTGGTTGTGTAGCTATCAGAATGTAGTGGCTCTTCCTCTGTTACCTAAACCAGGGCATATTTCTTCCACATCTGAACTACCTAGCTCACCTAATAGTGCAAATTTTCAGCCAATTGAAATATCACCAACTATGATCCCTCATTATCCTTTTCATGGAGAACCAATGCCACCAATGTACCCTTCCTTCCCAAAGACATATGACCCTGTCTTGACTGGAAGATGCCCTGTAAATTTTTCATTCATTTCAAGCATCACAACGAAAACAGCATCTGATTGTACTCAATCTTTGTCAACAGTTGTAGGGAACGTAATATGCTGCCCACAGTTTAATAGCTTACTCCACATATTCCAGGGATTTTACAGCAACAATTCCGATACTTTAGTTTTACAAAATGCGGTGGCTGATGATTGTTTTAAAGATATCATCAGTATACTAGCCAGCAGAGGAGCAAACAGCTCATTATCTAGCATGTGTTCTGTAAAGTCTTCTAATCTGACTGGTGGGTCTTGCCCCGTGAAGGACATCAGTACTTTTGAGAAAGCTGTAAATACAAGCAAACTGTTAGATTCTTGCAGCACAGTTGATCCGCTGAAAGAGTGCTGCAGACCTTTTTGCCAGCCTGCAATTTCAGAGGCTGCACTTCAGATATCAGGGATAAAAATGACTCTCAGTGATAACAAAAACATAGTTGAAGCACCTAGTGAAATTGATACCCTTAATGATTGTAAGGGAGTGGTCTATTCATGGATTGCTAGGAAACTAAGGTTTGAGGATGCCAATAATGCATTTCGGTTGTTGTCTTCCTGCAAAGTCAACAAAGGTAAGTATTTTAGCATAATAAGGAACTTTTTACTAAGAATTGCTTATGTTTCTTTTAGTTTCATAAAGCACCTTTCTCCCATTGCTACTCTTCTGTTCTCCATGCTACATAAAACCTTCACTGTTCTCTTATTTGTTTTCTTCACGACTGCAGTGAAGGTCAGAAAGGGATTTGAACTCAAATCTTGTGGTCTTTATCCAGAGTATTGTAAACTTTTCTTCTTGCTTTTGTTTGCCAAATGGCCCAAATCAAAGTCTTGTGCTTAATTTAGGATGGTGAAAATGATCAATTTTAGAGTTAGTTTGCTCAATTTACGATGGTGAAGATGGTCAATTTTATAGTTAGCTTGCTTAATTTATAGTACTGGGAGATCCAGGTCATTCCGCCTTATCTTATTTTATAATAAAAATTCTTTCTTCTATTATATTTGTTTTTTTTTTTTTTTGTTTTTGTGAAGGTAATATAAAGTAAAATTTAACTCACATGTTATTTTAGAAAATCTTATATTCATAAGTTAATTTATATGCACCAACTTTAAGATCTAAAATTAATACTATGGAATAGTACATAAAAAATTATTAAGTATGCAAGGGACTTAATTAAAAATATACAATTTATAAAATGTTAAATCAAAAGTTTTAATTTTCATTCTCAAAAATTAAGAGTTCTGTATAATGAAAATGATATTAAAATATTGAAAAAGTGATTTAGTGTGGATGAATAGTGTAACACCATATTTGGTGTGACACTATTCACACAGTAAAATAGTGTAAAAAATAGTATTTGGTTGGAGCCTTACAACACCAAATTTTAACTAAAATAAGTGTTGGGTAAATCTTTGGTTGACCAATTAAATGAAAATTGGGTGTCTTGATATTTGCATTATGGTTGCATTATCAAACATGTAATGTTTCGATAAGTTCTTGTGGTTACAATATCAAGCTTTTAATGTGTCTAGATTTGTTATGAAAATTATTCGACTATATATAATTTTGGAGACAGACCCTAGAATATGAAGGTTTCAGGTTAAGCAAGACTAAAACATAGTACCTACAGTGCAAGTTCAGTGACAACTTTTGGAGCAAAGGTGGAAGTGAAGATCGATACACAAGTCATACCTAAGAGAGGAAGTTTAAAGTATCTTGGAGCTAAAATCCAAGGAACGGGGAGATTGATGATGATGCCGCACATGGTATTTGAGTGGGGTGGGTAAAATGGAGGCTCGTGTTCGAGGTATTGTGTGATAAGAATGTGTTACCAAAACTTAAGGTAAGTTCTAAAGGTTAGGGGTTTAGACCTGCATTATTGTATGGGGTAGAGTCTTGGCCAGTCTAAACACACATGTTCAGAATATGAATGTAACAAAGATTGAGTTATGGGCATACTAGGAGATATATGGTAAGAACGAAGTTATACAAGGCAAGGTGAGAGTGACCTCCATGACAAACAAGATGAGGGAATCTAGGTGGAGATGATTCGGGCATGTGAGAGGTTCTCTAATGCACCAATAGGGAGGTGTGCGAGGTAGGTTATAACAAGTTTTAGCGGAGGTATAGGTAGGCCATAGAAGAATGGGAGGAAGAAGGTTAGAAAGACATGATGTATTTTCAGCTTATTGTGGACATGACCTTAGATATGAATGTCGAAGACTAGAGTAGAGGAGTTGTACGTAGTTGAGTGTTGTTGTGCTTTCATGTGGAAGAGGTAGATGATTAGAGTAGAAGGATAGTAGGTAGTAGAGGGTTGTCATACTTATGTGGGAGAGGTAAAGGCTAGTCTCATCTTCTCATTATTCAGCAGTATTAGTTGGTATTCACGTAACACGTTATTCTTATTTCTTGTTACCACCTTCTGCTTCATTTGCTTTGTTTATCCTATTATTTTCTTTACAATCTTTCTTTGATTACACTTTTATCAAGTTGAGGGCCTGCCGGAAACATCTACACTTCTTTGTGCCAATGTCGTGTAGAGTCGACAATGGTCGCCAGTGGATCATAATCTGCTCATGCCTCAATAGTTGGTGAGAAGTGAGAGAAAATAAAAGATATTGGGGGTTTAAATAACTATGTTTACAATAACAAATATCCTGTGTAATACCACTAAGTGAGGTCTGTAGAGGATATGAGAGTACAAAGATTTTACCCTGCCTTGGAAGTAGAAATGATGTTTTCAATAAATATTTATGCCAACATGTTCTAGAAACAAAAGAAAATCAATGCATAATTACGTGAAGAGTTAATTAAACCACCTACTATATTGACATATATTTTAGAATATTCATTAGGATTTTAGGACTCCCCTTCAAGATGGTGCATATGAATTATATGTACCAAGCTTGTTGCATGTATAACTTGTTCTGTGATCGTCTATGAACTTAATGAATATGTTTGCAAACTAATCATTTGAATGCATGAACTTCGTGATGATGTCTCCTGAAAGTACCTTCTCTCTCTGCTCTGTCAATATAACTATCAATCTTTATGTGTTTGGTCCTCTTGTGAAATGGTGGATTCAATGCAATGTAAAGTGCAACCTCATTATCTCACATAAGTTTCATTTTTTGCTCCAAATGTTAACTCTTTAACTGTTCAACAGTTGCTTGATCCATACAAGTTCTCACATGTAGCCACTGCCACAGCTTGATATTCGGCCTCTACATTAGATCAAGCAGTCACATTTTTTTTTCTTTTCTAAAGACCAAATTTCTCCAAACTAGAACACATTATCCGGAAGTCAATCGTTTGGCAGAGGGATTCTGCCTAATCTGCATTTGTATATTCAATAATTTTCTCATGTCCTTGGTCTTCGCAAAGTAATCCGTTCCGGGAAGCAGATTTTTAATTGCATTCTAATGACTGTCACAAGGAGAATCTTAATCCAAGAACTGACTTACAACACCAACAGAAGTCAATTTCAGGTCAAGTCATAGTGATATATCTATGTTTTCTACCAACTTCCTATATATATATCTTCCAGGATCAATAGGCTACCTTGACCTGGTAAGAGCTTAGCATTTTGGATCCATCAGAGTATCAGTAAGTCTACAATTTGTCTTCCCATTCTTAAGTATATTAAGTGCCATACTTTGTGAATTGAAAATCCTAAGTTTGGATTGAGCAACCTCATCGCCCAAGATGTCCCTCAGTTGACCAGAATACTGAAAAAATTGGAAGCATTCATCGGAAAAACAACTTTGGTTACCAAAAAGTGATCGGAATCAGGAGTTACTTATATAGGTAGCCTCGGAAAGACCAGGAAACCCACTGCAAAACGAAGCAAGTTGAAAATGGTCGGAGCTTGAACGCGTAGGCGCATGGAGCAGATGTGCTCGCCGGGCAGATTGTTTTGACAGTGTGTCAAGTCAACTGCTGGAGTGATCGACTAGGGTTTGCTCGCCCAGGGGTGGAGAACACTAATGGTATTAGTTTTCACTCAACATTGAAGAAAAAGGGTGTGACGCAAAACAACCCTAGAAAGTCAATGGAAAAATTACGTCAATGGAATTTTCATTTTTTTATGTGTTACTGGCGTTAATCAGGCTTTGATATCATGTGAAGCAGAAGAGAAAATAAGAGAGAAATTGACTTCATTTACATCAAGCTATTGGGGCTTAAATAATCATATTTTACAACAACATACCCACTGAAATTCCACAAGTGGCTTTGGTGAGGGTAGAGTGTACACATACCTTATTACCTTGTGGAGGTAGAAAGGCTGTGTTGGGGGACCCTTGGCTCGAGTACAAATAAATAACCATATTTACATTGTTTGAAAAATGTTTTAAATAGGAAATGAAATCAATATGTATTACAATAGGAGTAGTAAATTAAGCCACCTACTATATTTATTTGCATATGCTGTAGAATATTCACAAGGTTTCTAATAGTTACCATCTGCCATTCATAAGTTAGTTTTGCTTTTTGTGCCGCCGGGGTTTTGGTTCAATGATAAGAGTCGGCCTGGTTATTAAGAGGGAGTCATACTTTAGATTTAGACTACTTTTTTCATAAGAAACTATATGGAAAACCCCTATTATTTGCTGCTTCCAAACCTGGTCGACAGGATGTGGAATGTAATTAGTTTCTTTTTCTGGGCAACCACATTAATGCTTGAGGGCTAAAAATGGTGGATTGGAAATAGAGCCAGCGCAGAGTTCTAGTTCCATGAGCACAACCACGTGGTTTTCCGCTCTTCATGATTTCAAACCCTGCAGTGGTCGAAAAGTTTGTATTTAAGTAAAGAAGGGTATTTTTGGAGCCCCATTATTATCTGACTTCCACAATATGAGCCAGTTGGCCTTCAAATATTTCTAGATTATAAAAAAGTGTCAGTTTTCTTTCCTTGTCTATTCTCTATCTTAAGTTTTAAGCTTTAGTAGATGTGTTTGTTGTTTTTCTATTCTAAGTTTGAGCTTTATTTGCTACGATATGATCCAATTATGCTGGATACACTGAAAAATCCAG